>NC_090444.1:460101183-460409271 GCF_031143425.1 Pleurodeles waltl
GCTGTGAAAAAGGGGGATAAATAAAGGTGCATTTCCAAAGTTAATTCCCACAGGGATTTTTAACAGGTCTACAGCCCAAACCACTAAAAAGAATTACATCAAAATTGGTAGAAAGGTAGCTCCTGGTCTAGAAAGCACCCTTTTTCTTTTGGTGTAAATCCATTCAGTAGTTTTTGATATATGAAAGAAAAAACAAATTTGTGTATATAGGGACACGAAGGCTGTATGAACCCCTCTGATCTCGTGCTGAGATCTGATTGGCTGCCAACACTTTATCAAGGAAGTCTTGGCAGCCAAAAATCATAAAAAAGAAAAGGGGCCAGGGTAGGGACACCCTGACCCATTAGCTCTGCTGCTGGGGTCCCAAAAGAGATCCCCCCAGAGCAAGAAAGCATTAAAAAAAAATGTTCAGTGGGAGATGCAGCAGATCTTCTGCGCTTGTTTAAATGCAGCCCCCAGATGGGTCAGGTCCCAGGGCATTTAAATTTTGAATGCAGGGGGACCCGTGCCCTATGGAGCCCCAGGAACTACCACCTCACTGAGGTTAATGTTTAATTAAATGGAGGTGGGGCAATTGGCACCCTTGAAGCCCAGTGGGCTGCCCCCTCCCTGGGGCTTTAAATAAAATGAATACAGGGGGCTGCCCTGCCCATCCGCAGCCCTGGAGATCACCACCTCCTCAGGGCTAGTGTTTCATTAAATGCAGGGGGGCTGCTTGGCCCCTCCACAACCCCGGGGACCACCTCCTCCCTGGGGAAAATATTTAGTTCTTTGCGGGGCTGCATGGCCACCTGCAGCCCCAGGAACCACCACCTCCCTGGGGCCAATGTCATATGTTATGCCCCCGTCATATGTTATGCCCCCTGTGGCAGTACACATAGGAAGGGGGCCGCATGAGTCAATCATGGCCCTGGGGACCACCACCCCCTAGGCCCAGCTCCGGTTATGTCCTGAGATGCCCACCCCAGGGAAATAGCTGTTTGCTCAGACCTAGCAGGAGTTTTAATAGCTCCTGCCAAGTCAGAGCAAAAACTTCACCTTCTGCAAGTGAGAGCTGTCAAACATATCTCACTTGCAGAAAGTGTCTTTCCATCTGTTTCCCTGCACCCAAATATGCAAGGGAACAGATGAAAACATTGCTCCCACAAGCAGGAGCTGCTATTTAAAGCAGCTCCCTGCTTGTGGGAGCAATGCCAGCTCCTGTAGAACATTGTGAGCCGGCTAGGACCACTAGGGCCTTGAGGCGCCCCTTGCGGTTCTGTTACTCTCTCTCTCTTCCATCCATAATGGGATGGGATGGGATGGGATGGGATGGGATGGGATGGGATGGGAGGGAGAGGGAGAGAGAGAGAGAGAGAGAGAGAGAGAGAGAGAGAGAGAGAGAGAGAGAGAGAGAGAGAGAGAGAGAGAGAGAGAGAGAGAGAGAGAGAGAGAGAGAGAGAGAGAGAGAGAGAGAGAGAGAGAGAGAGATATATATATTACCATTGCAATTGTTTCTCCATGCAATTACTTCAGACAGTCAGACTAGCAAGATGTTTGGTAACAATGTTATACCTTCGTTTTGAGGCACAGAAGAGAAGGTTCACTTCTGGCCTAATGGTAAAGCTCTTGCACTGTCAGTAGGTTGAATCCTAGTATCTCAAGACACTGTGTCTGTTTATTTTCTAGCATTTTGACTGTTAAACATTCCTTGTGATGGAATATTGAAGTATTTTTCCCCTCAAAATCTGTGGGTTGAATGTCTTAGCTAAGGCTGGGCCCTACATAGTAAGGTGTCACCTATGGCCTAGTGGTTAAGGTCTCAAGCATGCACAATAAAGGTTAGGAGTTCTAATCTAGGTGTCTGTGGTCATTTCCTGCTTTAGTTTCTTTTCAACTATAAATATTTAAGTTACATACTGAAAGGTGATCTCACTCTTTTTAATTGACTAAAACATTTTCATTTTGTCCTGGAATATCATTCATTTTAACCTAAGCCTAAATCAGTCTCTCTCTCTCTCTCAATCTCTCTCTCTCTCTCTCTCAGGATTAGGTGGTTAGGAGAGTTGGCCGCAGGGCCTGGCTTCAAGCCAGACTCTGCAGCCAACCCCACAGTGCACTGCCAAAGGCTGTGCACAGCACAAGGTTGGGTGGTTAAATGGGGTTGGCCACAGGGCCTTGACACAGGCCATGCCCTGTTGCCAACTGCCGCCTCGCACGGCCTAAGGTCATGCAAGCCAATGGTTTAATTAATTTAAAGTAATGAAAATTACTTGACATTAATAAAACCATAGAAATGAACTAAAAAAACAAGGGTTACAGGGTTGTTATAATTAGGAAATATAATTTTAAAAACCATAGAAATTAATTTAAAAAAGGATACAGTGACATTATAGTTAGGCTCACACTTTAAATGTACAAATCCATAGAAATTCACCTGTTATATTTATAGTTAGCTCAAATAACTATAACTCATGCCCTAAGGTAACTGTTACTCACTCTGTCACCATGCACTGCTAATTACCACACAAAGTACAGCACTCATGACATCTGATAACATAATTGATAATATCAATGTAACATTTGCAGTAAAATCTTTCCTGAAAAAACTGTGCATAGTGGGGATGTAAGTTATAAGTACCTTAGTACACGTGTTATAATTACTTAGTTACTCAGGGGAAGAACCTATAGACTCACAGGATGTTTAGTAGAGGCCACACTGTAGGATGCAGTCCCTCAGCTGACATCATGATGGTTAAAATAAGACACTGAGAAGGAGGAATGGAATAAGAGAGTAAAACAGAGACAATGGATATCATCACACTCTCCGTTTGCTCAGTTGGGCTTGGTCTGTACTGCAGGAGCATTGATATGTACAGATAAGAGGAGACTTTTAGTATCTCTTGTATATTAACTCAGCAATGTTCTCCTGGTATTGTATACGAGATATATTTGACAGTCTCTGTACTTCCACTTCTCTATGGTTTAATGAAGCACTGTGTCTTCCTAGAGCTGAAACAAAATTAGAATTTCTGCAACATATGCAAATAATACTCAGCTATATTTTTTGCTTTGAGAAATAACTACCTTCAAATTTTTTAAATATTCTTCTGTTGTTCAATTTTCAGGATGACAGGTTTATTAATTATAACATAGTAAAAGTGCATTAATAGTATTTAGTTCACCTAACAACTAGCAATAATTTCCCATCTAAAGCAATACCTTAACAAGCATACATGCCTCTTAGAAATGTTAAAAAATCTGAGCTAGATTAGGATCCGTATTGCTTTTCTCATAGAAAATAGTTCATAATTCTTAGTGGATGAGTCCTGAAAATAGTGTTTAAGTACAGAGTCTATATCCTCAAGCACAAATCTTGTACTAGAATACCTTTTCTGAATCTTATTTCTGCGCCTCCGACTGCCAGCACGACTATTGGAGGATTTCTCCCCAAACTGTGGCAAAAATCCTTCAGTACTCCTAATATGGTGGTCTTCCGACCGCCAGTACTGGCGGTCTACTGGCGCCTGCGGCTTCGGCAGTCTTGGGAAAAGACCCCTGAAGTCAGAATGACCACCTTAGTCTCCAAAGCTATAAGCCAGGCAAAAACTGGGCCCAACAGTTCACTAAGGGGGCCACTATTGTCTTTCAATATGAAATCATGTGGGATATTAGGCATTGATGGAGGAACAACTTTAGGATGCAGCTTTGCCTTTAGCGTCAGACCTTGGTTATCTTTGGTCACTTTTGTGTTTGGGGCCTCCTCTGATGCTTTATGGCTGGTTGTAAAAGTAAAACCTACTAGCCCTCCTTCAGAGAAATCACAACAAAGAATCTTTATAAGCAATCATCAGAACTACACAGAGCTCACATTTCACTGAACCCATCTTTAAAGAAATTAGCTCATCCATGATGCATGAAGCTGATCCAAACCTTTTTGTCACAAGGAACAGTTTCTGAGTGTTTAACACGTGCTCACTCTCACTTGAAAAACTGGAGATGACTTCTAATATTTAAACATTTTTTAGTCTCTAATTCTACTTTTCCCTTCTTGGCTAAAGTCTTAGGGAACCATATGAAGAATAGGTCTGTCATGTTCATGTATTCTGTGTATTTGGTATAATTTCTCTTTACAATAATTATGTGAAATGCTGAAAATATACCAACATTAACCTTTGCCCATTTGTATTTACTATAGATGACTGGTTCAAGCAAAAATGTCTCACATGAGATAGTTTGCAGCAGAAAATGTATCAACGAAACATTTTTTATGGAAAGACAGCATTCTAATATTTTACAGTTTGGTGAGAGTTTTACTCAAGTCTGGCACCTGCCTATATTTTATCAATGAATGTAATGCCATCCTCTGCAATCAATACAGGAGTGGAACAAGATGTCCAGTCACAGGTAATGGAGAACCAGGTTAGATATCTACATGATTTCTGTTCCGGTTTCAGCCTCCTCCCTACAACTAATCAAATGTAAGTATCACAACAAAAACAACTTACTTCCTGCCAAAACCATCCAGTGACCAATGAAGTTGTTGAAATTAGCTGCAGGTACCATATTTACATAGTATATAAAAGAGTTTAGCATAATTCAGAGAAATATACACACTGACTCAAAGAAGGCTGCTGGCCCTGCTTCTGCAGGCAATTTAAGCACTCACACGAACAGGTGGTTATATAGCCATGATTGTCCGTTTTACCTGAGTTATAAAGTTCTTGCTGTGTTGAAACAAATGTCACATCCATGTTACTGGATGCTATGTCTTTATGACTTGGGTTGTGAGGTGGAAAAGATTTGACATCAAGTGTTTCTTCATTCATAAGTAAATTGTCTTGCTGACATTGCTAACTGGTAAATTAATGCAGTTTCTTGGTGAGGATATCATCAGATGTACTAAACACCCTTTCTGAATGTAGACAGGGCGGTAGAGACCCCAGAATGTTAAAAGCTACAAAACTGCAGACCAAATAAATGGTCCTTTTGATATACCACAGTGCTTCTTCATTAGAAACTCAGCTGTCTGCAGGCATCTCCCAGACCATCACAATCTATATCACTAGCACAGCATATCCACCTACAGATTTAGTTGCATGTGGCAGATGCAAGTTTTCTCTGCAACCCTATACGTCACTGAGCATTCCATAATAGGTCTTAAAGACCTTTACTGTACCCCATGAGAAGTGCCAATGAATCATGGCACAGTAAAGCATTCAAAAAGTGAAGGATGGAATGCTTGAATTAATCTCAGCCACAGACAGTTACCTGAGCCACATCCCAGTCCATCATTATTTTACACAACATGCTATCTCAGTTAGTGGGGGATGGGTATGCCCAGATGTGGTTCCCATGCATGCTCTCACTGGAAACAAGCTATACCAGTGGATGAGCCATTACTAGGGAGAAACTAGTCCTGGGTTGCTCGTATTCCGGATCAGGGACGCCCTAGCCTGGGAGATTGAGCTGACTGTTACCATTTAAGCAGGGTCTAGACTGATTTGTATATGGCTAGATCTAAACTGAGGTGGCATGGTGTGAAAAATAGGCTGGAGCACATCCTGAGTAATTATCAGTGGCTGAGGTTAATTCAAACATTCCATCCATCGCTATTTTGTATACTTTAACAGATCCAGGTATGCATAAATCAGAATACTTTATTCCCATTACTTCCTGCCAAAACCATCCAGTGACCAATGAAGTTGGTTTTCCGTTCTTGTTGGCCCCTTTAGTCCCTTTTAATAAAACTTCTCTCCGCAAGATAGATCATTAATACACTTTCTCAGTGAACAGATTTTCAAGTATAGGGCATTTCTTGCATGACATGACAGCACAATTTTTTCACTGTTCCAAAGTCTTTGGGGTTTTCAGTCCCTCTGTGAGTGAGCCTCACTTCTCAAAGTCCTGTTCAGATCAGAGATATATCTCTCTCTAGTCTGGTTTCCTGTTTTAGACTGGTGAGTCTCAAGATTCCAGGGGTTCTCCAAAAGAGAAGAGTGAGATTCAGCTCCTTTTCTGTCTGCCTCATATGACTTCCATTATGTTAGGGTCTCCACGCATGCCCCTCTTCCTCCATGTGCCCCTGTTCAGTGCGTTCTTCTGGAATGACAGAACTGAGCCTTTGATATAGGGAAATGCCTAATTTGAATCATTCCTTCTGGCTCCATCCCTGCTCCTAGACATTGGAGAAAGTAGGTCTTCTATTACCTTGATTGCATGGTGTGGATTGAGGCCTCTATCTTTGTCCTAGGGGCTTAACCTACCACCAGTATAAGGTAGTTCTTCACATCTAGTTCCTGGAGGCCTAATCAAGTAAATATGGCACTCTCTGATACATAGATATGGTTTCTATAATATGGAGATATGTAGGTAAGTGGTTCCAGTGAATTTTATCTACTGCAAGGCAGGGAGCTGTCTTCCTCCCCTTTTCACTGTTTTCTGTGTCCCTGATGAGGAAGCAGGCAATGTCTGTGATGCTTTCACATGCATTGCTTTACCTTCCGAACCTCTTCATTGACTTGCTACCCCTTGGCATTGGCACAAAGCACTTCGTGCCTTGTCTGCATTCCATTAACTACTTTACTTCACACTATGAAGAGGAGAAGATTCCAAGAAAGGGGTTCAGAGGAGATCTGCACACAACTAAAGCAGGTATGGGAAGGCAGTTGCCGCCTGTGGTTTCTGCTAGGCTGAAGCTGAACAGGTCTAATTGGTCCATGTCAACCAATCTAAAACAGTAGGTGATCTGTTGTGTGTCTAAAACTGTGTACCGTTGTATTGTGTACTTATTCAGCACAGAAGGTGCATAGATGTTGCATGTCCAGTGCAATATATTTTACCATATAAATAGAACTTATATAAAGAGCTGAGAACATGTGGTTCACTTCCTTAGGATTTAAAATATCTTTAAAGCAGAGTTGTATTTGTTAAAATCAATAAAATCGATGAGGCTTTCATGAGCATACCTTATGGGAGGCTGTCATATCTGAAGTAGTGGATAGCCATTAGAATCAAAACGTGTTTAAAAAATAACATGAATGTTGCTGAAATATTTCAGGCAGCTGTACCATTGACCTGAACACCACTGCAACATAGTTAACCTGCAAGAGTAAGTAATTCAGTCATGTGGCTGGTTGTAATTTATGTAACAAAGTGAGCATTTACAAATTGTGGAAATATTTGCGTGCTTCTAAAACTGCTATACAGACCCATTACATAAAGTTATTTGCAGATGCAAAATCATAGGGTTTGCAAGAGCAAAATATATTTGCGGGATGTACAAAATCATTTTGCGAGTTGGAAAAGTCTTTCTGACGTGTACAAGGGTTTGTTGACCGTGATCCATCTGCAAATAAGGGAAATAAAAGGGACGGTGCCCTCCTGTCTGCGATTCGGCAAATAATGTATCAAAGGTTTGTGACCTCAATTGTTGTCGCACACCATTGATAATAATGGAGGCTTAGTTGTAGCAGTTGGTGGTCCTCTGGACCGCTGCTTGCTCTCCTCCATGTCTTCTCAAATGTAATAAAAAAATTTCTAAAGCAGCCCCAGACACCTGCCTCTTTAAAAAACTGCTTCATTTTTGAGAATGCAAATGTAGGGACGAGGGTCTGATATCTCTTAAAGGCCTCTATGCTTGTATTTGAAGCCAATCACAGGGGGTATGAAATGCAACCTGCCTCATTAACATTCATTATGAAGGTTGTTTTGTGACCCCTGGTGAATGTACAATTTACAAAGGGGGTCATTCCAACCCTGGCGGTCGGTGTTAAAGCGGCAGCCAACCCGCCAACAGGCAGGCGGTAAAAAAAATGGAATTCTGACCCTGGCGGGAAACGCCAACACAGACCGCCACTTTAACACTCCGACCGCCACGGCGGGACAAACAAACAGCGCGGCGGTCACCGCCAACAGACAGGCGGCAGACAATGTACCGCCCACCCTATCACAACTCACCAATCCGCCACCTTTTCCGGGGCGGGAGCCCCGCCGATAAAAACACGGCGGAAACAGACTACGAACGGGAAAACGCTCACCCTACACACTCCACGAGGAATCTGGACAGCATGGAACCAGAACTACACATCCTACCAGCAATTGTCTACCTGCTCCTCTACCAGGAGCACAAACGCCGGCGCAGAAGACAACGGTGAGTACTGCACCTACGACACAGGGGAGGGGGGAGGAAAAAAGAATACGGGCACACACATACGCGACACACCCCCCCCCCCCAACTACCTACACACCAATGCAGAGCAACAACTCAGAGTGACACCCCCCAAACCCCGCGGAAGAATGCAAAGACAAAATAATATGTTATTGGAATTCAAATATATTGTAAGGCTAAGTAAATAAGTAAGTCGAACATCCCATAACTATATACACATATGTAAAATGTTCCGTCAAAATTGGCTTTCTGTCATTGTACGTGGGCCAATGGTCCTCAACACATGGGCAAAGCCCACACATGAGACCTGAATCCATTGGAGAGAACACTGCAGGGGCATCAGATAGGAAAACTACAGGCACTTCAGGGGGAAGGGAAGGGGGGGCACCTCAGCCACATGAGTCCACGACGCCAGATCCACAAGGGGCCTCCATGGCCACTGTTCAATCCTGGGGAGTGCAAAGCCACAGTCTCTCAAGTCCCTACAGTGGGTGGCCTGCCCACTGTGCCATCCTGGGGAGTGCAAAGCCACAGCCTCACAAGTGGATGACAGACTCCAGCGGTACTGGAGGAGTCGTGGTGCCCAGAGTGTATCGTGCAGCCCTGTCCGACACTGATCCGGGCCTGCCCCTTCTGCCAATGTGTCAGCGGTGCTTGAGTTGAAGGGCCCAGCGGAGCGGTCCAGAGACGCCGGTGCCCAGCGGAGCGGTGCTTGAGAGGAAGTGCCCAGCGGAGCAGTGCTTGAGTTGAAGGGCCCAGCGGAGCGGTGCAGAGACGGCGGTGCCCAGCAGAGCGGTGCTTGAGTTGAAGGGCCCAGCGGAGCGGTGCTTGAGAGGAAGGGCCCAGCGGAGCGGTGCTTGAGAGGAAGGGCCCAGCGGAGCGGTGCTTGAGAGGAAGGGCCCAGCGGAGCGGTGCAGAGACGGCGGTGCCCAGCGGAGCGGTGCTTGAGTTGAAGGGCCCAGCGGAGCGGTGCTTGAGAGGAAGGGCCCAGCGGAGCGGTGCAGAGACGGCGGTGCCCAGCGGAGCGGTGCTTGAGTTGAAGGGCCCAGCGGAGCGGTGCTTGAGTTGAAGGGCCCAGCGGAGCGGTGCTTGAGAGGAAGGGCCCAGCAGAGCGGTGCTTGAGAGGAAGGGACCAGCGGAGCGGTGCAGAGACGGCGGTGCCCAGCGGAGCGGTGCTTGAGAGGAAGGGCCCAGCGGAGCGGTGCAGAGACGGCGGTGCCCAGCGGAGCGGTGCTTGAGTTGAAGGGCCCAGCGGAGCGGTGCTTGAGTGGAAGGGCCCAGCGGAGCGGTGCAGAGACGGCGGTGCCCAGCGGAGCAGTGCTTGAGTTGAAGGGCCCAGCGGAGCGGTGCTTGAGAGGAAGGGCCCAGCGGAGCGGTGCTTGAGAGGAAGGGCCCGGCGGAGCGGTGCTTGAGACGGCGGGGCCCTGTTCAGCGGTGCTTGTCTTGAAGGGCCCTGTTCAGCGGTGCTTGTCTTGAAGGGCCCTGTTCAGCGGTGCTTGTCTTCAAGGGCCCTGTTCAGTGGTTCTTGAGACGGCGGGGCCCTGTTCAGCGGTGCTTGTCTTGAAGGGCCCTGTTCAGCGGTTCTTGAGACGGCGGGGCCCTGTTCAGCGGTGCTTGTCTTGAAGGGCCCTGTTCAGCGGTACTTGTCTTGAAGGGCCCTGTTCAGCGGTGCTTGTCTTGAAGGGCCCTGTTCAGCGGTGCTTGTCTTGAAGGGCCCTGTTCAGCGGTTCTTGAGACGGCGGGGCCCTGTTCAGCGGTGCTTGTCTTGAAGGGCCCTGTTCAGCGGTGCTTGTCTTGAAGGGCCCTGTTCAGCGGTGCTTGTCTTGATGGGCCCTGTTCAGCGGTTCTTGAGACGGCGGGGCCCTGTTCAGCGGTGCTTGTCTTGAAGGGCCCTGTTCAGCGGTGCTTGTCTTGAAGGGCCCTGTTTAGCAGTTCTTGAGACGGCGGGGCCCTGTTCAGCGGTGCTTGAGACGGCGGGGCCCTGTTCAGCGGTTCTTCACATGTGTCTCCAGGGCACCAGATCCGGCCAATTTCTGGTGTTCACTCGCCATCCGAATTCTCGGTTGCGGGGCCCTCCTGTGCTGGTGTCCCGTGCCCGTGGGTGTACTCCTTCACCCCCAGAATGGGTCTGGTGGGGCCCTCCTGGGCAGCTCGCCTGCTGCCGGACTTGTCGGCCGTGCTGACCTTGCCATCCTTGCCTGATCCTCTGTGTCCCTTGCCTCCCTTTGGAGATGTGGCAGGTGGCACCCCACTTCCTGACGGTGCCAGTGTGGTGCTTGTGGAGGCTGCCGTCTCTGTCCTCTCGCGCTGGCCCTTGCCTTTTTTGTTTATTTTCCCAGGGGGTGGGCTGGCTGTCCCTTTGCTGCTGGCCGATGTAGCTGCCCTCGAAGGTGGGGGACTCCAATATCCCTGGACTATGGTCCGTGTAGGTCCAGGGCTTGTGGTGGCTGAGGTGCTGATTGGACTTTTACGAGATAGAGGGGGTGGGTCAGGTGATGAAAGAGGTTAAGTTTGGAGAGGAAAAACTTTTTAGGAGCCATGGGAAGGGTAGGTGCAGTGGGTATGGGAGTGGAGAAAGAGGATGTGGTTGTAGGAGAGTCAAGTGTGCTGTCGTTGGGTGCAGGTGCTTGCAACGGAGGTTGTCGTGAGGTGGATGGCTGTTGGGTGAGTGGCTGCCTGCGTTTGTGTGGTTTGGAAGAGGGGGTGACAGACACACTGGGAGAGGACACAGGGGACGTGTAAATGACAGTGGGGGTGGTGACTGCACGTGTGCGGAGTGTTCTGGTGGGTGTGCTGGTGATGGACATAGTGGCTGATGAAGTGGTGCATGCAAGTGTGAGTGGAGACGTCACAGAGAGGGAGGAGGGAGACGAGGAGGAGGGGGACACAGAGGAGGCAGTGGCGGTTGGCATGTCTGCATGTGGATGTTGCTTGTGTGAATGCTTGTGGGATGTGTGGTGCTTATGTTTGGATGAGCTGACCTTGGGTGTTGAGGTGTGTGCAGGCTGGTCTGTAGGTGTGTCTGGGATAGGCAGAGGAACAGGGGAGTGGGACTGGGTGGAGGGAGTTGGAGGAGGGAGGCAGGAGACAGGGACAATGGCTGCCGTCAGTGCTGAGGCCAGAGCGTTGAACGATCGCTGATGGGCAGCCTGACCCGAATGAATGCCCTCCAGGTATGCATTGCTCCGATGCACCTCCCTTTCCACCCCCTGGATGGCATTCAAAAGGGTAGACTGCCCAACAATGAGCGTCCGGAGGAGGTCAATGACCTCCTCACTGAGGGCAGGAGGGGTAACTGGGGCAGGGCCTGAGGTGCCTGGGGCGAAGGAGATGCCCGCCTTGGTGTGCAAGCGGGCACGGGGTGAACGCTGAGGGGCTGTTTGGAGGGCGGAGCTGGTGCGCTGGGTGGCGGCTGTACCTGTTGTTGCGGTGGGCACGGATGTTGCCGCCACCACAAGGGAGCCCCCTTCCGAGGACGTGTCGGTGTTGCTGATGTCTCCACGTGTCCCCGTTGTGGAGCCCCCCTCGCCCTCCGTCTCACTGGTGAAATCAGAATCCGTAGCATGGCCCTCCGGGGCCATGTGAGATGCACCTCCCTCGTGCTCCAATGCCACTTCTCCTCCGCCAGATGATGCTAATGCACACATGAACAGGAAGAGCAGACAAAAAAAGGGGGGGAGAGAAATAAAGACATGTTGAGTGCATGCATTGGCAACACAGTTGGCGGAGAGGACAGACACAGAAGCCCCCTGCACTACGCCGCGCACTTGGGGTACACTACTCAATCAGTGAGACTTGGCCTACAAGCCAATGGACGACATCTGCACACATAGGTGACACAAGGCCATGGATAGGTGTACTTGGCACCCTACAGAGGTGGAGGGCGGGGGCACAGGGCCATGCCTTACGGAGGGGACTAGCCTACAGAAATCGCCCTGGCCTAGGGATACCCTCATCCCTCCTCCCCCACCCAGACACCTCCACTGCGCGCGAAGATAGCAGAATGTCATAAATCAAATCAAATCATTAACATTTATAAAGCGCGCTACTCACCCGTGCAGGTCTTAAGGCGCTAGGGGAAAAGGGGGGGTTATCGCTGCTCGAACAGCCAGGTCTTTAGGAGTCTCCGGAAAGCGGAGTGGTCCTGGGTGGTCCTGAGGCTGGTGGGGAGGGAGTTCCAGGTCTTGGCCACCAGGAAGGAGAAAGATCTCCCACCCGCTGTGGAGCGGCGGATGCGAGGGACAGCAGCGAGTGCGAGGCCAGAGGAGCGGAGGAAGCGGGTGGGGACGTAGAAGCTGAGGCGTCTGTTGAGGTATTCCGTTCCCTTGTCGTGGAGGGCTTTATGTGCGTGGGTGAGAAGTCGGAAGGTGATCCTTTTGCTGACTGGGAGCCAATGCAGGTGTCTCAGGTGTGCGGAGATGTGGCTGCTGCGGGGTACGTCGAGGATGAGGCGGGCCGAGGCGTTTTGAATGCGTTGCAGGCGATTTTGGAGTTTGGCTGTGGTCCCGGCATAGAGGGTGTTGCCGTAGTCCAGGCGGCTCGTGACGAGGGCGTGGGTCACGGTTTTTCTGGTGTCGGCGGGGATCCAGCGGAAGATCTTGCGGAGCATGCGGAGGGTGAGGGAGCAGGCGGAGGACACGGCGTTGACTTGCTTGGTCATGGTGAGAAGAGGGTCCAAGATGAAGCCGAGGTTGCGGGCGTGGTCTGTGGGGGTCGGTGCGGTGCCGAGGGCCGTGGGCCACCAGGAGTCGTCCCAGGCGGACGGGGTGTTGCCGAGGATGAGGACTTCCGTTTTTTCAGAGTTCAGCTTTAGGCGGCTGAGCCTTATCCAATCTGCGACGTCCTTCATACCCTCTTGTAGGTTGGTCTTGGCGCTGGCGGGGTCCTTGGTGAGGGAGAGTATAAGTTGGGTGTCGTCGGCGTAGGAGGTGATGATGATGTCGTGCTTGCATACGATGTTGGCGAGGGGGCTCATGTAGACATTGAAGAGTGTTGGGCTGAGTGATGAGCCTTGAGGTACGCCGCAGATGACCCCTTGTGTCTGCTGTGATGTCCTCACGCGCCCATCCAAATCTGGGTAGGCCACCGCCAGGATCCGAGACATCAGGGGGGTCAATTGACGGGTGGCACCCCTCCTAAGTTGGGAGGCCATCCCCAGCAGAGCCTCCGCGGTCTTTCTGCTCCCGTGGCGGATCTCCTCCCACCTCTTGCGGCAGTGGGTGCCCCGTCTGTTTTGGACCCCCAGGGTCCGGACGTCCTTGGCGATGGCACGCCAAATGTCGACTTTCTGATGGGCGCTGACCTATGTGACACGTACAGGGAGAGAAAATAAAATATCAACATTTTCTGCATGCTCGATGTGAGTATCCCCACCCTTGCCATGTGGCACATGCTCTCATCTGTCGTTTGATGCATGCCTCATACGCTCCCCTCCGCACCTTCGTTCATTCACCCCACTCAACCCAGGCATTGCCCACAAAGCATGGTCCCAGTGTACTAACCTGTTGGTCTGGAGGACCGTAGAGTAGCGCATACTGGGGGAGGACCCCATCCACGAGTTTCTCCAATTCTTCAGAAGTGAAGGCAGGGGCCCTTTCCCCAGTCGCAGCAGCCATTGTCTCTTCCAGACCGAGGTCACAGCAGCACTTGCAGTATAGGTCCTCTCCTGTGGATGATCAGGTCTCGAGTGATTAAGCTGATAGAAAATGGCGGTCACGCCCGCGGCGGTGCGTACCGCGCCCGCTGGCGCACTTCGTCATTGGCTCCTGAAACCCATAGGGTTCTATGTTAACCAATGCGGCTTTGCACCGCGGTCTTCGACCGCCTACCGCCACGGTGTGCCACACCAGCGCATTGACCTCACATCCCATTGTCACACTTACAGGTCAGGCTGCCGCCATTTCAAGGGCCCACATGGCTTAATTTCTACTGCGTCACACAGGCCTAGGCCTTGCATTGCCACTCATACAAGCCATTCAATGCATAGCGAATTGTGTACTGTGCAAGCTGTGGGAACGTACCTGGGGTTTGCTTGACTCTGTGCTCCATGTTGTCCTTCCTAGGCACCGTCCGCTGGGACTTGCGAGGAGATGGAGGAATGTTCCCGTGTCCAGACCGCTGGTGGACCTGTCGACAATGGAAGAAAGACATGTCATACTGACATACAGACTTGACCGAGCCACTATACAGGAACTGTGTGCCCAGCTGGAGCCAGACCTGATGTCACCCATTCGCCAACCCACAGGGATTCCCCCTCTGGTGCAGGTTCTGTCAGTACTCCATTTTTTGGCAAGTGGGTCATTTCAAACAACAGTGGCCATTTCATCAGGGATGTCTCAGCCTATGTTTTCTAAGGTTTTGTCCAGAGTGTTGTCTGCCCTGATGAAATACATGCGGACCTACATTGTTTTCCCTGAGGTGGGCGATTTGGCTACAGTGAAGGGTGATTTCTATGCCCTTGGACATATTCCCAACATCATTGGTGCTATTGATGGGACCCATGTGGCTTTGGTTCCCCCCAGTGAAAGTGAACAGGTGTACAGGAACAGAAAATGTTATCATTCTATGAATGTCCAGGTGGTCTGTTTGGCTGACCAGTACATCTCCCATGTAAATGCCAAGTTCCATGGGTCAGTGCATGACGCCTACATCATGCGAAATAGCAGCATCCCTTATGTGATGGAACAGCTACAGAGACACCGTGTGTGGCTAATTGGTGGCTCTGGTTACCCCAACCTGTCGTGGCTACTGACCCCAGTGAGGAATCCCCGGACCAGGGCAGAGGAACGGTACAATGAGGCCCATGGGCGGACTAGGAGGGTGATCGAGCGGACCTTCGGCCTCCTGAAGGCCAGGTTTAGGTGCATGCATATGACAGGTGGATCCCTAATGTACTCACCGAAGAAGGTGTGCCAGATCATCGTGGCCTGCTTTATGCATCACAACCTGGCTTTGCGACGCCAGGTGCCTTTCCTGCAGGAGGATGGTCCAGAGGGTGGTGTTGTGGCAGCTGTAGAGCCTGTGGAGAGTGAAGAGGAGGATGACGACGAGGACGACACAGACAACAGGGACACAGTGATACAACAGTATTTTCAATAACACACAGGTACGAATCAACACCGCCATTTTACATGTACTTACAGTCTCCTGCCTCTCTACTGTCTGAGTTTCCCCCCAGTTTATGTTAACTGAGTTGTGACTTTCCCGTCCGTTTTCAGAGATGTGGGCCCCACTGCGTGACCTCTGCTTTGTTTGCCCATGGACTACAGCTGTGTGACAGTGGTATGTTGTCATCACAATGTAACTGAACATTTTGGCACCGTTATGTCTAATACATTTGTTCAAAAGACAAGCGGACTCCAGATAATTTTAGTGCAATAAGTGAATTTATTTAAGTGCTAAATTTAGGGACATGCTTGAAAATCGGTGATGGGTGATGGTGGAGTAATGTCCATGGCAGAGTCCAGATTTTCAGTCTCACAGGTGCATTGACCATATGCCTGTGGAAGTATGGAGCAGGGGCAGTTCAAGGTTGGACAGGGTGACAATGTGGGACAGTGGGATGACATCAGGGGGTATCCTTTGCTGGCGGGGGTCTTGGCATCCTACTCTGTCTTCTTCCTAGATCTCAGGTACCGCTTGCGGGGTGGTTCTTCTTCTGCAGGAGGTGGGGTTCTGGTGGCCTGTTGTTGTGTGGGGGCCTCCTGTCCACTAGCGCCAGCGGAGGTGGTAGGCAGCTCCTGGTCCATGCTAGTGACAGGGGCCCTTTGTGGTGCCACATGGTCCCGCAATGTGGTGACAATCTGGGTAAGAGCCACGACGATGGTCCCCATTGCGGAACTTATGGCTCGGAGTTCTTCCCTGAACCCCATGTACTGTTCCTCCTGCAGTACCTGGATCTCCTGGAACCTGGCCAGTACCGTAGCCATCGTCTCCTGGGAGCGGTTGTATGCTCCCATGATGGAGGAGAGGGCCTCGTGGAGAGTCGGTTCCCTGGGCCTGTCCCCCCCCCTGTCGCACAGCTGCCCTCCCAGTTCCCCTGTTTCCCTGGGCCTCTGTCCCCTGGACCGTGTGCCCACTACCACTGCCGCCAGGTCCCTGCTGTTGTTGGGGTGGTGGGTCAACCTGGGTGCCCTGTAGTGGTGGACACACCGCTGATTGACGTGTCCTGGAGACAGAGGCATGGGCCCGCTGGGTGGGAGCTGTGCTGGTGTTCCCAGAGGGGGGTAGGTCTGCTGTGGCCTGTGGCTGTGTGAGGGGAAGAGGTCCCCGATGGGCCGGGCTGGTCATCTGGGTCCAGGGAGACAGAGCTGCTGTCATCACTGGGGGCCTCTTCTTGGGGTGGGATGGACATTTCTGGACCCTCCTGGGCGGTGTGGTGGCGTTCGGGTCCTGCAGGGGTATAAGAGTATAGTTATTGCTTCTGTGTGTGCCATAGTGTGCAATGGGTGGGTGGCCGTGTACCCCAGTGCTGGCATTCCCTTGTGGGGGCTGTTGTGACGGTGGCTTGTGGGGGAGATGGGTATGTGCAGTGGGCATGCTTTGGTGATGGGTGTCCATGCTTTGTGGACGCATGCAGGGCTCGATGTTGGGATGGGTGGGTTGTGATGGTGAGCCATTTGCAAGGAGATGGTGTGATGGGGGTGGGGGTGAGGGTGGGGGTATTATTTGGCATGCAGGTGGGGTGGGGGGAATGAAGTAGTGAAGATTTGACTTACCAGAGTCCATTCCTCCAGCTACTCCTGCGAGGCCCTCAGGATGCAGGATGTGCAAGACTTGCTCCTCCCATGCTGTAAATTCTGGGGGAGTAGGTGGGGGTCCGCCGCCAGTCTTCTGCACCGCAATGTTGTGCCTTGATACCATGGAACGCACCTTCCCCCGTAGGTCATTCCACCGCTTCCTGATATCGTCCCGATTTCGTGGATGCTGTCCCACAGCGTTGACCCTGTCCACTATTCTTTGCCATAGCTCCATCTTCCTGGCAATGGTGGTGTGCTGCACCTGTGTCCCGAAGAGCTGGGGCTCTACCCGAACTATTTCCTCCACCATGACCCTGAGTTCTGCGTCAGAAAACCTGGGGTGTCTTTGGGGTGCCATGGGGTGGTGTGGATGAGGTGTGGGGTGGTGTATGTGTTGTAGAGTGTGGTGAGTGTGGTGGTGTATGGTGTTTTGTGCGTGGATATTGTGTGGGTGATATTGTGATTTGCCTCTGTGTGATGGTGTACTCTATTCTGTGCTGTCTCTCTCTGGCCTTCAGTCGCAATTGTGGTCGTAAGGGTTTGTGGGTGATGTAGGTGTGTGTTTTATATTGTAATGGGTGTGTGTATGTGTCTCAGGTGTGTGTATTTTGAATTGTCCAATGTGGCTGTGTTTTGTAAAGGTGTGTGTATTTTGAGCGCAGCAGTGTGTACCGCCAATGGAATACCGCGGTTGAAAGACCGCTGCGGGGATTTGTGGGTCGGAATAGCATGGGCATATTTCTGTTGGCGTGACGGTGGAGGTTTGGTCATCGCCAGTTTTTCGCTGGCCGTTGGTGTGGCGGACTTTTGTTGTTGTCGGGTTTTTGGCGGTTTGCCAGTTGCGGGTCAGAATGACCGTGGCGGTTTACCGCGGCGGTGTTATGGCAGTCTTTTGACCGGCGGTAAGCGCCTTTTACCGCCGAGGTCAGAATGACCCCCAAAGTGACCTAATAGTACATAGGACACATTGTATGTTATGTTTGTTAGGTGAAACCTTTATCCCCGGTGTATGACTCTTTCCTTTCAGAAAACCAAGGTTTTGTCATTCTCAAGGTTTATTTTAAGAATTGGTGATGCAACCTTTTTCATTCCCCTTTTAGGTAATTTTAACATCAGCTTTAGTGTAGTATAAAGATGACCTCTTATTTGTCAATTCTTCAAAAAATTACTATACAAAGTACTTTGCGCCACTGGCTTTCACGTGCTTTTTGTGGATTGCCATTGCTTCATGGGCTGTCTATCAAGGCAATGGCATTTTGTGGATGCTTACATAAGTTTATTTATTTTCCCATCATGATATAGTTCATATAATTGTCATTAGAATTAGAAACAGTGTGCGCTCTTTGATGTATTTACTTTCCTAATGCTAGGACATTTTAAATGCTGTTTTTTTTGTTCAGGAAGTGAGGGCTGTTTGGATGGCTTAGCCTGTCTTAAAGACACAATGTATTTCACTAATCACTCTTGCATGCTTACTTATATTACTTTACTTTTATGATAATATATGTTTTTTGCATTTACTTTTTTGCTTCACCAGATGTATATGCACATTGACTTCCTAAAAGATGTAACGTAAACACTGACTGCAAATGTTTCTACTAAGCAACAAGCAACTTTGTGCCATGAATTGTTTTTCTGTTCACCAGTTACAACTTAAACCTCTTTCCTTGACTCCTCCCATATCACTTTTCTGCAAGACCCTACCCCAACTTCCATATCGCTATACCCCAAAAGGTTGCTTCATTATTGAATTTTCTTCCTGTGACAGCTCGAGGCAACACAAACAAAGGCTCCCAACTGTTTCCAAAAGTCTCAAGCACAAAGTCAGACCTTTTAGCATTGCAGAAGCTTTTTTAGTAGCAAAGATTACTAATTACACATATTATTCTAATTGGATTTATTGGATTTGTTTTTACTTTCTGTTAGTCCATCTAAATAAAAAAAACAGTTTCTCAGACTTTATTTTTAACATGCTACATATTTACCATTAATCATAGCAATTCTTGCTAGACTATGGCAGCATTTTGTGGACTGCTTTTTATGGTTGGGGTAAGCAGGAGCACCTTTGTCTCAAACAACAGAAGTTTGTGCAGTGTGGATAATTTAGTTACTAGGGTAGTGTGTGTCATGAAAAGAAGGTTCGAGTATAAACACAAGTGAAGACAGGATATGTCACACATGAAGCTACAGAACTCTCACAAAACTTGCAAATGGTAGCAGCCATCTAGAATGCTTAGAGTACAAGTTTCTCATGGTCCATAGCATCATTGCCATACATAGTTTCTGTATACAGGACTTTGTTGTCAGTATTTTAAAAGCCCTGCTTGGAAGTCGGCCCTGCCAAAAGGACTCCGCCAGCCATATTATGACTTGTAATATGGCCTGGCTGTGTCCTGACGGCATGGCGCTGTCGACAGTGGGAGTGCCGGGTCCCATCCCCTTAGGGAGGAGCACCTTGTCGGACGAGGTAAGTGTCCTCTGCAATGGGAGGGGGGTGGGGTATGTGAGTGGATGTGTGTGAGTGTGTGTATATGTGTAGATAGGGGTGGGGCTGTGTGTGCGTGTATGTTGAGGAAAGGAGGGAGTGGGGGGATAGAGTGTGTGTATGCGTTTCAATGGGGTGAATGTAGTGAGAGCATGTGTGAATAGGGATTTTGTGCATGTGTGCGTGTATGTGTATATGGATTTGGGTGTGTTGCGTGTGTACAGGGAGTGCAAAATTATTAGGCAAATGAGTATTTTGACCACATCATCCTCTTTATGCATGTTGTCTTACTCCAAGCTGTATAGGCTCGAAAGCCTACTACCAATTAAGCATATTAGGTGATGTGCATCTCTGTAATGAGAAGGGGTGTGGTCTAATGACATCAACACCCTATATCAGGTGTGCATAATTATTAGGCAACTTCCTTTCCTTTGGCAAAATGGGTCAAAAGAAGGACTTGACAGGCTCAGAAAAGTAAAAAATAGTGAGATATCTTGCAGAGCGATGCAGCACTCTTAAAATTGCAAAGCTTCTGAAGCGTGATCATCGAACAATCAAGCGTTTCATTCAAAATAGTCAACAGGGTCGCAAGAAGCGTGTGGAAAAACCAAGGCGCAAAATAACTGCCCATGAACTGAGAAAAGTCAAGCGTGCAGCTGCCACAATGCCACTTGCCACCAGTTTGGCCATATTTCAGAGCTGCAACATCACTGGAGTGCCCAAAAGCACAAGGTGTGCAATACTCAGAGACATGGCCAAGGTAAGAAAGGCTGAAAGACGACCACCACTGAACAAGACACACAAGCTGAAACGTCAAGACTGGGCCAAGAAATATCTCAAGACTGATTTTTCGAAGGTTTTATGGACTGATGAAATGAGAGTGAGTCTTGATGGGCCAGATGGATGGGCCCGTGGCTGGATTGGTAAAGGGCAGAGAGCTCCAGTCCGACTCAGACGCCAGCAAGGTGGAGGTGGAGTACTGGTTTGGGCTGGTATCATCAAAGATGAGCATGTGGGGCCTTTTCGGGTTGAGGATGGAGTCAAGCTCAACTCCCAGTCCTACTGCCAGTTCCTGGAAGACACCTTCTTCAAGCAGTGGTACAGGAAGAAGTCTGCATCCTTCAAGAAAAACATGGTTTTCATGCAGGACAATGCTCCATCACAAGCGTCCAAGTACTCCACAGCGTGGCTGGCAAGAAAGGGTATAAAAGAAGGAAATCTAATGACATGGCCTCCTTGTTCACCTGATCTGAACCCCATTGAGAACCTGTGGTCCATCATCAAATGTGAGATTTACAAGGAGGGAAAACAGTACACCTCTCTGAACAGTGTCTGGGAGGCTGTGGTTGCTGCTGCACGCAATGTTGATGGTGAACAGATCAAAACACTGACAGAATCCATGGATGGCAGGCTTTTTAGTGTCCTTGCAAAGAAAGGTGGCTATATTGGTCACTGATTTGTTTTTGTTTTGTTTTTGAATGTCAGAAATGTATATTTGTGAATGTTGAGATGTTATATTGGTTTCACTAGTAATAATAAATAATTGAAATGGGTATATATTTTTTTTTGTTAAGTTGCCTAATAATTATGCACAGTAATAGTCACCTGCACACACAGATATCCCCCTAACATAGCTAAAACTAAAAACAAACTACAAACTACTTCCAAAAATATTCAGCTTTGATATTAATGAGTTTTTTGGGTTCATTGAGAACATGGTTGTTGTTCAATAATAAAATTAATCCTCAAAAATACTACTTGCCTAATAATTCTGCACTCCCTGTATGCAAGGGTGTTGTGAGTGAGTGTCAGGGTATGCGTGTCTGTGGGTGCATGTGGGTGCGTTATTGTTTGCGGGGGAGTACAGAGATTGGGCGGGAAGTAAGTTTGTGTATGCAGGGGTGTGGGTGGGTCACAACTGGGAGCGGTGGTGCGGGGGTTACTGGGTGGTTCTGGGAGGTGGGCAGTGGGAATGTCGTAAGGGAAGGGGGTCTCTTGGGTAGATGGGTGGGGGGAGTCGTCCACCGGTGGCAGGAATCCAAATTCCTGTCGCTGGTAGCCTTTCCGCCAGAGATTTTGTGGCAATGCTACCACCACGAAATTCTTGGCGGAGAGGGGACTCGTGATACCTGTAGGAGGCTGGCCTGGCTTATAGTGGGTACCTTGTGGTACTTACACCCTGTGCCAGGTCCAGTTATCCCTTATTAGTAGAATAGAGGTGTTTCTAGCAGCTTAGGCTGATAGAAGGTAGCTATGGGAAAGCAGCTTAGGCTGAACTAGGAGACATGCAAAGCTCCTACTATACCACTTATATCATATAGCACAATATCATAAGAAAACACAATACTCAGAGTTACTAAAAATAAAGATACTTTATTTTTATGACAATATGCCAAAAGTATCTCAGTGAGTACCCTCAGTAAGAAGGTAATTAATATACACAAGTTATATGTACACAAACCCAAAACGGGTGAGTAAGAGTAAGAAAAGTAATGCAAACAGTGTAGAATTACAATGGGATGCAATAGGTGAACATAGGTCTAGGGGCAACACAAACCATATACTCCAAAAGTGGAATGCGAATCACGAATGGACCCCAGACCTATGGGAGCTTGTAGAGGGTCGCTGGGACTGTAAGAAAACAGTCAGGGTGTCCAAGATACCCCACCCCAAGACCCTGAAAAGTAGGAGTAAAGTACCCCTACTACCCCAAAAGGACAGAATAGTCATGATAGGGGGATTCTGCAAGAACCACAAACACCAGCAAAGCACTGAAGACGGATTCCTGGACGTGAGGACCTGCAAGGCAAGGGGACCAAGTCCAAGAGTCGCGATATTGTCTGGGGGGTCAGGAGCCCAGGAAACGCCGGATCCGGATGAAGGTGCAAGGAAGCTGCCTCCGGATGGAAGAAGCTCAGGATTCTGCAACAACGATGAGAGCTAGGAACTTCTGGAAGATGTTCCACGGCGTGCTAAAGGTTGCAGAAGTGCTCCCACGCAGAAATACCGCAAACAAGCCTTGCTAGCTGCAAGGGTCATGGTAGAGGTTTTTGGGTGTTGCTGGGGACCAGGAAGGACCACGATGTCACCCCTTGGAGGAGGAGATAGAGAGGGTGCTCAGCAACTCAGAGAGCCCCCACAGAAGCAGGCAGCACCCGCAGAAGTACCAGAGCAGGCACTTAGAAGATTTGTGAACTGGAGCTGGCTCAAAGTCACAAAGGAGGGTCCCACGACGTCGGGGGCCAACTCAGAGGGTTGAGCACTGTAGGACGGAGTGCTGGGGAACCAGGCTAGGCTGTGCACAAAGGAATCCTTGGAGGAGTGCACAGAAGCTGGAGCAGCTGCAAATAACGCAGTCCACAGGTTTGCAGTCTAGCGTGGGGAGGCAAGGACTTACCTCCACCAAACTTGGACTGAAGGATCACTGGACTGTGTGAGTCACTTGGATAGAGTTCCTGTGTTCCAGGGACCACGCTCGTCAGGATGAGAGGGGACCAAGAGGACCGGTGATGCAGTCTTTTGGTGCCTGCGTTAGCAGGGGGAAGATTCCGTCGACCCACAGGAGATTTCTTCTTGGCTTCCAGTGCAGGGTGAAGGCAGACAGCCCCCAGAGCATGCACCACCAGGAAACAGTCGAGAAAGCCGACAGGATGAGGGGCTACAATGTTGCTGGTAGTCGTCTTGCTACTTTGTTGCGGTTTTGCAGGCATCCTGGAGCAGTCAGGGGTCGATCCTTGGCAGAAGTTGAAGAGGGAAGTGCAGAGGAACTCTGGTGAGCTCTTGCATTCGTTATCTGAAGAATTCTCCAGAGTAGAGACCCTAAATAGCCAGAAAAGGAGGTTTGGCTACCAAGAAAGGAGGATTGGCTACCAAGAAAGGTAAGAGCCTATCAGAGGGGGTCTCTGACATCACCTGCTGGCACTGGCCACTCAGAGCAGTCCAGTGTGCCCCCAACACCTCTGTTTCCAAGATGGCAGAGGTCTGGGACACACTGGATGAGCTCTGGGCACCTCCCCTGGGAGGTACTGGTCAAGGGAGTGGTCACTCCCCTTTCCTTTGTCCAGATTTGCGCCAGAGCAGGGCTGGGGGATCCCTGAACCGGTGTAGACTGGCTTATGCAGAGATGGGCACCATCTGTGCCCATCAAAGCATTTCCAGAGGCTGGGGGAGGCTACTCCTCCCCAGCCCTTCACACCTATTTCCAAAGGGAACCCTCTCTCAGAGGAAATCCTTTGTTCTGCCTTCCTGGGCTGGGGCTGCCCAGACCCCAGGAGGGCAGAATCCTGTCTGAGGGGTTGGCAGCTGCAGTGGAAACCCCGGAAAGGCAGTTTGGCAGCACCCGAGTTCTGTGCTAGAGACCCGGGGGATCATGGAATTGTCCCCCCAATACCTGAATGGTATTGGGGTGACAATTCCATGATCTTAGACATGTTACAAGGCCATGTTCGGAGTTACCATTGTGACGTTATACATAGGTAGTGACCTATGTATAGTGCACGCGTGTAATGGTGTCCCCGCACTCCCAAAGTTTGGGGAATTTGCCCTGAACGATGTGGGGGCACCTTGGCTAGTGCCAGGGTGCCCACACACTAAGTAACTTGGCACCCAACCTTCACTAAGTGAAGGTTAGACATATAGGTGACTTATAAGTTACTTATGTGCAGTGAAAAATGGGTGTGAAATAACGTGGACGTTATTTCACTCAGGCTGCAGTGGCAGGCCTGTGTAGGAATTGTCTGAGCTCCCTATGGGTGGCAAAAGAAATGCTGCAGCCCATAGGGATCTCCTGGATCCCCAATACCCTGGGTACCTCAGTACCATATACAAGGGAATTATATGGGTGTACCAGTGTGCCAATGAGAATTGGTAAATTTAGTCACTAGCCTGCAGTGACAAATTTGGAAAGCAGAGAGAGCATAAACACTGAGGTTCTGGTTAGCAGAGCCTCAGTGATACAGTTAGGCACCACGCAGGGAACACATACATGGCACATACTATGAGCACTGGGGTCATGCCTGGCAGGATCCCAGTGACACAGGGGCTAAAACATACATACATACAGTGAAAATGGGGGTAACATGCCAGGCAAGATGGTACTTTCCTACACAACTCCCTCCTCCCCCAAAACGAAGGACAATAAGACTAGCCTTGTCCTGATGAGTCTTCATTGTCTAGGTGGAAATATCTGGAGAGTCCATCTGCATTGGAGTGGGTACTTCCAGGTCTATGTTCCACTGTATAGTCCATTCCCTGTAGAGATATGGACCACCTCAACAATTTAGGGTTTTCACCTTTCATTTGTTTTAGCCAAAGTAGAGGTTTGTGGTCTGTCTGAACAATAAAGTGAGTACCAAACAGGTATGGTCTCAACTTTTTCAGTGCCCAGACCACAGCAAAGGCCTCCCTCTCTATGGCAGACCAACACTTTTCTCTAGGGATCAACCTTCTGCTGATAAAAGCAACTGGTTGATCCTGGCCCTCAGAATTCAGTTGTGATAGTACTGGAACCTACCCTTAATTCAGATGCATCAGGTTGAACAATTAATTTCTTGGAGTAACATGGGCTTTTTAGGACAGGTGCAGAGCACATGGCCTGTTTTGAGCTCCTCAAAAGCTTTTTGACAGCTAGCTGTCCATAACACCTTCTTAGGCATTTTCTTGCTAGTGCGATCATTAAGAGGGGCTGCTTTGGAGCCATAATTCTAGATGAATCTCCTATAGTACCCTGTGAGTCCTAGAAAGGCTCTCTCCTGGGTCTGTGTTGTAGGGGGCTCCCAATCCATGATAGTCTGGATTTTCCCCTGTAGTGGTGCAATCTGTTCTCCACCAACCAGGTGGTCCAGATAAACCACTTTCCCCTGCCCTATCTGGCACTTTGAGGCCTTGATAGTGAGGCCTGCCTTTTGCAGGGCCTCCAAAAGTTTCCAAAGGTGGACTAGGTGATCATCCCAGGTTGAGCTAAAGACAGCAATATCATCTAGATATGCTGCACTGCAAGCCTCTAACCCTTGCAGGACTGTGTTCACCAACCTCTGAAAAGTGGCAGGTGCATTTTTCAAACCAAAGGGCATCACTGTGAATTGGTAATGCCCTCCTATGGTAGAAAATGCAGTCTTGGGTTTAGCATCTTCTTCCAATCTAATCTGCCAATACCCTGCAGTTAGATCAAAAGTGCTAAGATACTTGGCAGAAGCCAGTGTATCAATGAGCTCATCTGCCCTGGGTATAGGGTGAGCATCAGTTTTGGTTACCTGATTGAGCCCTCTGTAATCTACGCAAAACCTCATCTCTCTCTTTCCATCTTTGGTATGAGGTTTAGGAACAAGCACCATAGGGCTAGCCCAGGGGCTTTCAAAAGGTTCAATTACCCCTAAATCCAACATTTTCTGGACCTCTTGTTTTATGCAGTCTCTGACATGGTCAAGCTGCCTATAAATTTTACTTTTGACAGGCAGGCTGTCTCCAGTGTCAATTGTGTGTTCACTCCAGGATGTTGTACCTGGTACAAGTGAAAAGAGGTCTGAAAATTGGCTTAGGAGATTGATGCAGTTGTCTTTCTGTTCTGTAGTCAGACAATCTGCTAAACCTACTCCCTCCACTAAGGCATCTGCTTCAGTGGTGGAGAAGAGATCAGGGAGAGGGTCACTCTCTTCTTCCTGTCCCTCATCTGTTGCCATGAGCAGGGTGAGATCAGCCCTGTCATAGTAGGGTTTTAGGCGGTTGACATGAATCACCCTAAGGGGACTCCTGGCAGTGCCCAGGTCTACCAAGTAGGTAACCTCACCCTTCTTCTCAACAATTAGATGGGGTCCACTCCATTTGTCTTGGAGTGCTCTTGGGGCCACAGGCTCCAATATCCACACCTTCTGTCCTGGTTGGTACTGGATCAGAACAGCCTTCTGGTCATGCCATTGCTTTTGCAGCTCCTGGCTGGCCTGAAGGTTTTTTCTGGCCTTTTTCATATACTCAGCCATTCTGGATCTTTGGCCAAGTACATAGTCTACTATGTCCTGTTTAGGAGCTTTTAAAGGTTGTTACCAACCCTCCTTCACAAGAGTAAGTGGACCTCTTACAGGGTGCCCAAAGAGGAGTTCACAGGGGCTGAAGCCCACTCCTTTCTGGGGTACCTCCCTGTAAGCAAAAAGGAGGCAAGGTAACAGGACATCCCATCTCCTCCTGAGTTTTTCAGGGAGTCCCATTATCATACCTTTGAGAGTTTTATTAAACATCTCAAACAGACCATTTGTTTGTGTATGGTAAGGGGTGGTGAACTTGTAGGTAACACCACACTCCTTCCACATTGCTTTTATGTATGCAGACATGAAGTTGCTACCTCTGTCTGACACCACCTCTTTAGGAAAACCCACCCTGGAAAAGATTCCCAGGAGGGCCTTTGCCACTGCAGGAGCTGTAGTGGTCCTTAAAGGTATGGCTTCAGGATATCTTGTGGCATGGTCCACTACCACCAAGATAAATCTATTGCCTGAAGCAGTAGGAGGGTCAAGGGGGCCAAATATGTCAACCCCTACCCTTTCAAAGGGAACCCCAACCACTGGAAGTGGAATTAGAAGGGCCTTTGGAGTGCCCCCAGTCTTGCCACTGGCTTGGCAGGTCACACAAGACTTGCAAAAATCTTTGGTGTCCTCTGACATATGAGGCCAGTGAAACAAGGGGACACGTCTTTCCCAAGTTTTCGTCTGGCCCAAATGCCCAGCCAAAGGAATGTCATGTGCTAGGGTGAGAAGAAACTCTCTGCACTGCAGGGGAATGACCAATCTCCTGGCTGCTCCAGGTTTTGGGTCCCTTGACTCTGTGTACAAGAGGTTATCTTCCCAGTATACCCTATGACTGTCACTGACATCCCCATTTTGCTGCTTGACAGCTTGCTGTCTTAGACCCTCTAATGTGGGACAGGTTTGCTGTGCCACACTCAGCTCTTCCCTTGCAGGCCCCCCTCCACCCAAAAGCTCAGCAGTGTCTGCTGCCAGCTCCTCTGGTGTAGGTTCTGCACAGGGAGAGAATTCCTATTCCTCAAAAGGGGAATCATCTGTAGAGGGAGGGATAATGGGTAGGGATTTACCCTTCTTACCCCTAGCTTTAGGGAGCACTTGGTCCATTGTTCCAGGATCCAAGTTACCCTGTCCTTTTTGCTTCTTGGCCTGAGCCCTTGTTAAAGCAAAAATATGCCCAGGAATGCCCAGCATTGCTGCATGAGCCTCCAACTCCACTTCTGCCCAAGCTGATGTCTCCAAATCATTTCCTAGTAGACAGTCTACAGGTATATCTGTGGCTACCACAACTTTCTTCGGACCAGTAACCCCCCCCAGTTGAGATTCACAACAGCCATGGGGTGGCTAAGAGTGTTGTTATGAGCGTATGTCACTTGGTACTGCTGACCAAGTAGGTGTTGATCAGGGTGGACCAGTTTTTCTACCACCATAGTTACACTGGCTCATGTGTCCCTGTAGGCCTGAACCTCAACACCATTGATTAGGGGCAGTTGCTTGTACTTATCCATATTAAGGGGACAAGCAACCAAGGTGGCAAAATCAATGCCACCATCAGAGACTAAAACAGCCTCTGTAGTATCTCTAACAAGACCAACCCCAACTACATTGCCAATAGTGAGCCCAGCTACACCCTTGGTTTGGCTATTGGTAGTAGATTTCCCACCACCACTGCTATTACTGGGGGCACTAGAATTTGCAGCAGGTGTTGTGGTGGTGGGAGGTTTGGTGTTTTTCTTTGGACAAGTGGAATCACTTGCCCAATGGCCTTTGACTTTACACAAATAACACCAAGGCTTTTTAGGTTGATTATTAGAAGAGGATTTGGACCCACCACCCCCAGAGGATTTGTGTGGGCCTGATGAAGACTCAGAATGTTTACTTTTGTCCCCACCCTTCTCAGAAGACTTACCATCCTTCTTCTTGCCATCCTTGTCACCCCCTGTATGAACTTTTCTGTTCACCCTTGTTCTGACCCATTTGTCTGCCTTCTTTCCCAAATCTTGGGTAGAGGTCAGATCAGAGTCCACTAGGTACTGGTGCAACAAGTCAGACACACAATTGTTAAGAATATGCTCTCTCAGAATAAGATTGTACAGGCTTTCATAGTCAGATACCTTACTGCCATGCAACCACCCTTCCAAGGCCTTGACTGAACAGTCCACAAAATCTGTCCAGTCTTGAGAAGCCTCTTTCCTGGTGTCTCTGAAATTAATCCTGTATTATTCAGTGGTTAAGCCAAATCCATCCAAGAGTGCATCTTTCAAACCTTTGTAGTTATTGGCATCACTTTCTCTGACAGTGAGGAGCCTATCCCTACCCTTTCCAGTGAAAGATAGCCACAAAATAGCAGCCCACTGCCTTTGAGGGACCAACTGTACTATACAGGCCTTCTCAAGTGCAGCAAACCTCTTATTAATGTCATCCCCCTCGTTGTAAGGGGGGACTATCTTGTGCAGATTCCTGAAATATTGCTCTCTTACAGGATTGCTATCAGAAATACTGCTGCTGCCACCATGGGGAACTAACCCCAATCTCTGTCTTTCCCTCTCTATGTCTAGGGATTCCCTATCTAAGGCCAGCTGTTGCTGTTTAAGCTTCAGTCTGGTATCTTCAACCCTCTACATTTTGAGTTCCCTTTCTAACAAGTTATCCTCAGGGTGGGGGGGTTGGGAATGCTTTGACACAGAGGAAATGTGGGAAGTTTCAGAGGGGGACCTGTCCCTAACTTTTTGGACCCTAGAAAACTGGCCTCTAGGGATAAAAGATGCCCTACTGTTGTGGGAGCCTCTATCACTACCAGCTTCACTAGGTGTCCTGCAAGTGGGCAGGCCCTTGTAAGAACCCTCCCCAGCTTTCTCAAGGAACTCTCCTGAGTCAGACTGGGAAGCTTCCCCATTTTCTAACCTCTCATGTGATGGCCCAGACTGGTTGTGGTCATCTACAACAAGCATGTTAAAGAGAAACTCTTTTGTAGGATTATTTCCTATACTCAAACCTCTATCCAGGCAGAGACCCCTTAAACTTTTGTAGTTTAAACTCTCATATGTTGCATCAACAGTTTTGGGAGTAGGCTCTACAACAGACATGATAGTATAGGTTTAAGGATAGTGAGAAAGAAAAAGGTTTTGGAACGTTAGAAAGTACAGAGAAAAAACTTTTTTCAAACTTTGGGAAACTTTTAGAAGTTTTCAAAAGTTTTCAGAACTTTGTTAAAAGTTTTAGAATAGAAAAGTAAATTTTTTTGGTTAAGTGTACATATGCTGAACTATTTGGTATATGATTCTCTTATGAAAAGTACCAAATGACAAAGTGATAAAGCAGTTGCAAGTACTTATCCCACCGCTGCACCACCAATGTAGGAGGCTGGCCTGGCTTATAGTGGGTACCTTGTGGTACTTACACCCTGTGCGAGGTCCAGTTATCCCTTATTAGTAGAATAGAGGTGTTTCTAGCAGCTTAGGCTGATAAAAGGTAGCTATGGCAAAGCAGCTTAGGCTGAACTAGGAGACATGCAAAGCTCCTACTATACCACTTATATCATATAGCACAATATCATAAGAAAACACAATACTCAGAGTTACTAAAAATAAAAGTACTTTATTTTTATGACAATATACCAAAAGTATCTCAGTGAGTACCCTCATTAAGAAGGTAAGTAATATACACAAGGTATATGTACACACACACAAAACAGGTGAGTAAGAGTAAGAAAAGTAATGCAAACAGTGTAGAATTACAATAGGATGCAATAGGTGAACATAGGTCTATGGGCAAGACAAACCATATACTCCAAAAGTGGAATGCGAATCACGAATGGACCCCAGACCTATGGGAGCTTGTAGAGGGTCGCTGGGACTGTAAGAAAACAGTCAGGGTGTCCAAGATACCCCACCCCAAGACCCTGAAAAGTAGGAGTAAAGTACCCCTACTACCCCAAAAGGACACAATAGTCATGATAGGGGGATTCTGCAAGAACCAGCAAAGCACTGAAGACGGAGTCCTGGACCTGAGGACCTGCAAGGCAAAGGGACCAAGTCCAAGAGTCGCGATATTGTCTGGGGGTCAGGAGCCCAGGAAACCCCGGATCCGGATGAAGGTGCAAGGAAGCTGCCTCCGGATGGAAGAAGCTCAGGATTCTGCAACAACGATGAGAGCTAGGAACTTCTCCTTTGGATGGAAGATGTTCCACGGCGTGCTAAAGGTTGCAGAAGTGCTCCCACGCAGAAATACCGCAAACAAGCCTTGCTAGCTGCAAGGGTCACGGTAGAGGTTTTTGGGTGCTGCTGGGGACCAGGAAGGACCAGGATGTCACCCATTGGAGGAGGAGATAGAGAGGGTGCTCAGCAACTCAGAGAGCCCCCACAGAAGCAGGCAGCACCCGCAGAAGTACCAGAGCAGGCACTTAGAAGATTTGTGAACCGGAGCCGGCTCAACGTCACAAGGGAGGGCCCCACGACGTCGGGGGCCAACTCAGAGGGTTGAGCACTGCAGGACGGAGTGCTGGGGACCCAGGCTAGGCTGTGCATGAAGGAATCCTTGGAGGAGTGCACAGAAGCCGGAGCAGCTGCAAATCACCAGTCCACAGGTTTGCAGTCTAGCGTGGGGAAGCAAGGACTTACCTCCACCAAACTTGGACTGAAGGATCACTGGACTGTGTGAGTCACTTGGATAGAGTTCCTGTGTTCCAGGGACCATGCTCGTCAGGATGAGAGGGGACCAAGAGGACCGGTGATGCAGTCTTTTGGTGCCTGCGTTAGCAGGGGGAAGATTCCGTCGACCCACAGGAGATTTCTTCTTGGCTTCCAGTGCAGGGTGAAGGCAGACAGCCCCCAGAGCATGCACCACCAGGAAACAGTCGAGAAAGCCGGCAGGATGAGGGGCTACAATGTTGCTGGTAGTCATCTTGCTACTTTGTTGTGGTTTTTGCAGGCGTCCTGGAGTAGTCAGCGGTCGATCCCTGGCAGAAGTCAAAGAGGGAAGTGCAGAGGAACTCTGGTTAGCTCTTGCATTCGTTATCTGAAGAATTCCCCAGAGGAGAGACCCTAAATAGCCAGAAAAGGAGGTTCGGCTACCATGAAAGGAGGATCGGCTATCAAGAAAGGTAAGAGCTCATCAGAGGGGGTCTCTGACGTCACCTGCTGGCACTGGCCACTCAGAGCAGTCCAGTGTGCCCCCAACACCTCTGTTTCCGAGCGAGATGACAGAGGTCTGGGACACACTGGAGGAACTTTGGGCACCTCCCCTGGGAGGTACTGGTCACGGGAGTGGTCACTCCCGTTTCCATTGTCCAGTTTCGAGCACGAGCAGGGCTGGGGGATCCCTGAATCGGTGTAGACTGGCTTATGCAGAGATGGGCACCATCTGTGCCCATCAAAGCATTTCCAGAGGCTGGGGGAGGCTACTCCTCCCCAGTCCTTCACACCTATTTCAAAAGGGAGAGGGTGTAACACGCTCTCTCAGAGGAAATCCTTTGTTCTGCCTTCCTGGGCTGGGGCTGCCCAGACCCCAGGAGGGCAGAATCCTGTCTGAGGGGTTGGCAGCAGCAGCAGCTGCAGTGGAAACCCCGGAAAGGCAGTTTGGCAGCACCCGGGTTCTGTGCTAGAGACCCGGGGGATCATGGAATTCCATGATCTTAGACATATTACATAGCCATGTTCGGAGTTACCATTGTGACGTTATACATAGGTAGTGACCTATGTATAGTGCACATGGATCTCCGCACCATAGTGTAATGGTGTCCCCGCACTCACAAAGTTCGGGGAATTTCCCCTGAACGATGTGGGGGCACCTTAGCACCCAACCTTCACTAAGTGAAGGTTAGACATAAAGGTGACTTATAAGTTACTTATGTGCAGTGAAAAATGGCTGTGAAATAACGTGGACAGGCCTGTTAAGAATTGTCTGAGCTCCCCATGGGTGGCAAAAGAAATGCTGCAGCCCATAGGGATCTCCTGGAACCCCAATACCCTGGGTACCTCAGTACCACATACAAGGGAATGATATGGGTGTACCAGTGTGCCAATGAGAATTGGTAAATTTAGTCACTAGCCTGCAGTGACAAATTTGGAAAGCAGAGAGAGCATAAACACTGAGGTTCTGGTTAGCAGAGCCTCAGTGATACAGTTAGGCACCACACAGGGAACACATACATGGCACATACTATGAGCACTGGGTTCCTGCCTGTGCAGGATCCCAGTGACACAGGGGCTGAAACATACATACATACATACAGTGAAAATGGGGGTAACATGCCAGGCAAGATGGTACTTTCCCACAATACCGCCAGAAGTATTGGGTTGACCACAGGTTCGGAGATACTTATCTCCAGCCCGCCGGTCCGACCGCCCTGGGGGTAAGCACGGGAAAGTGTTGGTTTAGCACAGGCCAATCCGCCACACCCGGAATATGCCTGTCTTCACTGCCAGCCCGTCGGCGGTGAGACTACCACTGCGGCACCTTAGGTACAAGAGTTTAAAGCACCTGTTGAGGGTCTCTCCACTGCAAGAGTTTTGGGAGAGTCACAAAGGGGAGGGACAGAAATCGATATCGCTGCAAAGGCTAGGCCAAATATTTAACCATTGATAGCCGCCATAGATGAGGGAAGTGGTAATATGGCAAGCCTACCAGCAGGAAATGTGCATACGCAGGCATATGTCAGATCCAGGTACCAGCGCTCGCCAACAGCGTCTTTGGTAAACCCTGATGCAGAAACAGCTAAATTACCAGTGATCTGCCTTCCCCACGCAGCTTGCCATATGTAGTTGTCCTGGTGAATGTCCCACCCTTGGCAGGTAGCACGGACGAGTCAACATCAGCTTTGATTAATAAAGTGGCTCAATGGCTATCACAAAACGTGTTAGGACATTGGGATTTGTTGCAGGAGATTATTTTTGAACGGCAAGTGGATGGAATCAGCCCATTACCGAGACAAACCCCAGGGGATGTAATTTTCATACATTTTCGTAATCCAAATTTGGTGGGGGTAATCCAGGCAAGTGCAGGAGCAGGAAGGGTAAAATCAAGCATTATAAAAATGTTACCACTAGATTTATTCTATAGACATCTGAATAGGGAACCCAGAAGAGATGCTTTTATGCAATCTTGTCCCCAATGCGTAAATGGGATACTCTGTTAGTACATTTTTATAATAATATTTTTGTTAATCTTGTGTGGAGAGCCGTCCAGGAATTTGATGAATGTATTAATAGTTTTCTAACACATTTGAATAAGACTATAATTGTGGTCTGGATCGGGGATTTTAACATTCTATTATGTAGCCTAGACAATCGTAAGCCATGTTGAGTTCTGCAGGATGATGATGCCATGACCAAGGTACATTTCAAACATAATGCTCTAGGCAATGCTCTGAACACCCTATTGTATGAATTTGTATACAGTAGGACCCGGAGGCTTTTAGAGCAGACACAATTCCCGCCTTCAAAGGGGGATTCATGGGACCATCATCTTGGCAGACGTAGTCTATCTGACGTCAGAGTACAATACTGTGGCAAATTGCCTAAGTGATCACAACCTTGTTTCTTCTACTCTAAACATACATTTCCAATCTAAACCTTCAGAGTCTAAACAAAACTGGCCTTTAACAAGAATTAAGGTATTAGGATTAAATGGGGACAAATGAATCCAGCTATCTTTGCAAACAAAATAATAAAGGATAATAATATTCCCATAGAACAGTGATTGTCTGAGAAGTCCACTTAAGCAACTGTTTTAGAGGGTTTTAACCAGCTATGTAGTGCAATTAGTGAGGGATTGACAGCTAATAGACCTTACCTTCCCAACCCACTACGATTCACCTCTGGTTTAATAAGGCTTGCTTGGTGGCGCATAAGCGCCTATTTCATGCTTTAAAAACTGTGCATGATGTCCTCAAGAGGTCTGTAGGGCCAGCCAGGAATATAAGGCTATTGTGGAGGCTAGAAAGGATGAAATGGTGGTATTAGCCTGGGAAGACCTAACTGTAGCTGATGCCACAAAAAATAACGCAAATTTGGGAGGCTATACATCGTCCCTTTTTTGCAGAATCAGACACTCCAAAAGAGGAATCGTTGATCCCCGAAGCCGGATGGGTTACTGTTTTTTTAAGAGTTTTTCAACCTAGTTCACTTGAACAGCTGATTAGGGAGGCCCCAGAGGCAGAACCGCCACCATTACCTTTACCAATGCCCATTGAAGTGGGGGAGGTTGGAAGGGCTTCAGAACTCTCGGCTCCAGGCAAAGCTCCTGACAGGGTCCCTGATTGCCCTTTTTAAAGCAGAGACCAAATTATGGGGACCCATTCTAACAAGTGTACCAAGAAGTGCGGTAGAGGATAAAATCCCAGAATCCTGGAGATTAGCCATTTTAGTGCTGATTTTTCAAAAAGGGGACAGATTATCACCGACCTGTTATATGCCGATCTCCCTGATAGACGCAACTGTTCTAATATTGGGGATGGTAATTCTGGGCCACTGAGAAACCTGGGCAAAGGAGCAAAAGGTTCTATCACTGATCCAGTTTGGATTTAGGCCAGGGGTCGTTACTATTGAACAAACCTTAAATTTGTATCTCATCATTAGCAAGTATGTACATGCTAAAAAGGGTTCTATCCATTTGCCCTTCATAGATTTATCAGGTGCTTTTTACCTTATGAATAGGGACACACTATGGGCCATAATAGAGGTCATGGGTTTTGAATCTGACCTCCTTATCTTGAGAAAGCACCTTCATTATAATTGAAATGTGGTAGTACGCTACAGGCTGCTGGGAGAACTGGCAGCCCACATTAATTCATCTAGAGGGGTAAGACAGGGGTGTATTTTAGCCCCCTTTTTATTTCTGGTTCATATTAATGGCATTGCGGATTACCTTAAAAATGCTGGTGAGGATGTGCCTAAGATGGGTGGGTGTCCAATCTCAATACTTTTATGCGCAGATGATTTTTAATAGTTTTAATATCCTGTACCCCAATTAGTTTGCAAGAGCTGATTAATTCATTTGTAGAATATATGGAAGGGCTTGGTTTGAAGGTAAACCAAGCCAAATGTTGTGTTATGTCCTGTGGTCCAAAAAAAAAAAAGAAAAACAATGACACATAGGATGGGGAGAACTGCTTTGCAAAGAACACAAGTTTTTAACTATTTAGATATTACTTTTAGAGCCAACATTTCCGGGAATGCCCATATCGCAATGAAGAGGAATTCGGAGGCGATTTTTCCGCTTTGCAAGAAAACTAAAACATGAACCCCTGTCATAAATGCTCATATTGTTTAAAGCAAAATGCATTTCTGCAGCAGTATATGGGGCTGGTGTCAGGGACTTTCAAGGTGTAGAGCAGTGGTCTCCAAACTTTTTTATTCTGTGCCCCCCCAGTTGAAAACTAAAAATCATTCGGCCCCCCTAGACTTTTTTCACAATTATTTTATAAAGTTGTCAATGTTTAAATATGTCTAGACCTTTTTAAACATTGCAGTTAAGTACCACTACCTTTTTAAAAATGCAATGACATGCTTCTGTCTAAAACAATGCCCTGTTATATGTAGAATGCTTCTTTTGGACAGAATCTGGCGCCCCCCCTGGGACCACTTGAGGTCCCCCTAGGGGGGCCCACCCCCAAGTTTGAGGACCTCTGATGTAGAGTCCCCTGTAGCGAGTTGAAAATGGTTTTGTGTGCCACCTGCTGGCTGTTCCCAAAAACACTGCTAATTTTATCTCACATGAGGAGATGGGTATAACCTTTGTGGAGGATCAGGTTAAAATCGCCCCTCTTTTATTCTGGGTTATATGATGGTTGAACCGTGAAGGGAATTTTACAAGAAAATGTATTTTGGATTGTTTAGCCTTACAAATATGGGGAATATTGCATGTCTCACTTATGTGAAACCTCTTTTTGTTGAGATGGGATTACCAGAACAGTTTTCAGAACCAGGGTGAATGTGAGGTGATGCTAAAACCTTTGTTAAAAAGCACTTCGCAGAATTTTCAAGGACTAAGAGAGTGCAAAGTATTTTCAGATTTAAAAAGTGAAGTCGTACATACCGATTGTAACAACAAATTACGTGGAGCCCTATTTACTTTGGTTTACTAATTCAAATCACCGTGTACTGGGTACATTAACTCCCCCGTGTCATAATAATCATTCCTCAAAACAAGGCACCAGTTACTTTACCTTGTTGTGCCCTTTATTTGAAAATCAATGAAGAGCATTTTTAATCCCTTCCTGCGTGAGGTTGGTCTTAATAATTATCGAGCAGCTATGGCATTCTTACAAAATCTTGTTTCATTCGCAATATGTTGTGCAATTTTTAATTTCATTAGATCTGCGCTTTGTGTAAGGAAACGGTATGCGGTGTTCTGTAAATTGGGGCCTACATTTTAAAATGTTAATGACTGTCTACATTTTATATATTGTTTTAGCTTTTGGCCCGTATTTATTGAGTATTTCTTATTTGTGGCAGTATTTGCGGAATAAAGATGTTTGACTGACTTTTACATTTCTGCAGGCTGACAATGGAATATTGTCATTTCATGATATGTGGGGAAGATTTCCATCTGTTTTCCAAAGAAATTAAAGAACTACTCCCATGTTTCTTTTGTGTTGTTGGTGACACCCTTAGTATTTGGAAGAGTGGATTGTTATCGTTTATTCATTTTTTGCTTCACTAAGATATTTATTTCTATATATGTATTATTGGTTTATAGCACCCATAATACAGTACATGTGGCCAACCATTGATTTTAAAATTGCGATCTCCAGGGAGATGGTGAGTACCAGGGAGAAGGTGACTCCCAAATAGAATGACTTATTTAATTTGAGGAAGTTAGATGTCACCCAATCAGCAATAAATATCATGCAAGATCTAAAAGCAGCAGTTATCTCTGTAATATCAGCCCATAAAGCAACATGAAAAACAAACGAAACTAAGAGGCCAGTAGTAAGATACGGACATTGAACAAGGTGGGTCCCTTGGGGACTCCTTAGAATACTGGAGTGGCTGTAGACTGAACAAGCATTTGCAATGCAATAGGTCTTGTGTTTGCTCTAGTTCGAGCTATAAGCATTGTCATACCTAACTGGACTTTTCTTGCCACATAAATTGAAAATGGAAAGTAAAACAGTGACATAAGCAAGCTGATTCAAGGCACCACGGCTGCCATGAGCATGATCGCGAAGGAGAGACACAAGAGGAAAAAAGAAGTTAGCTTGCAGTCAAACATATTGGCAAAAGTGCAATTATCCGTGTAACAAGGTCGATAGCCAAGGCAGTCACAAAATAGCTCCAAGGAGGGACAAACCTAAAGTATTTACCAATGATTACAAAGGATTTTTGGAAGGCAAGCCCACAATCGAGTGATAGTGATGGGAATGCAGTGGGTGTGGTTAAAAGCCCAGAGATAGATTACAACATGCCAGAGCGCTTGCGTGCTTGACCTGAAAAGGGCTAATGAAATGGTCTGTAACGAAGAGAAAATGTTAATCAACTGAGTGTTTTCAGACGGATGCTTAACTCATGGACCCCAGCAATAAGGGAGGTTTGAGATACAGCCAAGTACATCCAGTATCTGTCTAAGCGTATCGGCAGCTGCTAGTATTTCTCTACACTTATAAGTAAGTGACAGTATTCCAGGAAATCCTGACATTCCAAAAAAGTAAAAGAAGATTAATGATGTGTTTTTCTATATTTTTGAGGGGCAAGGAAGAAGGTAAATTGGGTGACAATTACTAAGCGCAGAGCCATGTTTCCAGATATGGAGGTCTATAGCAGCCCCAAGCAACGAGCTGTAGAGCACTATACGAGAAAGTTCAATTAAATCAGCAGCTAGCGTGATATGTGGGGGATAGAGGTCCTGAAGGGAGCCTGACGTGACAGAGGAGACAAGGGAACGATGAGAACTAATAGTAAAGGGGAGTGAAAGGCTATTGAGAAAGGCAAGTGAACGAATAGAGGGATGGGGAAGGGAATCCGGATTGAATTGCAACACTTGTGTCATAAAAGAGGTCCTTGCAGAACTCTCAAGAAGGTGTAATGGAGCTGATGAGCACTGCTCTCTCAAACTTGCCTCTGCCTATTTCTCTGTCTCAGCCTCTCTACCTACCTCTAACTTTGCCTTTGTCTCGCTTCAACTATTTCTATCTCAGCCACTTTGCCTATATATCTAGCTCAGTTTTTCACCTTACCTATCTCTTGTTTCTTCATTCCTGACCTCAACACTGTCCTAACTCCCTACTTCTCAGTCTACCTCCCTTTAATTTATTATTCACTTCACACTCCTCTGTCTCTTCTGCATCTATCACTCTCACCTCTCTGTTCATAGCTCACATTGCCCTATTTCACCTCTCTTTCTGACTATTTTTTTGTACCTCCTCTCTATCTCCAATCACTGAAGCCTCATTTTTTCTTTCCATTTAATTTCTCAATCTTCACCTCTCCCTGACTCTAACAATCTCTAAATGTCCATGTACCCACCACCTTTCTATTTTAACTCTCTCAATCTCACTTATTTTTCAAATACACCACTTTCTACCTTATCTCTCTCTACCTTTGTTACATCTTCAATTTTATTTCTCTACCTTACCTACATCCAACTTTCTCTTCCCCACTCCCTTCTCTCTCTCTCTGTACATCACACCTCTCTCTCTCTCTCTCTCTCTCTCTCTCTCTCTCTCTCTCTCTCTCTCTCTCTCTCTCTCTCTCTCTCTCTCTCTCTCTCTCTCTCTCTCTCTCTCTCTCTCTCTCTCTCTCCACCTCACTGTTCTGTCTGATTTCACGTCCATGTACCACTCTCTCGTCAAAATCACCTTTCTCTCAAACCATTGTCTCTCTTTACCTCACCAATCTGTAGCTCTCACTTCATGTGTCTATACCACACCTCTCTCTACATTTCTCTTGCCATTCTCTCTACCTCACCACTCTTCCTCACCCTCTTTGGTCCTCATTTATCTAACTCACTTCTCACTCTTTACCTCGTCTGTCTCTCAGCTCACCCTCTTACTTCACCCCTTTTTCCTCTCTGTTTATACATCTCTTTACCTCCCCGCTCTCTCTTCTTCTACATTCTCAACTTCACTACCTCTATATAAACCTCACCTCTCTTTATACACCTTACCACTGTCTCTCTACTTCACCACGTCTCTCCACAACTCATCTCTGTTTCTACCATTTACCCCCTCACTCTACTTTTCTACCTGCCTGACTGCTTTCTTTGACTTACCCTTCCTTCTATTTCTCACTTCTCTTATTGCCCTTCTCTGCATCACACAACACTGTCTCTACTTTGCATTCCTCTATCATTCTTTCACTATCTCACTTCCCCTTCTTTTAGCTCTCTCTAAAACATTTCTCTTTCTACCTAACCTCTCATTGGACCTCACATCTCTTTCTACCCACCTATTTTCCTCTCTCTACCTTTCCTTCTCTATATCTTTCAATCTCTCTACCTTGTTAATCACTCTAAACGTTACCTATCTCTCTGTCGTTTTCTCTATCAATCTCTTCCTCATTCTACTTCTCAAAGTCTTTCTTTCTGGTTACCTTATATTTCTCTCTTTCTCTTGCGTCTCTCTGTTCATCACATATTTCTCTGCCTCATCTCTATCTTTACCTCTTTTCTCCCTCTTCCTCACTTCTCTCACCATGCTATTCAAAATTACCTTTCTGTCCTTGCCATTTCTTTTATTCAGCAGTCAGTGGTCCCTGCTTAGCTAGAGAAATATACACATAGATAGAGCAGAGGTGAGACAAGATATGGGCAAAATATTTAAGGAGAAAGGTATCGGATTTTACTGAGTGATTGGTAAAAGTCCTCAACACAATGCTTGGACTTTCAGTGTTGCAGTGAGGGGTATGTATTTGTAATTGCTATTTCCTGTTAATTAAAGCTGCAGTTTGTCTCTCTCTTTTATTCTGATAGTAGGCAGTAGACAAAGTCATCCTTACTATGTTTTTCTTACAATAGGAGGAACATGCTAGTCAGGTACAAAATGCTACGTGAAAAACAGTATGTGACAAAAATAAATCTATATCCGAGCAGAAAAAAGAAATGCTTCATCGTAATTTATTTTATTCCTATTTGGAGTAGGCACCCGGCTCCTTGAACTTTTGGCTGTTTCAGTATGTCCATGTTTTCCGTGAAAGTGTGACACAGGCAGAGAGGGATTCGGTTCTATGCAACCTTATGGTGGCTCTCGTGATTGTGGCGCTCAAGGGAAACTATTTCAAGTTCAAAAATGAGTTCTTGGTACAAAAGAAAGGAGTGGCTATGGGAGCTTGTTTTGCTCGAAATGTAGAATATCTGTTTGTGGGCAGGTTTGAAGAAAGGGTTACATATAGTCAGAACAAGCCATTCCTCACTAAGATTAGGAAATGGAAACGCTTTACAGATGAAATATTTTTGATTGGGTATGGCAGTGACAAAGAACTACGCATTTTCATAGAATAGCTGAACAATCAGAACCAAGATCTGTATTTTACAGCCAACTACAATCACACAGAGATCAACTGTCCTGACCTTTTGATTAGGCATCATGGTGGTCGTCTATACAGTACATTAGACAGAAAACCCACGGACACTGACTCCCTAGTTAGATATAACATCCATTACCCATGAGCTTTGGGGGCAACGTCCCATATGGTCACTTTCTGAGACTGTGTAGGAGTTGCAGATTCAAAGAGGACTTTTTTCAAGTGGCAGAACTACTTAAGATCAAACTCCTAGACAAGTGCTACCTAAAGAAAATGATCACTACAGCTGTGAAGAGGGCCGGTTCTGTCCCAGGGAATGTTTACTGATACCTAAATCAAGGGAGACTACAGATGACAAAGTAGTAATGATTAGTACATACTCATCAGCAAGCAATGAAGTGAAGAAAATCCTCACTACAAATTAGCGGCTAGTACAAGACACCACTAATGAGGGCCCTTTATTTGCATATAAAATGAATACAATCATCAGAGATTACGTGATTAGAGCACATAAGGATACTCCCAAGAAATATGACATAAGGACGACATGGGTCCTCCCTGCAGTTATAGGTCTCAACAAGTGTGGAGGCTGTTCTGCGTGTAAGTTTACCTCTAACACGAAAACTCTAGAAGTGCAAGACAGGGTATTTAATTTACGGTCTTTTTCAAATTGTAATACACAAAAATGTGATTTACATTATAAGATGTCCATATATAAAAATGTATGTGGGTCAAATAACACAGATGGCTAAACAGTGGATCACACAACACAGGAGCAGAATTAAATGCAAAGTGGAGGAGGCACATCTGGTTCAACTAAATGGGTCATATTAATAGAACAATGGTAGACAGTGATATTTTGCTCCCAGCAAAACAACTCTTTCCCCTTCCGTCTGCATTTTGCGTTCCCCTCACATTCCACATCTCCCTATGATTGACAACTGCTACGTGATATACAAATTCGTGTAGTTGGACTCTGACTTCCGCTGTGAGTAGAGCAGCGCTTAATTTGTGCTTATAGTTTCCGGTGCTGAGCACCTGCACTTATTTTTGAGGGCCAGTGCTTATTCTTCTGCCTCAAGCGTTTACAGCGAGCAAAAGACACATATGAGAAAAACGGAGGAAGAGAAAAACGAAAAAGCGTCACAAAGGTAGAAAGCAGAAAGCTGCAAGAGTGAGCTGAAGGGGCAGGGAGTGGCTTTAAATGGATTGAAGAGGCCCGAGATGGCTTCAGGATTATGCCGCCTCAGTATTCTATGCTCACACATTTAAATGCAGCAACCACGTGTTTAAGAGGAGGGCTTTGGTCACCTGCACGAATTGATTTAGAAATTAAGCACTGGAGTGGAGTAGATGTATTGGAATGGTTTCCCCCCAATATGGTTACTGAGGTTGGCTGTCTAGTTTTCTACAGAACCACGGGCGATAAGTCGACAGTGTCTGCCGCGTCTTGTTTTGTTTCCATGCTGATTTTGTATGGTGGCCTTCGGGTGTACTGATGCTTCCATTGTTTTTAGTAAGGCTTTACTGAATACTGCTGGTTGAGGGACAACAACATGTTCTTGCCGCCCACTTAATTTAGGTTAATTTCACTTTTTTTTCCAAAAGGTTTTTTTATGAAATGCAGATTACATTGCAGGAAGCAGGTTTTTCTAAGCAGGTTAACCATTGTGATTGACTGAAGTTTATCACATTGAATGTGCATGCACACATATAATTATCACCCCATCAGTGATGATTAGTTATACTGGGGCAACAGTTGCAATTTTGTGCTTTCACTGGTGGTATTGGGCACAGTGGAAGATGGTATGGCCTTTCTTGGTGTGGACGCATGACTATGTAGAACTGTAGACAATTATGTTCATGTAGACTCTGGCACACCTATGTGGTTCAGAGCTTAGTTGCGATATGTTACATTAAATTAATTCTTGCTGGTACAGTATACTGATTGTACCCATCATGTGTATAGAGGGGTAGCACATGATTGAAGACTAGTCACACAGTTGGTTCTGTCCACTTTGGTGGTGACCTATAGCACACTATACTTGGCTAAGAGCATACCACATTGTATTGACATACATTGAAATGTTCTGCATACTTGTATCATTATAGGCCAAGTATTGAGTACTTAGCATGTGACAGCAGACTAACGGAACACAGATCTATACTCACATATGGGTGAATGGTCATAAATACTTGTGGTTCTCCCTCCTGGGAGAAAGATTGACTAATATTTCAGTGGAATAATTTGGGACTGAGGACTATATAATGTTCTGGTACCAACAGTAACCTCTTTCAGTCCATTATTCTTTCTTTTTTCTCCAAATGCGGAAGTACTGGTATGATGAAATGATCTTGCATTGGATGGTGTATTCCTCGAAATGGTCTAAAAGTCTCTAACACTTGGAATAAACCGAATGGGCCATTGTTTATGTATGAGATAGTGACCCTCGTTCCTGTTGGCACATAGGTTTCTCCTTGTTTCGTATTACATGTTTTCGAAGGTTTCACATATAACTCAATATTATTTGGTATCATGCAGGCTAGGATTAGCAGCAAATAAGTAATAAAATTCAGGGTGGCTCTAAATAGACGTTCCTGAAATATGCCTCACCTTGGGCCCCAAAATTCCTCAAGATGAAATTAGAATGACAGATCCCTGGGACCTGAACCACAGCCCACCGGGAGGATGACCCCTGGATTTTCCATCTGGAGAGTTGTAGAGCGTTTGGCAACCTGATTGACTACAAGCGCCATACAGTCTCATTGGTCAAAATATCCTGCTCTTGATGGTTGTAAGGAGTAATATCCAGGAATGGAAAATGTAATGCCCGCTACATCGTCAAAGTACCTTTTAGATCAAAAGTGTTGCTTGCAGATACACTTAATGAAAGACGCAGTTCAAATACTTTTTGAAAAATCAGCGTTTATAGCTCTATTTTATAATTGTAAAATCTACCAGTGGCCCTGCATTTTTCCCCATGGCAATAAAAAATTAAAAGAATACGTTTTAGAAACATATTTTAATATATACCCAACATTTAAAACAAACAAATACTGCTTTACACTTGAGAGATTTGTGTCCAATTTAAAGGTCATCCGAATCCCCTATTACCAGCCACATTTTCTCAGAAGATGCCGTTTTCTCCCTGAAAAGTTGGACAGAAGTAAACACATTACCTTCTGTTTATGCATCTACCCAACTATAAGGAATAGAATTCAAAATGAAACAGCAACTAAGAGAGTAAGTTTAGAAGAAAACAACAACATACTGTCATCTTAACCTCCGCTCCAGCTTCAAAGGTAATAATTAACAAATAACTTTATAACCAGAGGAATGGATTAAACAAAATCCACAGAGGGTGTCAAGATATGTTGATGTTAAAAAAGACGAGTCCTCTCTCCCCCTCCCACTTATGCAAGCTAACTAGCACTTCTGTGTTCACATGACAAAGACTGTGACAAGTAAAACAGACTACATATATACTTAGTGTAATTATGTGACAGGAACAATTCCACATAACATTAAAACTAGAGCCAATTACTGAAGGAAAAGGAAAAAAAGCTCACGCTGGTGGCTCTTAACACGTTTATGCATTAATTGCGTTCCATGAACTGTCTTACAGCGCTCATCAGATCTGCAGTTAAAGCGAAGGCAGTGATATTTTTGAGTCTGTGAAGCTACTCTATTTTCTGCTTTTCGATTCTCAAAGGACTGCTATAAACTCTCTTGATAAATTCGTACTTAAGCACCGCCCAACTAGTGGCATAGCGAGGGTAGTAGAGGTACTCACGTAGGCAAGTAAAATGAGGTCCTAGCCACAAATGTGTAGCAAATTATAGCCATATTTGGAGCCCACAAACCCATAGACGTAGGCAGGGCCGGCTTTAGGACTGGTGTCGCACCGTGCATCAGTTTATTTTGGCACCCCCCCACTGCATGACCTCCTCCTCGGTTTCCCTCACTACCACCCCCCAAATGTGCCCTTCATCTCTCCATCGTTCCCCTTTCACATACTTTCATGTGTTTTAAAGCACTTGTTAAGGCTGGCTTTACTAATCCGCTCAGCTATCCACAAAAAATGTAGGGGCTTATTTAAGAGTCCCTAGCGCCGTTCTAACGCCACATTAACGTCATTTTTTTACGTTAATGTGGCTTTATAAGGCCAGAAACACCGTTCCATATGTACAAAGTGGTGCAATGCATGCATTGCACCACTTTGTATCCCTTTGCGCTACATTATGCCTGCGCCAGGCATAATGTATGCAGTGGTGGCATTCCCCCGATAGGTGGGGGGGGGGAAGGCGCAAAGAAATTGGACAAATTTCTTTGCATAATTTTTTTCCGACACTTTTAATGCCTGCTTAGAGCAGGCATTAAAAGGAGCTTCCGTTTGTTACAATGGGCCTCTGGGTGCAAAGCGCCGGACTAGAGTAAAAAATTCTGATGCTAGGCCCCTAACTACCACCATGGCGCATCGTAATTTAAATATGACGCACACCTGGTGGCGCTAAGGGGTGCAAGAAAAGTGGTGCTGCACTGTATGCAGCGCCACTTTTCTTAAATATGCCCCATAGTTCTGTTTTTTGCAGCAGGCATATTAACCCTCTATGCTACTTTATGTTGAGTCAAAGCTGCCACTAGGCAAAACTCCCATCTCTCTCCTCTGCAGGAACATTAATCACAAGCGGTATCTTGACATTTAAATTTTTTCCTGAAGGCTGAACGCACAAGGAACTTTTAAATCGCAAGTTTCAGAAGTTATTGCTAAACACAGCGCCTCCGTGAGGTTAGTGCCCGATGCAGCCGCACTGCTCGCACCACCCAAAAGCCAGCCCTGCCTAGCGCCATTCTAGCACCACATTAGCTCAATTTTTTTTAATGCTAATGTGGTGTTAGAAGGCCAAAAAAGCTGTGCCATATTTACAAAGTGGCACAATGCATTCATTGCACCACTTTGTATCCCTTTGCACTAAATTATGCCTGCACCAGGCATAATGTGTGCACAGGTGGCATTGGGGGGTGGGGTGGTGAAATAATGTCGCAAAGAAATCTAACAGATTTCTTTGCGTAATTTTTTCTGCCACTTTTAACACCTGCTCTGAGCAGCGGTTAAAAGGAGGCTTACGTTGGTTACAATGGGCCTCTGGGTGCTTTGCAGGATTAGCATCAACATTTTTTACACTAATCCTGCAAAGCGCCAGACTACCGCCAGACTACCGCCAGGCATAATGTATGCAAAGGGGGCAGCCCCCCATTAGGGGGGCCCTAAAAAAGGTGCAAAGAAATCTGACGGATTTCTTTGCGTAATTATTTTCCTGCACTTTTAACACCTGCTCAGAGCAGGCATTAAAAGGCTTTCATTGGTTACAATGGGTCTCTGGGTGCTTCGCAGGATTAGCGGCAAAATTTTTGATGCTAATCCTGCAAAGCGTCGGACAAACATAAAAAATTCTGACGCTAGTCCCCTAAATACCGCCATGGTGCACCATATTTAAAATATGATGCTCACATGGTGGCGTTAGGGGGCGCTAAAGGGTGCAAGAAAAGTGGCGCGGCACTCTGTACAGCGCCACTTTTCTTAAATATGCCCCATAGTTCTGTTTTTTACAGCAGGCATATTAACCCTTTATGCTACTTTATGGCGAGTTAAAGCTGCCACTAGGCAAAACTCCCATCTCTCTCCCTAGCAGGAACATTAATCACAAGAGGTATTGTGACATTTTAATTGCTTCCTGAAGTCTGGACACCTACGGAACATTTCAGCAGGTGCTTTTAAGTCGCAAGTTTCGGAAGTTATTGCTAAAGACAGCACCTCCCGGAGGTCAGCATCCGCACTGCCCAAAAGCCGGCCCTCGACCTAGGACCTAGGGGAATCTGCATTTGCGTAATTTATAAAATTTTGGAAAATATGCAAAATTATGCATAATTACACAAAATGTAAATATGGCACTAACGTAATTTAAGTGCAAAATGCATTCTTCCCATTCTGGGTGTGAGGACACATTTTTCGCTAAAAAAAGGACATTCAAGGCCGACTTTAGCTCTGGTGGTGCAACCATCTTTGTTGGCACTCCCCCCAACCAATTACCTTCTTCTGCACAGATTCCTCATTATAGCTCTCCACCCCACACACATTTATTTAATTTATTTTATAGCGCTTCTCATCCAAATGTATAGTTTCATAATTAAGGCTCCCAACATTCCATTTTTAATAATTTTTTTACAGATAAATACAGACAGAAAACAAAGTGTTTTTTGTCTGAATTTATTTTTAAAATTGGAAAAATACAGAAAATTGTGATTCTTGTGATAAATCTCCATGCTGTCCTTCTTGAATTCGAGGGCAACAGCTGAACAGATATAAGCATGAAAAGTTAAAAAAACAGGATGAGATTTCCTTAATTAAATTACAGGCATATGTTAGTATATATTTGTATATAATGCTAATATTTATCTGTGGGTGTAGTATTGTGATATATTTGAGTGCTCAATTTGCTAAAACACGACAGACATCAAAGTATGAGTGCATGTCAGTCAGTTAAATAAATGTGGAAATATACCATTTTACGACACCATTTATTCTCAAAACATAAAATAAATACGGATAAATACAAATAAGATGGCCAAAAAATAAGGCTAAATAGAGATGAAAATGATTAAAAAATAAATACCATAAAACAGGGAGCCCTATTCATAATGTATAGTTTCAGAGTACTGTACATCAGACACAGATATATATAGACAACGAATCATACAAATGTAAAAGCAGCAAACGTTTCATAAAACAATGAGTGATTCAAGGGGCAGAAGTCACATAGCATGTTTACTGGTAGATATTATATGTCAAGACTGCTTGCTCTGGAATGACACAAAGTAAAGTTTTAAAATGTAACAAAGTTTGGGGTTGCTTGAATTAAAACCTTACAAAAGCAATCCTAATGCCAAAATGTTATGAACCACTGTTACAATAACTGTTACAAATAGGTAAAGAGTCCAAAATAGAGAAAAGTAACAGCACTTTTTGAATTAAAGAATAACTTTGTTATTTCTCCATTATCCTTTTGCAAGTTTGTATCTTTACGCACATAGCATTAGTCCCACATTTCATTATTGCTTGTTTAGATGATGTTGATGTTGTACAGCCAAAAAGTTCAAATTTCAATAGTCACTTTCTGTTCATATCAACAACAATAGTTGTTTTCTTTGATGTTATGCAAGATTTTTTTAATTTATTAGCTCATTTAGGCCCTGAAGACACAGCAGTTCACTTGTTGGCAGGGAGTGTGTACATGCCAATCCTTGGATCGACAGTTTTGATTTTAGGTATGGGTTGGCCCAAGCCAGCTGTGTACAGATTGAACAGGATGGGTGCTTGCATGCAGCCTTTTTTCCAACCATGATTCGTAGCTATTTCAAGTGTGGCGTGTTCCCACTACCAAGCTTAATGCAGACCCATGTATTAGAGTACAATGAAATGATTACCTTCAGAAGAGAAGAGGGAATACCACGTTGAGACAATTTCAACCATGCAATATTATTATCCACATTATCAAATGCGGCTGAATATTCTATGAAGCAAGCAAGGGTGGTGGGACTAAAAGGCTGCATGGTTCAATGGACCAGATATGCTAAGGGGACCATGTTGTGTATTACTGATGCTTCTGACTTGAACCCAGTTTGATAGTAAGAAATTATATTTTCTTCAATAGACCATGCCTCAGGTTCCTGCAGTAGTATTTTTGCGTATGCATTTCCCTCCTCAATACAATCAATCAATAGTTTAATGGGTCTATACATGAACCTTTTTATGAATTGATGCTGTATGGATCCACACCATGAGTGTGGTATTTGAAGTGATTGAAAGCGGTGATCATAGAGTAGACTTAATGTGTTTATCCTGCACACTGTATCAGCCTAAATACAGAGCCAGGCAAGCTGTTTCAACCTGGTGCTCCATTCGCTTTGATGGTGCTTAGAGCCCTGACAATGGATTCACTGCTGAAGATGGTCTCATCAGGGTTGGTGCAGCTGTTTTGTGAGTTGTCCAGGTTAGCATTCTCTCCTTTTTCTCTCAACCCCCACACCCTGAGGGTGTTCACTTGGTCCTTAAAATGAAATGTTGTCTGGGTGTGTTGGGGCTTTTCATTCTTTTTTTGGTCCCCCTCCTTGATCATTGTATAAGGCTTCAACATATTTAATCCATGTCCCCAATGTGACTCCATTCCCCCTACACTGGCCTTGTTGTCTAAATTATTAATGTACTGCCAGAATTCTGCCTGGTTGTGCAGACATAGGAGTGAGTGTATATGAGCCCTTTCAGTTTGTAGTTTACTCAGTGTGTGAACCTTTTGTTGCAGCATTTTATTATGTCTGTTTTTGCTATTATTGTTCATGGCTCTTCTTAGTTCCCTGTTAGTTTTCTGCATATCTTAGGTGTGTCATGGAGGTTTGAGTTGGTCAGAACAGGTTTTATTTGATTGATTAGCTTTCTGCCTAGATGACATAAGAAGTAACCATTGTTCAGAGTCCATCAAGCTTTCAGGGCATCTAAAGGTCGACTTCCAGTGAGTGAATCTTAATAAACTGATCTTACCCCTTTTGAGCCTTCTAAATGGTATACAATGTTCATCACCTTGTGTAGCCCCCACAGAGTTCATTTGGGTCGCTGGCTGGGCTGATAGCTGAAAGGTAATACTCTATGGAATGTGATCACTGGCTTAGTGTTGCATGATTTCTTAATCCTTATAAGAACTGTGTATGGAATTACTTGCAAAAGTGTAGTCCAGTGTGGAAATGTCTCTAAATTTTGATAGAGTGGTGTCCTGAATTGCAAGGCACTTCCATGGCTGCAATGGGTTTAGATTGAGCATTGACAGCAAGTTGGTCATCATCCCCTCACGATTAGCATTGAAAGTTAGTTGTTGCTCTGCTACATGAGCCTGGACGAGGTTGCGGAAATAAAAATCTCTGGTTAAAGTAACATCAGTTTTTGAGTACGTGCAAAATTGGTTGTTCAGGCCATCGTAGTAGTTGTCCAGCTTCGTTATCCTGTTGCCCCTGTGCGGGTTTTCATAGACGTTGACCATAAGTATTGCTGTCAGTCTGCCCCCAATGTAGCATTATTGCTTGTACTGATGAATTATTGGTGTCTACTTCTCTTGTCTTGAGGTTCACAAATGTGGAACCGTATAAAGTTAGGCGGATGTATGATGGAACAACGCATGCACTTACCACTAAATGTTTTTACAATGCACATGCTTTTACCATGAATGTCTTTACCACAAACATTTCGTAGTAAAGGCATAGTTGGTAAAGGCATATGCATGGTAAAAACTAGAGGTAAGTACAACATCCATTATATATATATTAAAAAATATATATATATATATATAGATATAGATATATAAATAAATATGTATATATATGTGTGTGTATACGCACACACACAAACACACCTTTCCACCCAAAAACCCTACCTACCCTAAACCCTAAAAATTACCTTGCCAGCCCAAAACCCATACCCACCCTAAAACATAAACACCCTTTACCACCCCATACCCACCCTAAAACCGAAACACCCCTTACCACCCCAAAATTCATCCCCACCCTAAAATCTAAAAATGCCCTTACTACCCCAAAACCCATAACCACCCATTGTAAAGTGCACATGTCAGAATCACAGCTGCGGAGCTACATTAGGGCTCCATGAATTGTGCATGTTTTAGGGGCTCTTTTAATTTCATCCCCTTTTACACATTTGCAATCTATGGACATGATGCACATGCTATGTGCAGCACAGACATGGTAACAATAAGCGCCTTCTGGCCAGTGGCACATTTTCAGCACAGTCGCCGCAAGCTCTATCTGAAGACAAGATAAAACAGGTTTGAGGAAGAAGAGTCATCACTGCCTCTTGATAGGTTAAGAAGTCGTAACACATGGGCTCCTGGATTTATTTGTTAGCTCCTCAGACTCCTCAAAAAGTCAAGTACAGATATGTATAACATGGCAGCCTCTTTATAATTTATCAATATAACATGTTAGACATAGTATTATTCAAGCATGCCTCTCTAGACCATTTGTGTGTGTGTGTGCGTATGAAACGTGAATGGAACAGAATAGTAAACTGAATAAAATGATCAAAACTAGACTTTGAATTAGGTTATTTGAAACTAACAGTGGCACCTGAAAATGTATTCAAAATGTGATTGAAGACTTGGCTGTCCGCATAGCTCCAGGCATCGTGATTTGTTAAGGGCAGTACGTTCTGTCCCCGGATCTGCGCTTTTCACTGCATGTCATGCATAGCGTGCTCCATGTTATATTTTGCATTGCATGTCCTCGGGCACACTAGATCAATATCTGCTCAAGGATGTGTCAAAGTTTGTCCACTGACTTTACATTCTTGTAATATGTCACCTAAAACGTATAATGTTGTGTGTTGTACTTTATCTTTACAATGTGTCCTGTGAATAGTGTGTTCAATGTACCCTTAATGTTTTCCTTGGAAAAGTGTGACAATTGCTTTTGCACAAGGTACCTAAAACATGTTTTCACTTAAATCTGATAGATTTCACTTTGCACACGTCAGGATTCTGACCTTAGGTGAGTGAGACAAATAAAAACAAATAGAATGGACACAATAGAACGTACTTGTGGATGGGTAACTGTTAAACTAGTAACAGAACCAAAAGCAGTATTGATGGCACCCTCCATAGATATTATAATAACCTAAATAAAGAACGGGGAGACAAGGGGTGCATTCTTTCAGCCAATGACATTTTCAAAGTCATTTTGAGAATACAAAAGGAGAAAGTTGTTATTATATTACCATTGTTTAATAGATAGAAGCTTAGGAATTAAGACCAATAAGAGTTAAGTGTTGCACGCTGGACAGTCAAGGATAACATTGCCATTGTGCTGATATGCCAGTTTTGTAGCATGAACCTAGTTAAAAAGCATTGGAACTCTGCACACAAAAGGGTTTTATTGGAATGTACAAAATTGAAAAGAGTTCAATACTTACCTCGGACATTTACAAAGAGAGTAAAATCTTTTCTTTAAAATGTGTAGCTTTCAAGATTTTAAATCAGACAGGAATATAGTTTGATATATCTTCAGTAAATAGGCACTACATAAGAAAATATTGTCACTTGAACTCAGGGGCATGAGTGACAACAGGTTTGACATCCCAGCTTAGAAGCCAGACACCAGCAAAGAGCTGATGTTGGATGTCACACACTCCAAGGGGAAGCACTTCTAGAGGTATGGAATCCATGTTGTGCAGCTGCTGTGCCACTACCTCTGAGATGAAGTGGGTTGTCTATGGAGCGAGTACCAGTATGAGCTGCGATGTGAACTGTGAAATGAATTGGACCCCAGTATTAGGAGTGAGATGAGTTTTATAATCATCATCAAGAACAGACTGAAATATGATGAACAATTGAGAGAAGGAGGAAGGTAATTGAGAAAGGAAAAACAAATGGAGGTGGCATAAATAAGGAAGGGTAAAAAGACATATGTAAGAAAATGACAATAAAGGTAAATATCATGAAAACGGACACCTGAAAAATCTAAGAATGAAAGGATGGCAGACACAATGGAGGACAGAAATTAACATGGAAATCTTGAAACAGGGAAGCTGTGTGTGCGTGTGTTTGTATATGGGTGTGTAGTTGTGTCTCTGTGACTGATGTGAGCATGAGTGAGTTTGTGTAGAAGAGTCTAAGTGGAGGAATGGGTTTATTGGGGAGGTTGTCAATGGAGATATGGTACTCATCCTTAATAAATTGTATTTCTTTGCTGGTGACTATGGTTACAGATGGCCTAATGATGTCCATCCTTAACATTGAATGCATGTGTCATAGATGTAGTTGTGGTTAAAAGTTGCATTATTGTGGTCCAGTGATTCATAATGGTGCTAAAGATTCTGCCATATGATAGGCATCCAGGGTATTTGATGATGATAATAAAATAGTGTGAAAAAAAATATGCATGGCAGTAACATATACATGAGTGCTTGGGAAAATGGCAATGTGCTCTTTGGGGATAGAACCTCTATTCACCAAGCATAAGGAAAAGCTATAATTTTTGTAGACATGAGAAGATTGTGTTTGGGGAAATTGAGGAATATTTATGCACAAACAAACCTGGGTATGTCATGGTGAAATGTCTGTATTTTCTGAAACTAGCAAGGAGATGTTTCAGACAAAATTATTGCATTTATCAAGCACACTTAAAGTTGTTTTTTTACCTGTCATTTGTACGGCAATCTGAAGGTTATTTTTGTTGCGTATTACCAGCATACATTTACTATTATTGCTATTATTTCCTGACCTGTGCTGTGAGGAGGTATCTCATTATCTATATGGATAAAGAATTGTTTAACTGTTGCTGTCAAAGGCTTGAACTTGTACAATTGGTGGAACATGTCTGATCCAATAAGATTTATGTAGTTGAAGAGTAGCATTGCTTTAGTAGCCGGTAAGATTTGTCATGCTTGTGTCTTTTGATCTGCCATTGTAAAATATATATTACCTTTGATTTTTCTACTGTGCTCCATCTAAGAAGAAACTCTGTCATAACATAGGATTGAGCATCTACAGGGAAGAGACAGAATGGAAAGTGATAGGCCATGTGAGATTGAAAACTTTAGGTTTCATTTTACCTACCTCTAGTACATATAGCTCTTCATGCAATTTCAGTGTAATTATGCTGAAACATCTACCATTTTGCCATCATTGTTTTGAAAGTTTTCTTCATAGGAGTTAGCCCAATACCCTTATCATACACACCACTGTGTGATAAGGAGTTGAGTTGAATGGTTTGAGGGTAAGTATACTTTATCAGCGTGCCCTCACCTCCTTACACCCTGACTTTCTTACTCCAACTGTTGCATCAGGAACCCTGAAGTCCTCCAGATTCAGTGACTCCCACGTTCCATGGAAGCTGGGGACACAACACATCTTCGTCCTTTAACAGACAATACAAAACATATAATGAGGTAAAAAAAACACCATTGAAGTCCTGATGCACTAAACAGGCACAAAGTATTTTGCAATTTTCCTAAAATAGTAATACTTGAATTATAACTTAACTTCCCCGCACACAATGAAATGCACACAAAATGTATAACTAACATTTGATCCCGTAACAGTCCAGAATGCTCTATGGAACTGAAGCATAGCTGCCACATAAAATCCTTCAATGTACATGGCCATAAGACTGAACCATCACTTTGTGTCCTCCTCACATTCTCCCGGACATCATCACCTCTATCACTCACAACTTCCTCACACTCATTCCATGGCAGGAACTTGCTCTTGGCTCACTTCAGCTCAAGTCAGGAATACCAAAATCATGCAGCTGGCATCTATGATTAGACTCACTGGCACACTTCCCTACTTCATCACATACTCCACACTCTCCAGATTCATATTTAGACAAACTACTGAAATGCTATACATTCCCATCACTCAGTTTTGATGAATTAGTATAAATGGTGACAGCTTTTAAAGGGGCAGTAAATTTGTCACTATCTTTTGACATTGTCCGAGGAATGTTGACTTTCAGCCAATCTCCAGTGCTTACATTGAGCAAGGATACACCATGTATGAGATCATAATATTTTGTATAAGTATTTTGCACCTTCTTAATATTTAATCTGACCTTATCCAGAGACACATTTGCAAGTCCTTGCTTAAACATCCAACATAAATTATCCTTGGTATAATGCTTAGGCCCCCTCAAAAGTTAAAATGGGCAAAACCTTGCTATGGTGGGTGTAGTGCTATAAGCCCAAATCAGCTTCTGCATGTCCAAACCCCATGGTTTTTCCTACTTTAAAGAGATTTGAACAGTAACATGAATACTCTGTTGAATCGCTCAACACATCCATTACCAGCTGGATGATACACTGGTGTGAAGTTTTGCTTCACCTCATTCCTATCCAAAAACTCATTAACTTCTTTGGAAATTAATTGTGGCCTATTGTCTGGAACCATCCTTCTGGGCAATCCTTGACTCAAAAACACATCATTTATATCTTCACTACCAAGATACTATCTGTTTTCAGTACTATTTTTATTTCAAGCCACTTGGAAAACAAATCCACTAAAACAATCACATATTTACCATTCCCACACCTGTAGTGAATTGGTTCAAAAAAAGGTATACATACCATTTTCCAGGGATTATCACCAATAGGCATGGGATACAAAGTTGGTCTATAATCATGCTCCTTTCTTGTTCTTCCCATTCTGTTTCAACCTTTAAAGATGCTATACATGACAAGTTGGAACACCGCAGCAGCTTAGGAAAGACCAAATGGAAGGCAACAAAACTGAGAAGATCCAGAAGAAGTTATAAAAGCTGTCAAAGGTCTACTGTCTGGATAAAATACCATCTGATGATGGTCTGATTTTAACTCTAATGTGGTGTACCACTTTGAACCCTTCATTAAGTCCAATAGTTCAACCATTCTTGGTAAAGGAACTATTCCAATATAAATGATGCTGTTGAGGTCCCTTAAATCAATGCACAGTCATATTTTGCCATTCTCATCTCTTACCACAACTAAAGGTGCTAATCACTCCAAAGATTCGACTTGGTCAATTATTTGAGCCTTCTCACACAATTATGTGTCCAACTCATCCCATCGTGAAGGGAATATTCCTTGCCTTGTGAGAAGCAGATAAACCCTTCCTGATCTCCTACTTCCCATGTTAATGATTTAAAAAATATTTCTTAGTTTCTTTACAAATGAATCATCTTGACGAACAAGTAACACTTGGGCTTTTGGGATCAATACTAATCCCCAATGCTTTTTGGTCAGTCCAGCGCAAAACAGTTGGCCTCTTCTCAGTAACATAAATCTTCTCTGTAGCCATTCTGTTTTTGAATTCAGAGGTCAATGCCCTGTGTCCTTTTATGGGAATTGGCTCACTTGTAAAACTCTCCAGACGGATGTCGGGGGAAGCAATTGCGTTCCTAAAATATTGATAATGCTTTCCTCCCACAAGACTTTATTTATAATAATGTATGGTGAACCTAAATCTGACACAATGTAAACTATGAGCCCCACACAATTATTTTCTTAAACTGGTCTATTCCAGGAATGAGGATTAACATCTGAACATTGAATTCAATACTTAAAGTCGAGTTTCCTTGTTTCACTCATGGCATTCATGGCACTTTTCTAGCTTTTAAGTTATACTTTCTTTGCCAATATATCATATACCTATTCATGCTCTGAAGGGTTAACATTTGCTGCTTGGGTGCATGTTTTAGATAATTCAGCTTTTTTGACAAAACTACTTCATCTTTTAAGAGAGAGTCTCTATTATTCCACAGGTTCTCTTAAATTTGCATACTGTTTGTGTGCATTATTATTTGCTCTTTAATAAGTTCAGAATGAAGGTTGCCAAATTGGCTAAGTTTCGTAAAGAGGATACATAATTTTCCACCAGTCCATTTCTGTTTTGCTTCCTCTGGAAGGGGTGATAATGAGCTTTGGCTATACAAACAATAGGAGAAAAATAGGCATTCAAGTACTCCAGTGCATTCTCATATACATCCGATTCTTCACTTGACCTTACTTTCTTTTCCATTCGATAGAAAAGGCATAAGTCCTCCTGGGTCTAATGTATGTAACAGTAATGTTTTTTCCTTGTTGATGTGAATTCCTCTTAATTTTCATCCTCAAATGTTAAGATATAATTAACAAACTATTTTTTACATTCTGGCCATTTCATAACCGATTTGCCTGGTGCTGGTAAAAATGCTTGTGGAGGAGTCAATGAAATGTTTGCGAAGCACACACGTTATAGATAATTCAATGTTTAGTGCACTTCTCAGGAAAAAAAACACTACTCAAATGTATTCAAGGCAAAAGAACAGCATGTAATCATAGCTCAATCTAATGTCAGTATGAAGGTAAATTTGTTTAAATTTATCAAAACCACCTTATCCAAAAGGGCCATACACTCTGTGAGTATATAATATTAATCCCCATATTGTATGATCCTGAATGTGCAAATCACCCATTCCAAAATGGTGGCATGCAGCATAACGACAATCCTCTGCTGCATGCATTTGAGGCTCCCCAATGTAGTAACTGTGCTCAGTGACATAGTGGGTAAACAGCAACGGTAGTGCGTGCAACAGTCCATAGAAGCATGTGACTATCTGCACCTTCAGATCTTTTGGAATTCTCCAAAATAACGAGAACCACAATAACTCACATGTTTGGTAGGGAGTAGGTTCATGGAGATCTGCCGTTCACTCAATGTTCAGAGGCAGCACTGCTCTGATACTACATCCCTGGCTTTGCAGATGGCTTCAGACACATCCTGACAGACAGAGAGAGAGTTGTGGGTTTATTGACTGTGCTACTTCTTGTCCTCATTGACAAAAAATTTGAAATATGGACTTGAGTCTTGTGGTTCGAAGGTAAGTATAATTTATTATCATAGCTCTGCCTCTATCCACCCTGACTTCCGCACTCTGACTGTCATGTCAGAAACCTCGAAGTCTTCCAGATCCCTGTGCGCTCACATTCTACTTGGTGGTGTCCACATTCCATGGAAGCTGGGGACACAGCAAACACAAGACTACTGAAATACTTTGTTTCTGGCCCCTTGGTTTTAAGTCAATTGTTGTGAAAAATGTGCTGCAAAATGTTCTATTTCTGACCTTTTATTTAATTTATTATCATTTGCTTGGAGGGGAAACCCTCAATTATCCTAAAAGCATCTGGGCTCATACACTTTGCTCAAGCTCCAACCTACCCTTTGGCATGTGTTTAGGCCCCACCAGTTTTAAAGCTCACCAGCCACCACTAGGCTTGTATGAAGCAGGTGACCTCAATTCCTCTCAATCCCAATAGGAGACTAGGACAAATTACAGCTTTAATTTGCCTGAGGATCCACAGTGTTGGAGTTTAGTATGATTACTACCTTGTTGATGGTGCAAAGACTCTGTTGCCAAATGGTGATGTCTTTGACTGGTTCTGTCTAGCTTTAAAGATGATTGGCATTAATTCGGTCTCCTTTTGCTGTTCCTAGCCAGTACTTAAAGTTGCTAATGAATGTCTGTTTATAAAGGAACTTCTGGTATGGGTCTACAACATGTCTGACAAATATTTGACACATTGAACATCAAGTAGACCGATATTGTTTCATCAACTGCTTAAGAGATAATTTGATTTTACCATAGATTTTACTCAGGCCTGATGAAGACTCTTACTAAGTCTTTTTGCCAGAGGGGTGAGTGTGTGCCTAGTGGCTAACAATACAGCAAAGGAAATGCCTTTCAAGATAGGTCTTGTGCACCTTACTGAATCCCGACAACATCCAAGAAACAAAATCCCACTTGAGGCTGCATCCAACTCTGAGGGTTGAGGTGATTGCTGCTGCATCCGACTCCTTGGGCAGTGTTGATGCACCAGACATGACTATGGCCTGCAGTAGAAAGCGTCGTAAAAATGCTGAGGTGGGAGTCTGGGACAGAGGTGAAGTGAATGGGTGCTACCTTGCTGGAGGCCCTCACCTTATGAACTGTGACCCAGCAGGTCAGAGAATAAAAGGAACAATGACTACAGAACCACTAGTGAGTGTTACCTGGGAGTCAAGGCCTGAGCAGACTGCTCAGAGCCTTGGGTGGTAGGGCCTCATGGTGGTCTGGAAACTGAAAGCAGCCATATTTAAGAAGGTACTAGTAGTCTTGCATGACTAAATGGGATTTGTGAGAGCTGGATCTGGGCACCTCACAAGTGGAGGAGTGGTGTGTGACACTGCTGCCATGGTCGTTACAAACATCTAAAGGGTGCCAAAAGCACTGGGCCCCAGATTCCCAACCTCCAGATACCACCTATATTGATCTTGCTGTGCTCCTCTGCATCTTCAACAACATAAGGAGAATGTCATTGATGTTGGCGGGTAGAGTACTATGAGGGAGTAAGCAGAGCTGGGGTTGACAACAAGAATCTGGAGGGAGGCTGAAAAGAAGATAGTGTTCCACAGAGGCATAGGAACACTAACTACTGGAGCATCCTACTAATAACAATGCTGAGAGTTCTCAGATGCACTGGAAAAACCCATCAAGCAAGGGTATGGATATAGGAAGAGGCAAACCTACATGAGTGAACCAATGTTTTTATGTAGCACTCCTTGGGATTCTGAGGATAACTGAAGCAGGCAGCAGTGACTGATAGGTCATGAAACATGATGAGACCCAAGATAAGGCAAACATGGAAGAGAATGGAACATAGGACAAAGGAAACTACACCGTTTGACACATACATCTGCATTTCCTAGCACCAAAGCGTAGCCCCAGCTACTAGTGGTCCAGCACACTTAAACACAATCCCCAGTTAATAGTGGCAGAGAGAGTATTTAGGCTTGACTCATACTGAGCTTCCTTGTCCAACAAAAGCAGTTGTTTTGACTCCACTCTTTTCAAATTAGTTCGCATCCAGCTTGACTTATTGCTTTACCTTTGTTGTTTTCCCTTGTTTGTTTTGACTCCAGACTATTCAAATTAGTTGGCATCCAGCTTGACTTAATCCTTTACCTTTGTTGTTTTTCCCCTGTTGAATTCCCTTTGGTCCCCTAAACCGTCTTCTGTTGTGACTCGTTATCTGCCTCCTTACCTTTTTGTCTATTCTGTATCTCCTGTCCAATCTTCCACTTGCTGCAGTGGTCTTCATCTTCAGCTCCTGTGCAGATTTTGTGGTACACTAGGGGAAGTTTCCGTCTGTCATCTGCTGACACCACGCAAGTCCCAATCTGTGGTATTAATGTCTTACTTTTTTCCTGTGGTATCACCCTGTATTAAGTAGTGTTCTCTCTCCTGTTATAACCTTGTTGAGTACAGACTCGGGAAGGGACTTGTGTGAACAATCAAGTACGGATCTTCGAAATACCAACCTGCAGCAGTCTCTTTCTCCCTTTCTCACTCACTCCACTTGCTCACCCCCTGGTACGCTTAGCCTGGGTCTTCGTCATCATCCTTGTCCTCATTCAAGTAGGTGAGTTCACCTCTAGCAGGAGAGAGAGGGATTGGTCTCAACAGCCTAATGCGCATAGCACCAAATCCATGGCAGTGACCCTCCTACCTTTCTCACTGAAGGACTGACAGAAGAAGGCACAGTGTAGCAGGGAATGACAGAGATGTTGTCTGAAAGGGATAGAGACTTATACCATGGACAAGCCAAAATCTCAATACGCTGGCACAAAAGGGACCACTCCACACCAAAGACCAGGAGAGATCTGGCTGCATCAAAGATGGAGAAGGAATGAGGGAGGTCAGTCGCTAGAACAAGCTGAATACTCTTCTGGTAGCCATTGATAACTCACGAGAGGACCTCAAGGCAAAGAAATATGCTGTTTTGGGGACTTAAATCTACTATGAGCAGATCAGCAAAAGAAATCTGTCAGAGTTATTGAGGTGAATCTTTCTCAGGTGGGGACACATTAATCCCACATGAGGGGACTAGTTGCACATCTCCCCCTATGGTTCTGCTCTTTGAAGTACAAGGGCAAAGACATGCAGGTGCGCTCCAGAAGGATCAATCTGAGGATATTAAGGGCCAGATGTATCAAGTTTCTTAATAACGATTACCAAATTGCGCTTTTTTGTGAATCACAATTAACGCTTTTTTGTGAATCGCAATTAAGTAATCGCTATTGGAATGTATGAAACTCTAGGAGTTTCATATAGCAATTCGCAAGGCCTCACAAATGGAATATTCATGCGGTAGGTCGCAATTTGCAACCCACTGCGAATGGCTACAATCATAGGGATGGTGGCCTGCTGGGTTCATCAGACCACCATGTCTGTGATTGCTTTTCAATAAAGCAATCATTTTTTTTATGAAGCCAGTTTTCCTTGAAGGAAAATGTGATGCGTTTAAAAAAGGAAACTGAAAAGTTTTCTTTTCATTTTTTAAGAGCAGGCAGGGGTCCGTGTGAAAATGTTATTGCATGCATTCACAAATGCAAATCCCCTTTGCGAATGGGTTACTACCAATTTGAAATTGGTGGTAACTGTGATTGTTTTGCGACTGCATTTACGGTCACAAAACAATCATACATACCTCTGGAATTCGGTATTAGGAAGGGACACCCTTGACGCGCTCCTTCCTAATACCGAATCGGTATGTAGACACAAATCCAATTTGCGATTTGGTAACAAGTTACCTAATCTCATATTGGATTTGATACATACCAAAATGCAGTTTTTGCGATCTCAAAACTGTTTGATACATCTGGCCCTAAATCTTCTAGAGAGAGTTATAGGCATGGAGCTTTATATGGATGGGTAGCTTAGTGCCCGGATTACACCACAGACTATTTCCAAGTTTTTTTCAGATGAAAGGGTGCTTAAAGTTCTGTTGCAGCCCCCTAAATGTGGCTGTCACTCACTCAAGGACTGTGCCATTACACTCTGTCCTCATGCAGCATCTCGTGTTCATACTTACTTGTTTTTGATAGATTTGTGTCTTTTTACTATTTTGGGGGATTTAATACAAATTCAATGATTGCACATTCCCCTTTTGCATTGTGTCTAATGTTCTTGCATGTTTGTTTATAGATTATATTCTGTAATATATTCATGAGCTAAGTACCTGGGTTTAGTTTGTTTCCTTCCCCTATTTGTAAACTACATGTTTGAATTATTCCCCAATGAAACCACATGTATGCCCAGGTTCACGGGGTTATTGGGCTTGCCTCATCTACTTGGTTTTCAGTTGTGGTATAGGCCACTGAACTGCAGATATCTCAGTCTCCTTTTCCAACTTACCTGTGAGCAAAGTTCCTTCCAAATCCAGAAAATACAGCCTTCTACCCTTGGCTAAATCAAGATGCAAAAGAGCTGAGGCTCATAAACCATGCAGAAGGCAGAAAGTAACAACCTCATGACGGCCTAAGGCAGACCAAGCCCCACCTGGATGCAACGGAAAACACTAAATCAGATCACATCATATCAACCCAGGACATCTGGGGAAGCCATGGACTCCTTGCATGTGGATACACTGACACCAAAGGCATCAATTGATAATGTGCGATAAAGATCTATGAAAAAGACTACAACATGAATTAGGACTCTTGGGGATGATGCATTCTTACTCCACCTGCCTATAAGATTGATAACTGCTGGCACAATTAGATGAGTATGTGTCTACTCGCCTTAATTCCTGTCAATGTGTGGGAGATGACGCATACCAAATGAACCTGGCCAGCTGAAAGAGGTTCACCAAGGAACACATATGGTCACCTGACACTAGAGCACTGGTGGTCGATGGAAATATTTCCAATTACATGCAGGGTGAATCTGGAGCCTCAATATGGGGCTGCCTCTTCCCCTACATCTTTGGGATCACCAAAGTGGCAGAGCTGACCTTTCGTTTTGGTTAGTTCTAACCCATGTCCATAGTGGGTACAAGTTAAGGTACGCATTTTATGAGATAGCAGCACACTATGCTAGAGCCACACAATGCTGCAGGTGACAGTCAACTACACTAATGTACATGACCAATTGGGAGATGATCCAGCAGAGGGAGTGGAGCAGGGGGTATCCTAGGGACCCCCACAAACACAGCACACCCCAATTGACACAATGGGAGTGATTATTCATATATTCATTACCTGGATTATAAGAGGGCAGTTTAAGAGTTATAAGACATGCACCTATCTAAGGAGTAAATAGGCTTTGCATGTTTCCAGTAAGCATTATTCTGGAAGATATGTCATGGTGGAGGGCAACCTGGATGACAGGAACATGGGGATGGCATGCGCATAGGCACTGATGATTAGTGATTGTGAATGAGATGGACTGCAGTTGACCCAGTTTGTTAATAAACTCACATTAAGGGCTGGGGATTAAAACTGTGTGGGGCATCCTTTTGGACACGATGAAGCCACCACTGCAGTGTGTGGCTGTGGTAAAGGTCCCAGAGGACTTCACAACTGGGTCTGAAAATGGAGATTATGGGCACCAGGAACACAGGCAATCCTTCCAGGGTGAAATGTGCATATTATTCACCCACAGACAATCTACATTCCAGTTTGGATATGGTCCTTCATTTAGAACATATGCATGGTCACATATCACACCTAGTGTTACGACTCTGCCGTCCCATCTCTGGGAGGTGCTGTACACGGACCATCTGCAGCCTGGGAATCACCAATTAACACTCATCCAGAGTCCTTTCTGACTCCCGCTTGCTTCCCATTTGGATATTGTATGCTATTGAAGACATACATATGCTTCCATGGACTTCAGGTCCCATAATGCACTGCCTAGTAGTCAGTAGGTCCTGGAATCTGCTGTCCATTACTTCCTGTGGGAATAGTCCTGTTGTTCCTTTGTACTGAATTCTCTCCTCCAGGACTTGTGAGAGACTGGAACAGCAAACACCTGTGACAACTCTTATGCAGCCCAACCATGTGCCCTGGGCTTTCTGCTTCCTGGAACTCCTTATAAGCTGCCATTTCCTGAAGCTCGCTGTCATGCATTGGAGTTTGTTTCCTTTGTGTACCGGACCTCTTGTTGGCTTGTTTTCCAGTCCTGTTTCTGCTTGCTTCAGCCAGAGCCTGTACCCTGTTTTCCATTCCTGTTCTTGCTTGTTTCAGCCAGAGCCTGCTCTCTGTTTTTCCAGTCCTGTTCCTGCTTTGCTTCAGCTTGAGCCTGGTGTCTGTTTTCCTGGCCTGTTCCTGCTATGCTTCCAAGTTTGTTCCTTCTGTTTCTGGTATTATCTTCCCTTTACATATTCCTTTTGCTTCTTCTTTAGCACCTGTAATTACTCTTCTGTATATCAGACTTGCCACATAGTTCCTGTTCTCTTTCTCTGTGATTCTTCCAGTCTCCATTTCTCTTGTAGTTAGTCTCTTGCTTGTTACAGTTTCCTAGACTTCCTGTGTATATTTGTGAGCTACAGTGTTTAGGCTCCTTTCTAGCTCTTACTCTGTAATTTCCTCTTCGGTTATTGTGTCTGCTAACTGTACTATTAGTCCTCACCTGTGTATAAGTGTTTTCCTTTGTACAGGGGTTGGCTCCTGGTTTCCAGGAAGAAATTCCTGCCCCATCCTGTGTCTAGTGTTGTGTGTAGTCTTAAGTGCCTAACTGTGACAGAGTACCACTGTGTCTTCAGCTGGACCCACAAGGGCTTGTCTTGTGTATGTAAGTGCAATACTTGTTTGCGCCCTAAGGGTCCAGAGACAGAACTGCTTCTGCTGCCTCCTTTCTATGGGGCTTGTAGGGTGACTACCTGAAAGAGTAATCTGCACAGAGGCATTAACATTCCCTGTTGCTGTGGGAAGTTCTGCACCTTCTCTGTGTACAACCTTATTGGTAGTCCCAGTGAGGTTGTCCAATACTGATCCGTTCCCTGTTTGTTCACACTAAGGTTGCTCTGCCTTCACTATCCTGTTTTTGGGCTTTAATATAGCTGTTCATTCCTGGTGTATGTCTTTATCTGCTCCTCTGCTTCAGTACACTACAACCATAGGGAGATATTCCGTGACCTCAACGGGTGCTCCGCCCGGAGTCCTGACAAAGCATCCAAGAGCCATGACACTTAGAGTACCCGGGGCATGCTGCCTCTGAACCTTATCTATTATTGGTACATAAAACATGAGTTAATGCCATTTCAAAGATACTGACATGGTGCATGCAACCTGAGGCACTACAAGATCTGGCATAGAGAGATGACATCAAGCAGCCCATAGTCCAGCAGTTTTCTGAAGACACTGGGGGTCATTACAACCCTGGCGGACGGTGTTAAAGCTGCGGTAATACCGCAAACAGGGCGGCGGATAAAAAAAGGGAATTATGACCCAGGCGGAAACCGTCAACAAAGACAGCCACTTTAACACACCGCCCGCCACGGCGGTACAGACAAGCAGCGCAGCGGTCACCGCCAACAGACAGGCGGAAGACAATGTACCGCCCATAGTATCACAACCCGCCAATCCGCCACCTTTTCTGGGGTGGATTCACCGTGCATAAAAACACGGCGGAAACAGCTTTTGCAATGGGAAAATGCTCACCTGAACACATCCCACGAGGAACGAGGACTGGACCCGGAACTCCAAATACTCCCTGCCCTTGTCTTTCTGCTCCTCTACGACCACCATCTACGTAGGCACCGAAGACAACTGTGAGTACTGCACCTACGACATGGGGGAGGGAAAAGTTAGAGGGACACCCACCAAGTCTCTCAAGTCTCTACAGTGGGTGGTTTGCCCACTGCTCTATCCTGGGGAGTGCAAAGCCACAGTCTCTCAGGTCTCTACAGTGGGTGAGTTGCCCACTGTGCCATCATAGGGAGTGCAAAGCCACAGTCTCTCAAGTCTCTACAGTGGGTGAGTTGCCCACTGTGCCATCCTAGGGAGTGCAAAGTCACAGTCTCTCAAGACTCTGCAGTGGGTGGGGTGCCCACTGTGCCAACCTGGGGAGTGCAAAGCCACAGTCTCTCAAGTCTCTACAGTGGGTGGGGTGCCCACCGTGCCATCCTGGGGAGTGCAAAGCCACAGTCTCTCAAGTTGATAACATTCTCCACTGGTTCTGGGGGGGACTGGTGCCCAGAGTGCTTCATCCTGTGCAGGACTGAGGAAGTGGATGCATGTCTCCACTGGTTCTGGAGGGGGACCGGTGCCCAGATTGGATGAGTCTCCCCGTGAAAGTTCCTGTCCTGTCACTGTCCCAGCTGCACATGGGATAAGGATGCCTGATGTGGCGGTCTATTCATTCCTACCCGGTGCTTGCCCTGTTCAGCGGTCTTCACCATGGCGGTCTTTGCCCTGTTCAGCGGTGCTTTGCCATGGCGGTCTCTGGACTGTTCAGCGGTGCTTTACCATGGCGGTCTTTGCCCTGTTCAGCGGTGCTTTGCCATGGCGGTTCTGGACTGTTCAGCGGTGCTTTGCCATGGCGGTTCTGGACTGTTCAGCGGTGCTTTGCCATGGCGGTTCTGGACTGTTCAGCGGTGCTTTGCCATGGCGGTTCTGGACTGTTCAGCGGTGCTTTACCATGGCGGTCTTTGCCCTGTTCAGCGGTGCTTTGCCATGGCGGTCTCTGGACTGTTCAGCGGTGCTTTGCCATGGTGGTTCTGGACTGTTCAGCAGTGCTTTGCCATGGCGGTTCTGGTACCAACATTGGTGTGTGGCATGAGATTCTCTACACTGGGCATTGGTGTGTGGCATGACGTTCCATCATAGCCCACCTGGGCTGTGGCAGCCGGGGCCCTCCCGGGCAGTGACTCCAGCGGTGGCCTCCTGACCAGTGACGATACTTGGGCCCTCCTGGGCTGTGACTCTGGCGGTGGTCTCCTGACCAGTGACGATACTTGGGCCCTCCTGGGCTGTGACTATGGCGGTGGTCTCCTGACCAGTGACGATAGTTGGACCCTCCTGGGCAATGACTCCGGCGGTGGTCTCCTGACCAGTGGCAATACTTGGGCCCTCCTGGGCTGTGACTATGGCGGTGGTCTCCTGACCAGTGACGATACTTGGGCCCTCCTGGGCAATGACTCTGGCGGTGGCGGTGGTCTCCTGACCAGTGACGATACTTGGGCCCTCCTGGGCTGTGTCTCTGGCGGTGGTCTCCTTACCAGTGACGATACTTGGGCCCTCCTGGGCAATGACTCTGGCGGTGGTCTCCTGACCAGTGACGATACTTGGGCCCTCCTGGGCTGTGACTCTGGCGGTGGTCTCCTGACCAATGACGATACTTGGGCCCTCCTGGGCACTGACTCTGGCGGTGGCGGGGGTCTCCTGATCAGTGACGACGGTGCTGGCGGTTGTGTCTCGACCACCGGGAATGATGCCGCCCTTCTCCGCCGTGACACTCATAACAGGCTTGGCAGATTTCCTCTGGCCCTTCCCCACCTTCGGTGGAGTCACAGCTGACTCTCCAGTCCCCTTGGACCCCATGTCAGTTGTTTTCCCACCAGGAGTCTTCACATGGTCCCGTCGTCCACTCTCCAATTTTAGAGCCTTTACAGGGGGTGGGCTGCCAGTGCCTTGGCTCCGGACCACTCTGCCTCCCCTGGTGGCCGGTGCACTCCACAATCCTTGAACAGGCACCACTGGTATTGGAGGCTTTTTGGCTGAGGTGCTACGACGGGACTGATGAATTGGAGGGGGGGTGGGGGCAAAAAGGTCAACTTTACAGAGGGACAGTTTCTGACGTACACTGGGATGGGTAGTTGGAGGGGGTTTGGGAGTGGAGGAAGTGGAGGTGGTTGTCGGAGGTGTCACTTTAGGTGTTTTGGGTGCAGGTGCAGGTACTGGAGGCTGTCGTGAGGTGGATGGATGTTGGGTGTGTGGTTGCCGGCGTTTGTGTACTTTGGGAGGGGGCGTCACAGACACACTGGGAGAGGACACATGGGACGTGTAAATGGCAGTGGAGGTGGTGAGTGCAGGTGAGCGGCTTGGGGTGCTGGGTCTCCTTGTGCGATTCATGGTGCCTGTAGATGTGGTGCATGCAGGTGTGTGTGTAGACGAGACTGGGAGGGAGGAGGGAGAAGAGGAGGAGGGGGACACAGTGGAGGCAGTGAATGTTGCTGTGTCTGTACGTGGATGAGGCTTGCGTTAGTGCCTGTGGGTTGTGTGGTGCCTATGTTTGCTTGAGCTACTTGTGTGTGCTGACTTGTGTGCATGCTGGTCTGTAGGTGTGCTTGGGATGGGCTGGGGTACAGGGGATTGGGTCTGGGTGGAGGAGGTTGGAGGGGGAGGCTGGACACAGGGACAATGGCGGCCATCAGTGCTGAGGCCAGAGATTGCAGGGTTCGCTGAAGGACAGCCTGACCAGAATGAATGCCCTCCAGGAATGAATTACCATGTTGCAACTCTCGTTCTACACCCTGGATGGCATTCACAATGGTAGACTGCCCAACAGTGAGTGACCTGAGGAGGTCAATGGCCTCCTCACTGTGGGCAGCAGGGGTGACTGGGGCAGGGCCTGAGGTGCCTGGGGCGAAGGTGATGCCCACCCTCCTGGGTGAGCGGGCACGGGGCGAACGCTGATGGGCTGCTGGGAGGGCGGTGCTGGTAGGGGAGGTGGCGGCTGTACCTGTAGAAGTGGGGCGCACAGACGGTGCCGCCACCACAAGGGAGCCCCCATCGGCGAACGAGTCCGTGTCGCTGCTTGGCGATCCGGTGGCCGACGTGAAGCTCCCCTCACCCTCCGTCCCACTGGTGCATTCAGAGTCCGTGGTGTGGCCCTCCATGGCCATGTGGGATGCAGCTCCCGCGTGCTCTGGTGCCACTGTACCTCCGCCTGATGATGCTGATGTACAAAAGGACAGGGAGAGCAGAAAAAGGGGGGGGAGACAGAAGAAAGAGAGTTTGAGAGCATGGCATACCGCTACCGTTGGCGGACAAGACAGACACAGCAGCCCCCTGCATTACGCCGTGCTCCTGCCCTCTGCATATGCAATTTCTGGGATATGGCCTACATGGCAATGGTGGACATCTGCACACATGGATGCCACAGGGGCAACTATACCTGTACTTGGCACTCTGCTGAGGTGGGGTATAGTGCCACATGGCCTGCATTACGGAGGGGCCTTGCCTACCGAACTCGCTCTGGCCTAGGGAAACCCACAGCCCACCTCCCCCACCCAGACACGTCCACTGCACGCAAAGTCAGCTGAATGAGAGTGTACTCACCCCCTTGTGTCTGCTGTGATGCCCTCAAGCCCCCATCCAACTCTGGGTAGGCCACCGCCAGGATCCGGAACATCAGGGGGGTCATGGTGCGACGGGCACCCCTCCCACGTTCCGAGGCCATCCCCAGCTGAGCCTCCGCCGTCTTCTTGCTACAGCGGCGAATGTCCTCCCATCTTTTCCAGCAGTGGGTGCCCCGTCTCTGGTGGGCCCCAAGGGTCCGGACCTCCTTGGCGATGGCACGCCAGATGTCCCTCTTCTGGTGGGCGCTGACCTACATGACATGCACAAGGAAAGAGGAACAGTCATTACCAACTGCACCGTCGATGTGAGTGGCCCCCTCCCTACTCTGGCCATGTGGCCCATTCATTCCCATGCATTAATGTTCTATGAACTCCACCCCCTTCCCTCTTCCAACCAGCCCTCTTCACCCAGGCCTAGCCCATACAACGTGCTCCCTGTGTACTAACCTGTTGGTCTGGAGGACCGTAGAGTAGCGTGTAGTGGGGGAGGACCCTGTCTACCAGTTTCTCCAACTCCTGTGCAGTGAAGGCAGGGGCCCTTTCCCCAGACGCAGCAGCCATCGTCGCTTCCAGATCGAGGTCACAGCAGCACTTGCAGTGTAGGTCCTCTCCTGTCGAAGGTCAGGTATCTAGTGATTGAACAGATAGAAAATGGCGGTGACGTCCGCGGCGGTGACGTCTGCGGCGGTGCGCATCGTCACCGCCGGCGCACCTGTTCATTGGCTCCTGGGACCCATAGGGTCCTATGTCAACCAATACAGCATTGCGCTGCGGTCTACGACCGCCTACCGCGACGGTGTGCAACGCCAGGGCAGTTACCCCACAATCCCATTGTCCCAGTTTAGAGGTCAGGCAGCCGCCATTTCAGGGGCCCACATGGCTTAATTTACCTCTGCGTCACACATAGCAAGGCCTACACTCAACACACATACAGGAAGGGTTTTGTGAGTGGTGTAGTCTTGTGTGTAACTGTGGGTACATAACTGGAGGAATAATGACTGATTCGTCACTGTTGTCCTTCGTAGGCACCGTCAGCTGGGACATGTGAGAAGATGGCGGAATCCTCCGGTGTACCGACCGCTGGTGGACCTGTTGACAATGGGAGAGCGACATGTCATCGTCACCTACCGGTTTGACCGTGCCACAATCCAGGAACTATGTACCCAGTTGGAGCCAGACCTGATGTCACCAATCCGCCATCCGACTGGAATCCCCCCTGATGTGAAGGTGCTGTCCGTGCTCCATTTCCTTGCTAGTGGGTCTTTTCAGACAACAGTGGCCATGGCATCAGGGATATCCCAGCCTATGTTTTCCAACGTGCGGTCCAGAGTGTTGTCTGCCCTGATGAAACACTTAAGGAGATACATCATTTTCCCTGAGGTGGAGGATTTGCCTACAGTTAAAGGTGACTTCTATGCCCTTGAACATATCCCCAACGTCATAGGTGCCATTGATAGGACCCATGTAGCTCTGGTCCCCCCCCACAGGAGTGAACAGATGTACAGGAACAGGATGAGTTATCATTCTATGAATGTTCAGATGGTCTGTTTGGCAGACCAGTACATCTTGCAGGTAAATGCTATGTTCCCTGGCTCAGTGCATGACCCCTACATCCTGCGGAATAGCAGCATCCCTGATATGATGGGTCAACTCCAGAGGCACCGTGTATGGCTACTGGGGGACTCTGGTTACCCCAACCTGTCCTGGCTATTGACCCCAGTGAGGAATCCCAGGACCAGGGCAGAGGAACGCTACAATGAGGCCCATGGGCGGACAAGGAGGGTGATCGAACGCACCTTCGGCCTCCTGAAGCCCAGGTTCAGGTGCCTCCATATGACAGGTGGTTCCCTATTCTACTCACCGAAGAAGGTGTGCCAGATCATCATCGCCTGCTCGATGCTTCATAATTTGGCTTTGCGATGCCAGGTGCCTTTTCTGCAGGAGGATGGTCCAGATGGCGGTGTTGTGGCAGCTGTGGAGCCTGTGGACAGTGATGAGGAGGAAGCTGAGGAAGAAGACAACGACAACAGGGAGTCAGTCATACAGCAATATTTCCGGTGACACACAGGTGAGAACATTTTCATTTTTTCCATTACATTAACTTTCACACTTCTACCTCTATCCTGTCTGTCGATTTCAACCAGTATTTGGTAACTGAGTTGTGCCTTTCCATTACGGTTTCACAGGTGTGGTTACCAACGTGTCATCTGCTTGCATCCTTCAAGGACTTGTGATGTGTGACATAGGTATGTTAGCTTTACAATAGGAAACGCATTATGACACTGTCATTGATAATACATATTTACTAAATCACAGACTGACTCCAGATTGTTTTCTGTTTCAAGGGTGTTTATTGAAGTGCTCAGAAATGGGAGGGGGTTGTAAAATGAGGATGGGTGATGGTGGAGGAATGTCCATGGCAGAGTCCAGTCTATTAGTCTCACAGGTGCACTGCCCATCTGGGCATAGGAAGTGGAGCTAGGGCAGTTTAAGTATGGACAGGGTAGCAAAGTGGGACAGTGGGAGGACAAACAGGGTGGTCTCATTTCCTGGCGGGAGTCTTGCCACCTTGCTCTGTCCTGTTCCTGGATCTCAGGGACCGCTTGCGTGGTGGTTGTCCGTCTGCAGGGGGTGGGGTGCTGGTGTGGTGATCCTGTGGCGGGCGTCCTGTCCACTGGCGCCGGCGGAGGTGGTGGGCAGTTCATCGTCCTGGCTAGTGTCAGGGGCCCCTTGGAGTGCCACGGTGTCCCTCAAGGTCTGCTGTATGTCCTTCAGCACCCCTACGATGGTGCCCAGGGCGGAGCTGATGGTCCTGAGCTCCTCCCTGAAGCCCAAATACTGTTCCTCCTGCAGGCGCAGGGTCTCCTGCAACTTGTCCAGGACCGTCGCCATCGTCTCCTGGGAGTGGTGGTATGCTCCCATGATGGAGGATAGGGCCTCGTGGAGAGTGGGTTCACTTGGCCTGTCCGCCCCCTGTCGCACAGCAGCCCTCCCAGTTCCCCTGTATTCCTGTGCCTCCGTCCCCTGGACCGTGTGCCCACTACCACTGCCCCAAGGTCCCTGTTGTTGTTGGGGTGGTGGGTTCTCCTGGGTTCCCTGTAGTGGTGGACACACGCTGATTGATGACCTGTCCTGGGTACGGAGGATTGGGCCCGCTGGGTGGGTGCTGTGCTGGTGTTACCAGAGGGTGGAAGGTCAGTGTTGGGCTGTGCTTGTGCAAGGGGAACCGACTGTCCCGAGGCCCACGATGGTCTGGGCTGGTCATCAGGATCCAGTAGGGCAGAGCTGATATCGTCACTGTGGGCCTCTTCTGGGGGTGGAGTGGTGTTGTCTGGACCCTCTGGTGTGGTGACGGTCCTTCGGGTTCCTGCAGGGGCATAAGAGCATGATTATTGCATGTGTGTGTGTAATGGTGTGCAATGGGTGGGTGAGCGTGTACCCCAGTGCAAGCATTCCTGTGTGGGAGCTTGTGTGATGGTGGTTTAGGGGGTTGTATGTGTATGTGCAGTGGGCATGCTTTAGTGCTGGGTGTCCATGCTTAGTTGTGTCATGCAGGGTTTGGTGTTGGGATGGATGGTTTGTGTTATGAGTACATTAGTGAGGAGTTGTAGTGATAGGGGAGGGGGTGAGGGTGGGGGTGTGTGAGAGCATGCAGGTAGGGTGGGGGATATGATAGTTAAGATTTGACTTACCAGTGTCCCATCCTCCACCGACTCCTCTGAGGCCCTCAGGATGCATGATGGTCAAGACTTGCTCCTCCCATGTTGTTAGTTGTGGGGGAGGAGGTGGGGGTCCGCCGCCAGTCCGCTGAACCGCGATGTTGTGCTTGGAGACCGTTGAACGCACCTTCCCCCGTAGGTCGTTCCACCTCTTCCCGATGTCCTCCCTATTTCTTGGGTGCTGTCCCACAGGGTTGACCCTGTCCATGATTCTTCGCCATAGCTCCATCTTCCTGGCTATGGAGGTGTGCTGTACCTGTGAGCCAAATAGCTGTGGCTCCACCCAGATGATTTCCTCCACCATGACCCTGAGATCCTCCTCGGAGAAGCGGGGGTGTCTTTGGCGTGACATGGGGTGGTGTGTGTGATGTGTGGGGCGGTGTGAGTGTTGATGTGTGTGGTGATGTGTAGTGGTGTGTGGTGTTTTGTGCGTGGATGTGGGGTGGGGTGGGTGATGGTGTTGTGTGCCTCTGTATGGTGGTGTTGTCTTGGCTGTGCTGTCTCTCTGGCCTTCATCTCGGAATTGTGGTCGTAGGGGTTTGTGGGTGATGTGGGTGTGTGTTTTATATTGTGTTGGGTGTGTGGGAGTGGTGTGTGTGTGTGTATCAGGTGTGTGTATTTGTAATTGTCCTATGTGGCGGTGTTTTGGAGATGTGTGTGTATTTTGAGCGGGCGGTGTGTACCGCCAATGGAATACCACGGTTGAAAGACCGCCGCGTGGATTCGTGGGTCGTAATAGCATGGGTGTGTTTCTGTTGGCGTGGAGGTGGAGGTTTTGTTTTCGCCAGTTTAACACTGACCTTTGGTGTGGCGGAGTTGTGTGGGTGTCTGAATTTCGGCGGATTCCGAGATGTGTGTCATAATAGCTGTGGCGGACTACCGCTGCGGCGGCGGTGTATTGGCGGTCTTCTGCACGGTGGCAAGCGCCTTTTACCGCCAATGTTGTAATGACCCCCACTGTCTCAACTAGAAATTAGCTAATAGATTGGGTTGCCTTCACAGATTTATGTGTATTAAAACATTCTAAAGTGTGAAGGACACTCTCACTAAGGCAGTCGCTCACCTAGAAAATTATAGCAGATGCTAAGAAACGAGAGCAGAATTAAACCCAAGGATGGGGGAGAACCCTACATACATTTAAGCAGAAGATATGGCGGTGACAGAATGACTTTGGATGTTAGACTTCAAAGAATATGTATCTAAACACCATGATGAAGTGGACAAGTTGAGCCATCTCTTGGCATGGATATTGCATTCATATTGTTAGCAGGCCCCCATTCCAGCACTAGGAAATGCTGACAGCAAGATGGCCAGTTCCCAAAATAAGGTAAAAAAAAATGATGAGGGCGCATTACAGCAGCTTGTATCCCACACCAGATGACATAGAAAGTCAAATACAGGAGAGATACCCAAGGGAGGTAAGGGTAATGACTGAGACAGAAGAACAGAGATGCATGCCAGACCATAGAGGGAATAACTAATGCCATCAAGGAGTTGGTGGTGAAGTAAGACAATGGATTACAATGGCTTACCCTCCGATATCTGTGACACTTATATGTTGTTCTTAACTCACATGCTAGTGTCTATCAAAAATGCTTGAATGGTTAATGCTGCTGCTGGTAAGTTAGGGGGGCCATAATAGTCACCTTACCCAAACAGAGCTAGATCCAGTTGAAGCATCCTCACACCGCCCGTTGACAATGCTGAACCTGGACCTTAAAATCTTGAGTAGGTTGCTTGCAATCAGGCAGTTACTGCTGCTGTCTGAGCTGGATCACTCAGACAAATTGGTCTTCAGGCCCGTAGGAATACAGCAGCCAATGTGAGGAGACTTTTCCATGTCATGACAGAGTCCAAACTGGAGGACCCCCTTTCAGCGGTGGCTTCTATTGACATGGAGAAAGCATTTGACTGAATTCATATGTTCTCAGTCCTTATGGTGATGTGCTTTGGCCCTGAGATAACAACATGTATTAAACTGTTGTAGGTGAGCCTGACTACGAGATTGAGAATGGGAAATGTTACTTCTGAATCCTTCCTATACGAAGGGCACACTGAAGGGGTGCTTTATATCCCCGTTCTTCTTTGCCTTCACAATGGAACCACTAGCTCAAACCCTTTTGCAGGAGAAAACGTAAGGAGGGAGTTGTAATTTGCTATTGACATTTTTGTAATTTGCTACTAATGTATTAGTGCAAGAGCAAGCACTAGGCAGCTCTGTTGATAAAACATTCTGTTGTCATGGTTTGTTTGTTAGGTGAGTGGAGACTTTCGATTCCTTGAGGAACTGGCAAGGAGGGAAGTCACGCTGACCTTTGGGCTGAATAAAACCTAGAAATAACTTCAAGAAGATGCCCTGGATTCTACTTCACAACATATTTATGTGACTGAACTACACGTGCGCACTGCAAAATGAGAGCATCTCTTCTTTGAAATCAGCAAACACTTGATTCTCAAATTCCAGGTTGGAGCAGACGGTGTGATGACATTTCCGATGGGAAGCTGCGTTTCAGCTCAGTGAGCTATGCGTGAACATGGGCAATGCACTGGTGTGAGTGCAACGATACTGGTGAGCGTGAGACACTGATTACGCAGCGCAATCAGAGTTTATACCGGTCGGCGCCAGAGGGCCATCAATGGTGAAGTTGACAACCTAACAGAAGCACAGTACAATACAAGTGTTATTTTTACCCACTTTTGGCAATGCTCCCGACGCCCTGATTGTTGGACAGTTCTCTTTGGATGTTTCTTGTCAGTGCAGCATATGCTTGTTAAAATAGGGTGAAATCAAGGAAGAACTGTGTTTTAGCATTAGAGGAAAAGCCCTTATAAGGTGAAATCAGGGAAGGACTGACAGATACAGTCTCTTAAGCATCCTGTGATCACTATGTATATGATTTTTTTTCATTTCTCATATTTTATATAAAAGAATTTACTTACACTTATAAAAATGGATCTTACGTCATTTGCAGCACCTCCTCCTTTCTCAACACAACCAGGAGAACCACTAGTAAAATGGGGGTAGTGGCTAGACATGTTTGACAACTATCTAAAGGCACTGGATGGTCAAAGATTTCATCCAAGCAGGAAAAAAATACATCATGAAATGCTCTAGGATAGATTTTTAAATACTTACTGGATCTACCTGTTCAAGGGGAAGAAGCAAACATAGATGTATGTCTGGATGCTCGTAAAAAATTAGAATTGAGGTTTGCAAGAACTCAAAATGTAATTATGGGACAGCACAAATGTTCTACTCAGCCTCAGAGTGAAAGAGAATCTGTTGATGATTTTATCTCAATATAGAGGGAACTGTGGGTGAAGTGCCAATTTAGGCAAAATGCAGGAGACGCTGTGGGCAGTGAGGAATCCCACGTTGAAAGATGCTATTGAAATAGCAAAGGTTGTTGAAGAGTCGGAATATTGTATGAAAGCGATGGAAAAAAAGAAGTAGGAGATGAAGTAGCAGCAGTAGACAAATGCTACGATGCATACAACAAGACAAAGGCAAAGTATAGCAATAACAAATCAACAAGGGAAGCAATGAACAAAACTACAAGTAAAAGATGTATGAGATGTGTAAGTTACAACCATACGTCTTAAGTGAAGTATTGCTTTGCAATAGGGGAAGTGTGTAAAAAATGTGGAGTGGCAGGACACTTTGCTAGGATGTGTTGAAATTCAAGGAAAGGGGGCATAGCAGCCCTGTCGGAGGAAGATGTAGACAATCACCCAAATAATCAAAATGAAGGAGTAGACAGAATTCTGCCTATTGAAGATAAGGAAAGGCCTAGGTCAAGAGAACAAAGACCAAAGACTGAATTTACGGTTCGTGGAAGACCTATCAAGTTAATGGTGGACTCTGGGTCTCTATATACAATTGTTCCAATGAAACTATTCATGTCAGAATGGCCAGAAGTCAGACTGTTGCCCAAAGATATAAACCCTGGTGGGCACCAGGGAGAAAAGATAGACATCATGGGGTACATGATTGCAGAAATTGAATTTGGAGGAAGGAGTACGAAAGGAAGGGATTATGGTGCAGAATCAGGCCCACCGATCCTAGGATAGATCCATCAGTATGATCTTTACATCATTATTAATCCCCGAACACACACTCAACTATTAGTAGTTGAAGAAGTAACTTTGGAAGACATTCTCAGGGATGCAAATGACGTCTTTCGTGAAGGTAGGAGTTAATTGAGGGGTTATTGTCACAGGATTAAAGTGAAGGAAGGTGCAATTCCAGTGCAGCAAAAAGTTAGGAGAGGAGTGATCTTGGCCAGAGAACAAGTTAAAAAATTGATAGATGAGATGTTGAATAGTGGGGTGATAGAACCAGTGGAAGCGTCAAATTGAGTATCTCCAGTGGTAATTACTAGGAAAGCTGAAGGCAGGCTTAGATTCTGTGTTGACTTGAGAAGCCTTAGTCAAAATGTGGTAATGGACAGCTTTCCTCTTCCAAACATCAATGAACTTGTTTTGATGTTGAAAAAAGTAAAGTTTTTCTCGAAACTACACTTAAAGCATGCCTACCATCAGATAAAGTTACATCCCGAATCTAAGGCATGGAAAACATTTATAGCTATGAAAGGTACATTTCAATTTACTAGGATGCTGTTTGGACTATGTCCGGCGGCAAGTGTCTTCCAGATAGTGATGAATGATTTATTTAAGGGGATTCAAAATGTCATCTGCTTTCAGGAAGATATCTTAGTTTTTGAAGCCACCGTGGAAAATCACAATTTGACGTTGAAACTGGTTTTAGATAAAATTTTGAAGTCAGGTTTAACTTTAAGAAAAGAGAAATGTGTATTCCTATCTAGGGAGGTGTAGTATTTGGGTCACATATTGTTGCAGGATGGAATCAAACCCAAGAGAGACCTATTGGACGCTATCAAGTTGGCACCGCCACCTGAGAAAAAAGACCAGTTGAAATCTTTTTTGGGTTTGGTTGAGTCCTATTCCAAATTCATAAAGAATTTTGCGTCAAAGACTGAAGTGTTGAAGAATTTGTTGAGGAAAGGAGTAAGCTTTGTATGGGGCACACCACAAGAACAAAGCTTTGAATCTATAAAGGAAGAGATATGTAAAGCGGGCATCCTGGTTCCATTTGATGTTAAAAAAAACAGTTGTCACAGTGGATGCCAGTGCCACAGGTGTTGCTGCAGTGTTGTCACAGATTCATGGTACCGATGAGAGATCAGTCGCATCGGCGTCACAGTCTCAGACTCCAACAGAACCCAATTATTCTGTGATAGAAAATGAGAGTTTGGCAGCAACATGGGGCATGGAACATTTCAGGATGTATATTTGGGGAAGCCAGTTCAGGTTACGTGCCAATCACAAGCCACTAGTAAAGGTGGTGTCTCCAGGGGGAGCCTATAAGAGTTCTGCCAGGCTGGCTAGGCTTGCAGCCAGGTTTCAGGAGTATAACTATAGTGTTGTATCTATACAAGAATGGAGGAACTTGCAGGCTGACTGTCTTTCACGTCTATCACAAGATTGAAAACTGGTTGACAGAGAAGCTTTGACCAAAAGAAATAGGGAGGATGCTGTTACGAGTGTTGGTGATGTTATGCAGTGGTCATCTGGAGCAATAAGCAAGGAAGAGTGAAGTGAGGCCATGTTATGTGATGAGGTACGTGATCAATTTGATAGTATGCGGAGGATGAAGAGAAAGCACTTTACCAAAGGCTTTATGGACATATGGTAAGGTGCTTGATGAATTGTCATTGGTGGAAGACAACATAGTGGTATGCGGTGACAAGTTTATACCTCCATTTGGGGTAAGGAAGAAATTATTCGATATTGCTCATGAGGGACACTTAGGGCAAACATTGACCAAAAGAAGACTCAGAGAAGATTTCTGGTGGCCGGGTATGGATGAGGATGTGGTACACTGGGTAGAGAGATGTGACATGTGCATGAATAGTGAAAAGAGGTTAAAGGTGGGTAATCAATCTGTGTTTGGCCACATAAAAGATCTGGGACTGGTATGGCATACAGTATGTGGGGATTTCATCAGTCCCATGCATGGTGTCAAACATGAGCTCAGATTTCCGTTTGTTTTGATAGATGTTCACTCAAAGTGGTTAGTAGTAAAAGTCATGTCGGAAATAACCACATCATCTACCGTGAGAGTACTATCTGAAGTTTTAAGGAAGAAGGGTTTCCTGTGTACTTAGTTACTGATATTGGCACTCAATTCACCTCGTATGAGATGAAGGAATTTTTGTCATCTTGTGGGTTGAAACATTTCAGAACAGCTCTTAACAATCCCCAGGCAAATGGAATGGTGAAAAGAACTAACAGGATGGTTAAAGGTGCTATACAGCAGGCATTGAATAATAAAGTGAGTGTGGAAAATATGGTAGCAGATGTAGTGTGGGGGCATCGTACCACTGTTAATAGTAGCGTGGGCACATCACCTTTTCTTTATGAGGGTCAGGAAACCAAATTCTAAATTAACTCCATCCTGGCTGAGAGAACTCATTGATGTGGAAAAGTCTACCATGAATTCTGATAATGTAGGTTATAAGCCATGTAAAGAGAAAGGGAGACAAACTATTTCAGTCACTCCTACTGAATCAGAGAAAAAGATTTTCACAAACAATAAAGGAGGATTGATAGAAAGGACCAAACTTAGACCAGGTGATTGGGTAAAGGTGAAATCAGGACGAAGTGTGAAAGGTTTAATTAAATTCAGAGGACCATTTCAAGTCAGAGAGGTCCATCGGTGGCATGTTCTATTAGATAATGGGGGAAAAATTGAACTACCGGAGGGTGGATAAGTTTGGATCCAATGAATACAAAATCAGAGAAGAGGTAAGAAGTGATGAGTGCAGCGGATGTATGTTTCAGGAAGATAAAAGTGTGTCTTTCAGTGTGCCTGCTGAACATAATGAGTGAGGCAGTACAAGTATCTCAAAAATAGCAAAGAGCCATGCCGGGTGAGTCAATGTAGTAGTGAAGGATGTAAGTCTAGTGAAAGGAATGAGGGTAATATGTTTCCTGCAAAGGAGACAAGATCTCAAAGACTCAAGAGAATACCAACGTATTTAAGTGGTTATGTAAAGTATTGATTTGACTTATTTCATTTGTTTAATGTTTTCATTTTAACGATTCATATATTTGTTAAAGTGAAAAGGGGAAGATATGTTGTAATTTGCTATTGACATTTTTGCAATTCGCTACTAATGTGTTAGCGCGAGAGTGAGCACTAGGCAGCTCTGTCGATAAAACATTCTGTTGTCATGGTTTGGTTGTTAGGTTAGCGGAGACTTTCGATTCCTTGACAGTTGTGAGGAACTGGCAAGGAGGGAAGTCACGCTGACCTTTGCACTGAATAAAACCTAGAAATAACTTTAAAAAGCTGCCCCCGAAGTCTACTTCACAACAGGGGGCTCAAAGAGGGGGACATTCATTTTATATTATTGCACACAGACAACATCCTGCTGCATCCTGAGAACACTGCAAGAAAGCTGCTGGGTGCACCCTTAGCATTTTAGTTATATATAGTGGCCTGCAGAAAGCACAGATAAGTTATGTGTACATCCATTGAGGTTGTCTCTGGAGCTTACCCAGTGTAATTTTTCACATCTCCTACAGGTATGGGAAAAAAACACTCTCCAGGTATTTAGGTTTATTAGTATGCCATATGGATTAGTGTCTGATGGATGGGAAAAAAATTGTGGCATTTCCAAACCATTAATGTAATGCTGCATGACAATTAATGCACTTAAACTCCATGCAGCATGCCACATCACTTTCCCATGCAAAGCACAGAAAAGTCGAGAGAGACTTCTAGAGAGCATAGAGAGACTTTAATGACATCAAGTGCTTTATCATCACAACAGGGGCCACTACGTTGACACAGATACCACTCATGAAATCGCACTGGTGCCCCTCCATCTATTTCAAATTGATAGGCCATGCTAATCACAACATGTGATTCTAACCTACACCTCATCACATGTTCAAATTGCTTTCTGGAATCTTGGCATTGTGGAGTAATCTTGGACACATTTGATTATAGAGAACGTTGAAAAGACCAAGGGGCATATTTGTACTCTGTTTATGCCGAATTTGCGTCAACATTTTTGACGCAAATTTGGTGCAAACCTAACACCATATTTATACTTTGACGCCCGACCCCTCAAACGTCAAAATTCAGCAGTGTGCATCATTTTCTGGATGCGTGACATGCCTTGCGTTAATGACATGCAAGGTAGGCGTTCCCGTCCAAAAAATTACTTTAAGGCCTGTACGCCTTATTTATACTCCCGCATCATTTTGACGCAAAGGAGGGGGCGGGCCTTAAAAAATGGCGCCCAGCCTGATTTGCGCCGTTTTTTAACGCCTGGGTGAGGGCAGGCATTGAGGGACCTGTGGCCTCATTTCCATGGTCTCTGACCATGGAAGCAGTCCACAGGTGCCCTTCCCTGCCCCCAGGGACACCCCCTGTCACCCTCGCCCACCCCTGGAGGACACCCATCCCAGGTAAGTACAGGTAAGTTGAAGTAAATATTTTTTTTTATTTTTTTTATGTGGCATGGGGGGCCTAACTTGGGCCCCCCTACATGTTACTGTGCCCAATGGCCATGCCTAGGGGCATGGACCATTGGGCAGGGGGGCATGACTCCTGTCTTTCCTAAGACAGGAGTCATTTCCATGGGGGTTGTGTGTCAAAAAATGGCGCAAGTCCGGTTAGAGCCATGATTTTTTACTCTAACCTGACTTGCACCATTATTTGATGCACAACCCCCATTGTTCCCTACGCTTGCACTGCCCGGTTGGAGTATTTTTTTTTTACTCTAACCAGCCGACAGTGCCGGCTACTGTCAATCCATAAATAAGGCGCCCACCTGGTGCGTTGGAATGGCGTTAGCCGGCGGTAAAAGTTTTTGATGCAAACCAGTGCTGCCGCTGGTTTGCGTCAAAAAGTATAAATATGGCCCCAAGATTCTAGGCAGAAATTGCCCTACATGGAAGCTGAGTAGGTGGGTGCATGCAACTGGTAAGCCCTGCACACCAGAGGTGAAGCATCCCCAATAAACTTTACTTTGAAACCACATAAAGCCACAGAGGTGAGCTCCAGTTTGGACACAGAGGGGATAAGAGCACTTGCTGTAACAGATATTCCATTGCTTGTAGTTACTCTCTGACTACCTCTAGGCAATATACCTGCTGAAGATGAGACATCTTCAAATTTTCTCTCTGTTATGTGACTTTCCACAAACACTCTACTCTTACAAAACATCACACTTTTCTTTCAACACTGCAAGATTTTTCCACTTCATGAACATTATGTTCATCACCTAAATGTGTGCAACCAGTGCTTTTGACTATCCCTAATTTCCTCCTATAAAGTACACTGTAACTCCACAAAGGTTCCCAATCCTGTTGCATCAATTCCAGTGCATGCTTTGTTGTCGCTTACATTACATTGTGTTATAACATTAAGAATCAAGTCTATCTAAGACATCACAGTCAACCAGAACCTGGCCTGCCCAAACTAGTCTTTTGCAGTGCCCCTCACTCACTCTCTCCATCTCTTTGTGCTTTTGATCCTGGACTTAAGTACTGTGTCCCCTGGGAAATCTATTCCCTACAAAAGTGTGAGCATTGGCTGTGTTCAATGCATACCCTGCCCAGCCCTGAGACTCTGTGCTAAGCGAAACAGCTACACCCGCTCATCAGCCACAGAGGCACTGTGACTATATTATGGATTGTGTCCTGCAGTCAGTCTTATGATGATTGACCAAAAATAACCACAAGCTTTGGTACTACAACCGGTCTGTTGTTCCATGTGTGAAGATGAAGGCAAGGTACATGGAGAACAATCGACCCCTGTACACAGCTTGGACAAGGAGTCAGCTAGATCATGGAAAAAGAACAATGCATCTCCAATTCTTTTAAGGAAAATTGACAGACATGGTGGTCTTCTGCATCTTCTGACCCCAGCTGGCCAACTTCCCTGTGCTGCCCACCAATCATAGTGACTTACCTCATGAATATTGAGGAGCCAGGTAAAATAACCGATCATGAGTTTGAATTTTTTGAACCAACATTGGTGCATTTATTATCACTGGTGATAATAGCTCTATCCATTATTCTTTCTTTTAGGTGGAAAAGAAAGCATAATTCATGAATTAATGACAATGGGTTGCAGCTGTGGTAAATTCTGGGAAGTGCAAAGCAGATAGAGTTTGGATCTGCAGGAGAGGCAGTGGCCTGATTAGATGGTATCTATCCTACTCCTCCATGTTGCTTTTTTAAAATAAGTTTTATTGTTTTCATCAATAAACATGCAAGAAAAATAATAGGATGTAGCAGTAACAGTACCTCTGGACAATGCGTGAGGCAATGCATATTACATTAGAATCAATTAACGAACACTGCAAGCAGTTCAGTCAGTACCATTTAGGACTGTGGCTGTGTACCCATAATGTTAAGGAAATACAATCTTCAACTTTAAATAAAATGTACATTATGGTTAGAAGTATTCAGAGGCTAGTGAGAGATCACATAGGATTGTCATTGGATTTGAAGTTCATTTTAACAGTATAATGTCCCGCCCAGATATTCTTGTTACCCTCCCATGTCCATAGTTTCGTTTTTGTCTCAGCAGACCCTACTGCTACAGCTCGAACCCTCAGTACTCCTTGCCATTTGAGGATTGGGGGAGTGTTGCTTGACTTCCGATGAGTTGATGTGGCTCACTTAGCTATAGCTAATGCCAAGTCAATAAGCCAACAGGTGTCTCTATCTTTCCTATGCCTGGGTAACAGCCCTAAGAGCCATGCCTGTGGTGTGCATGCCATCTGTCTCCCTGTCCATTCTGACAGTGATTCCACCATCTCTTCCCGTAAAGAGTAAATGCTGCATCTGGGGCTGCACACTCAATGTTGCATCAGAAATCTTTAGTTGTTTCATATTTTCTAGAAGTGTATGCAAAGCTTTGTATGAGGCCGAGAAAGGATTCATACTGGTATTAGGCTCAATGTGACTTTCTCCATTTTAGCTATTCTTAGATACACCTTCACCAAGCTAGGTTTGAATTCCTGCATTTCTGTGAAGAAATTCTCATGGTCAACATTGTGTTTCAGGAACGTTTGCTACGTACTTTTCTTATGATGGATTCTCACTAGTGGACAAGGCACTTGTTGACCTGCAGTTCTTTGTAAGCTACTTTCAAGGGTGTTACCTTACAGGTCCTGTGTTGGAGTGGCTATGAGCAGATGGATGATCTTTATGATTTGTATGTAATGTGATTGCATACAAACGATCAAATACTGGGGAATCAGCATGAGATTCATATAGATTCATATCAGAGGTGCTAATTCCATAGTGATGATGTGCTAGAATATATGTCACTGGAGCTTTTTTTATGCTATGTGTAGGAAATACATATTTTTTGCATGGTCACCCCATATTTATTTGCCTTTAGCTGATCCCTATATTTTTTCTAGTTTTGGAACTCTGTGCACTTTGCCCGTTCTACCCAGTAGTAAAATGTTTGTGTTCTGCCTTTAAACTTAATTGAATTGGCATGCTACTAATTGGTATTTTTAACTTATGTATTAGTACCTAGTATATGGTATCAAATGTACCCAGGACTTGTACGTTAGATGGCACTAGTTGACTAAAGCACCTATTGTACTATCTACTACAATGACAGTGTTGAACATGGATTCTTACCTACCACTGAGACTCTGAAGGTGACAGTTTGCACACTGCAATTCAACCTGTCAAAATAAATTATTTTGGTGGGCAAAACCTTCCTTTTAAATGCCGATAAGTCACCCTGATGTGAAGTGTTGTTGCCCACAAGGCAGGCTGCATGGTATTTAAAAGTAGGATATGGGCACATGGCCTGCCATCTTGTCCAAGTGGACATGATCCACAGTGGCTCTGCATACTACCCCACGATAAAGGCGTAATCTGATGCCATCCACCATGTAATTGCAGTCAATGGGGACACGGAGAACCAGTCGATTGTGTGGAAATACTAGCTGCAACTCTTGTAACCTGCAAAGTCCCGATCACAGAGAGAAAAGGTGCGACCGGAGGCCTAGGCGCAATGTGGCGGGTGAGAAAGCACTGGACTAACTGGAAACTGCGAAGAATGAGAGACGTCCCAGAGGCCGGGGGAGGTGGCCCGTATGAGCCTACAGCCAGAGTGAGGTGATCCACTTTGGAAATGGAGTGGTGAAAGACGGTGCAGTTCAGAATAGTCCCATAATCACAGCGGCTGCCTAGCAGCAGAGGAGCAAAGCAGGGCACCATATTCGGGCCTGGAATGAAAGGGAAGCCTCCAGAACAGAGGATAGAGCTACTGAAGTAACCTTATTGAATAGGGGGTACCTGGTGCCCATTACATAGAGGGAAACATACAATATGAGTGAGGAGGGAGACTGACTTCAGACTGCCTGACTTTCAAATGGCACCTACAGATTGAATAGGCCTGGCAAATTAAACTGCTCCACAAATACCCGAAGAACCAATACAGCAAATGCCTCTCGGAAGGATTGGGGAAGGGATGAAGGGATGAACTACGGCTGCAATATGAAGGAAAGATGGGATGCTTTATATGTGAATCTGGGCACAGATGGCCAGGCGTGTCTACTCCTCATACTGTAAAAGTTTACACCTGAAAATCCAAACTGTTCCAATGTATATTAATCTGGCAAGGGCCCTCCTGTGACTCACTTTGCTCTGCCTAGATAGACTGTGGCAATTACTTTGGGCCTTATTACCCACACGACTTGTCAGCCTATATGTTGCGCAAGAAAACACAGACCAAGAGAGTGTTGAGTTATTTCACCCCCACTGAGGCCAAAACAAACAGGGCTGCCCAGTCGCCGCAAGAGGATATGGAGTGTTCAAAGGAGTATCTCCTTTCCTCCTTGAGGGAATTTAAAGCTGAATTGAAGTAGGATCTCAAGGATGACATCAAAGCCATCCTCGAGTCTTTCAAGGAGGAGGTAAATTCTTGCATGGTTTCCCTGCAGTCAGATATAGACTCAGTTGGCAAGAGGACTCTGGTTCTGGAGATGAATGCTAGGATATGGAAGATTGGCTCCTCCCACTGGAGGGGGAGCTAACATTTCTTAAATCTCAACTACATTCCACACACCTCAAGTGAGAGGATTTGGAGAATCACTCCTGCCGGGACAATATGAGGGTTCAGAGTCTAGAGGAAGGTAGTGAAGGTCCAGATCTCCAGGGCTTCATGGTTGGCCTTTTATCAGAGATCCTCAGTGACAACCATTTGGAGGTGTACCTAGAATGTGTTCAGAGTAGGCCTGGGGATCCCTGGAGATGGGAAGTGGCCCAGGGGTGTGCTGGTCAAGGTTAGCTCCTTTAAAGTCAAAGAATTGATCCTCCAAAGATCTTGGAAACAAGACACTGTGGCCCATATTTATACTTTTTGACGCAAAACTGCGCCAACGCAGTTGTGCGTCAAAAATGTTAACGCCGGCTAACGCCATTCCAAAGCGCCATGCGGGCGCCTTATTTATTGAATGACGTTAGCCGGCGCTGCGGACTGGTGTGCGTCAAAAAAAATGACTCACACCATGCGGCGCCGGCGTAGGGGAAAATGGAGCTTGGGCGTCAAAAAATGGGGCAAGTCAGGTCTGAGGCAAAATTTTGGCCTCAACCCGATTTGCGCCATTTTTTTTTACGCCCAACCCCCATTGAAATGACTCCTGTCTTAGCAAAGACAGGAGTCATGCCCCCTTGACTTATGTCCCCTGGGCATGGTCATTGGGCATAGTGGCATGTAGGGGGGCACAAATCAGGCCCCCCTATGCCACCAACGAAAATTACTTACCTGAACTTACCTTAACTTCCCTAGGATGGGTCCCTCCATCCTTGGGTGTCCTCCTGGGGTGGGCAAGGGTGGCAGGGGGTGTCCCTGGGGGCATGGGAGGGCACCTCTGGGCTCCTTCTGAGCCCACAGGTCCCTTAACGCCTGCCCTGACCCAGGCGTTAAAAAACGGCACCCATCAGGCTGGGCGCCGTTTTTTAAGGCCTGCCCCCTCCTGTGCGTCAAAATGACGTCACAGTATAAATATGGGGCACAGGCCTTAAAGTCATTTTTTGGAAGGGAATGCCTACCTTGCATATAATTAACGCAAGGCTGGTTCCCCCTTCTAAAAAATGACGCACATGGTGGAACTTTGACGCCCGCGGGGTCGGACGTCAAAGTATAAATATGGGGCAGTGTTTGCGCCGAATGTGCGTCAAAAATTTTGACGCACATTCGGCGCAAACAGAGTATAAATATGCCCCTGTAAGCTTTCAAGGAGCAACCTGTTCCCTCTTTCAAAATGTTGCCCCAGCTGCTTTGGCCTGCAGACTTCAATTCCACCCAATCACTGATTCTCTTTGGTCCAGAAACATTAAATACAGATGGAATTTTCCTTTTGGCATCACCTTTGAGCCAGACAACAACATAATTGTGTCAAGTTCACGGACGCTGCCTCCTTGTTGGGAATTTCTGGAGAAGGATCATCGGATACTGCAACGTCAGGGGGGCTGTCGGCGGGGAGATCCAGAGACAGAGGTTCTGGCTTCAGCAGAAGAGAGGGAGGAAATTCCCTAAGAAATGATGAAGAGAAAAGGATTACTTTACTATGATTTGCTTCAAGATTGGACTGGACAACTGCAGCGGTGGATGCTACCTCTGATCTGGTGTGTTCCCCCATTTTGAGCAGTGGTAAAGCTTGAGTACAAACAGCAGGGAACCCCCACCTTGCGGAAAGCTCATTATGAACCTTCAAATTCTACAGCCCCCATCCTCTGACTTTATTTTGCCTCTAGCTGACTCACTACAATGCATTGACCTGGTCAGTGCATTGCTCTGCCTCTCGTGGCTCCACCGTCTAAGTAGAGCCCTTTCCCTGGCTCCTCTGAACTCATGACTCCTGTCTGGAGTTCGAGGACGTCCTCCACCCGCAGGCTTCTGTCTGCACCTTATCCCTGGTGTCTAGTGGGAGAGCTCTGCTTTCCTGCAAGGCTACCTTCTGCCTCTCTCCTTCATTTGCTTTGCTTTGCTCTGCTCTCTGCTCTACCACTGTCCCTTAGTGCTCCTTTTCCTTGTTTCTCTCTCACTCTGCTGTCTCTCTCACTTTCACTCTACCCCTCTCTCTCTCCCCCCGCCGCTGCTTCCCCTGTGGCTCGCCCCTTTTTTGGCTCCTCCCCCTTTTTCACACCATTTTTTAGCCCCCTCCCACCTCCCAGATGTCCTCTCCTCCCCCCCACCTCCCTACTTAATGGCGGCCGCTGCTTGGTAGGCTGAGCAATACCACTGACCTGGTCAGTGCATTGCTCTGCCTCCTGTGGCTCCACCGTCTCAGTACCGCCCTTACCCTGGCTCCTCTGAACTCCTGACCCCTGTCAGGAGTTAGAGATGCTCCTCCACCCGCAGGCTTCTGCCTGCGTCTCATCCCTGGTGTCTAGTGGGAGAGCTCTGCTTTCCTACAAGGCTACCTTCTGCCTCTCTCCTCCTTTTGCTTCGCTTTGTTCTGCTCTCTGCTTCACTACTGTCCCTTAGTGCTCCTTTTCCTTGTTTCTCTCTCACTTCGCTATCTCTCTCACTTTCACTCTTCCGCTCTCTCTCTCCCCCGCCGCTGCTTCCCCAGCGGCCAGCCCCCTTTTTCGGCTCTGCCCCCTTTTTGGCTCTGCACCCTTTTTTGCGCTGTTTTTCGTACCCCTCCTGCCTCCCAGGTGTCCTCTCTTCCCCCCCACCTCCCTAATTAATGGCGGCTGCTGCGTGGTAGGCTTAACAATACCACTGACCTGGTCAGTGCATTGCTCTGCCTCCCGTGGCTCCACCGTCTAAGTAGAGGCCTTTCCCTGGCTCCTCTGAACTCCTGACCCCTATCAGGAGCTCGAGGCCCTCCTCCACCGCAGGCTTCTGCTTGCGCCTCATCCCTGGTGTATAGTGGGAGAGCTCTGCTTTCCTACAAGGCTACCTTCTGCCTCTCTCCTTCTTTTGCTTTCCTTTGCTCTGCTCTCTGCTCCACTACTGTCCTTTAGTGCTCCTTTTCCTAGTTTCTCTCTCACTCTGCTCTCTCACTCACTTTTGCTCTCCCCATCTCTCTCTCTCTCTCCCCCACCGCTGCTTCTCTCACAGCCCCGCCCTCTTATTTGGCCTGCCCCTTTTTGGCCCGCCCCCCCTTATTCGCACCGGTTTTCATCCCGCTCCCGCCTCCCAGCTGTCTTCTCCTCCCCCACCTCCCTACTTAATGGCGGCTGCTGTGTGGACGTGCAGCGGGCGTGCCAAAGGCAAGCCCATCTGCGCCCGTCCGCACCTTGACCGCGCCCAGCACCAGAACCCCTGGCTCCCGTCCCCCCCACCGCCGCCACGCATGTCTTCACTACGACGAAGCCACCCTCTGTGCCCTCAACAACGCCCCTGTTCCGCCTGCCTTCAAGCCTCCTTGCAGACCACCCGCGGACCATTCTTCTGCTGGAACTGCACCTTCACCAGCCTCCACGCCAACGACACACCCACCAAGGCAGGTCGCAACCATCTGAGAGGTATTCTCCTCAACACCCACTCTGTCCACAAGCACGCAGTAGAGCTATGGAATCTACTTGACTTAGCCACCCCAGATGTTGCCTTCCTGACCGAGACCAGGATGAACCCCTCCTCAGCGCCTGACATTGCCATAGCCATCCCGGAAGGCTTCAAGATCACCCGCAGGGACCGCTCCAACAAACCAGGAGGAGGAATCACCATCATCCACTAGAACACCCTCAGGATCACGACCAACACCGAAGAAACCGTCAACACCGCCGAACTCCTGCACTTCCAAATCCACACTGACCCAAACATCACCCTTCGAGGGACCCTCATCTACAGGCCCCCGGCCCACTACAGCAGTTCAGCGACTCCATCACCGACATCATCAGCACGCATGCACGCTCTTGCATCCACTGAGTACATACTCCTCGGACTCTTAAACTTCCACCTCGAGAACACCAACCACAACAACACCGCCACCCTGCCCGACAACCTCTCCAACCTCGGCCTCAAACAGCTCGTCACGACACCAACCCACTCCACAGGACACACACTCGACCCTATTTTCTCCGCCAGCAATCACGTCTCTTTCAGCCACACCACCGAACGCCACTGGACAGACCACCACTGCATCCACTTCTCCTTCAAGAAACCCACAACACACCACCACCCACAATGGATCCCCCACTGCAGTTGGAACAAGGTCACCGAAGACCAATTTATCACAACCCTCTCCCAGAACCCACCCACCGACACCACCAACACAGATGCTCGCAACTTCAGGCAATACTCTCGCCACAATCAAGAATCCCTCCAATAGACGCACCGACAGAAAGCCCTTCTGGTTTACCGCCAACCTCCACGAATCTAAGCAAAGCTGCTGAGGGCTCAAAAGAAAGTGGCGTCAAGCTCAGACTCTGGACAATAACACAGCCTTCAAAAACGCTATCCGCAGACACCACCAACTCATCCGAGCCACCAAAAGAACCACCTTCAAAGACTGAATCCACAACAACGCACACAGCCACAAGGAGCTCTTCAATGTCGTGAAGGAACTCTCCAACCCCAGCTCCAACGTCAATGCCATCCCGCCATCCCAAGACCTCCGCGACTCCCTATCCTCTTACTTCTACCGCAAAATTGCAGACATCCATGACAGCTTCAGCACCCAGACCCCCCCGGCAACCACCAACACCACAGATTCACCTCCGACCAACCTGCTACTCTCCTGGACCCCCGCCAATGACAACAACACCATCAAAATCATAAACACCATCCACTCCTGCTCTCCATCTGACCCCTGCCCTCACCACATCCTCAACAAAGCGAGCTCCGTCATCACACCCTAACTACAGAAGATCGTCAACAGCTCCTTCGAGTCCACCACCTTCCCGGAGAGCTGGAAAAACACCGAGATCAACACCCTCCTCAAAAAATCCAAGGCGGACCCAAAGGACCGCAAGAACTTCCGGCCTATCTCCCTGCTCCCCTTCCCGGCAAAAGTAATCGATAAGGCCGTCAACAGACAACTAACCCGCTTCCTAGAGGAGAACCGCACCCTGGACCCTTCCCAATTCGAACCCCGCAGGAACCACATCACCAAAACCATCCTCATCGCTGTCATCGGCGACATCAGAACCATACTGGACAGCAGCGAAACCGCAGCCCTCATCCTCCTGGAGCTCTCGGCCGCGTTTGACACCGTCTGCCACCACGCTCACGCCTCAGCAGTGCTGGAATCCATGAAAGAGCCCTGGACTGGGTCACCTCCTTTCTCACCGGCAGAACCCAGAGAGTCCGCCTCCCCCATTCTGCTCAGTGGCCACCGAAATCATCTGCAGCGTACCCCAGGGTTTGTCCCTCAGCCCAACCCTCTTCAACGTCTACATGGCCCCGCTCGCTAACTTCGCCTGATCCCACAACCTCAACATCATCTCATATGCCGACGACACCCAGCTGGTCCTCCCTCTCACCAAGGACTGCTCTAAGACCTACCTCCATGAAGGAATGAAGGCCATCGCCGAATGGATGAAGAGCAGCTGCCTCAAACTCAATTTGGACAAGACAGAAGTCCTTATCTTCGGCTCCACCCCCTCCACATGGGATGACTCCTGGTGGCCTGCCACTCTCGGAACCGCTCCGACTCCCACTGACCACGAACGCAACCTAGATTTCATCTTGGACCCCTCACTATCCATGAACCAGCAAGTCAACGCCATCTCCTCCTCCTGCTTCAACACCCTCTGCATGCTCCAAAAGATCTACAAATGGATACCCACCAAAACCAGAAGAACAGTCACCCAAGCCCTCATAAGCAGCAAACTGGACTATGGCAATGCCCTCTACACAGGAACCACGGCCAAACTCCAGAATAGAGTGCAACTTCTCCGCACTCCTTATCCTGAACATCCCCCGCAACTGCCACATCACAGACCACCTGAAAGACCCGCACTGGCTCCCAGTCAACAAGAGAATCACCTTCATACTCCTCACCCACGCTCACAAAACACTGCACAACACCGGACCAGAATTTCTCAACAAATGACTCTCCTTCTACACCCCGACCTGGCATCTCCACTCCGCTGACCTCGCCCTCCCAACCGTCCCACACGTCTGCAGAACTACAACCGGCAGCAGATCATTGTCACACCTCACTGCCAAAATGTGGAACACTCTTCCTATTCACCTGCGCCAGACCAAAGACCTCCTTATCTTCAGGAAACATCTCAAGACCTGGCTGTTCAAGCAGTAGCAGCACCTTCCCCCCCTTCCTTCCCCCCCTCCCCTCCTCAGCACCTTGAGACCCTCTCGGGTGAGTAGTGTGCTTTACAAATCCCCTGACTGACTGAATGACTTTATGGTAAATAGACTCAAGAAATTCTTTAAGACTGAGGAGTACCAATGCGGATACTGGTCCGTCGCCTAATAAGAAGAAAGGACGCTGTTTACGGGTAAGACCAGAAGACACCAAACTTACTAGAATTTTTTGTTTTTTAAACTTTGTACTGTTCTTAGCTATTTTTGATATTGGCATGGGGGCTGAAAAACCAAACGATGAGGGGAGAGGGTACTGAAGGCAGGAGGGGAGGAAGGAAAAGAATCAGGTTATCATATGCATCTGCATGGGATTGTGGGGGGGACCCCAGGACCCGACTAGATATTGACCCCTAGAAAGACACTTAACATCCTAACTTGGAACATTAAATGGCTAAACTTGCCTAACAAGCACACACAACTATGGAAATACTTAGGCGACCACCATTTCGATATCAGAGCTCTCCTGGAAACACATCTTAAACAAGGGAATGACCAAAGGCTACATCATCTAAGCTACCCGCTTATATATCACTCATCTACTGCTACCAAATATAACGAGATGACTCTGCTTTTTCACTCCTCTGTGCCCTTTCAACTGCAAAGTGTTAAGAGTGACAAGAAGGGGCAGTTCTTAATGGTCCAGGGTCTCCTTAGAGAGATAATGTGTACTATAGCCACGCTTTATGCCCCCAATTTTGGCCAATTCACATTTTTTAAATTGCTTCTGTCAATACTGGGGGGCTTCTGGGAAGGCAACATACTTCTAATGGGTGATTTCAACATCATCTGGGATCCTGCACTAGATACTGAACATCCCCATAGGTTACCTAGTGGGATATTCTCACACTCCATAAATGCTTCACTTCATCAAATGGGCTGCTTAGATGCCTGGCACACTCTTCATCCCACTGTGAAGGACTATACCTTTTTCTCCAAAACACACAGTTCCTACTCCAGGATAGATCATGTCTTTTTCAGCTAGTGCCTCTGACCACATACTATGATGGTGACTGTCAATCCTATCCTCCTTTCTGACCATGCCCCCTGGAGGTCTTTTTTGACTGACCAACACCAACATCCAAGTTCCGTAGATGGTATTTCTCCAATGCCCTCACGCATGACAGATTGTTCTGAGATGAACTTAGGAAGACCATTAGTGAGTTTTTAACTCATTGATCCCAAGGGCACCTCCTATGCCACGACTTGAGTTGTATTCAAAGCGGTTATTAGGGGTAAATGTATTTCACTAATGTCTACACTACACTGGCAAAAAAACAGCGAGAGAATGACACTGAAGGAGGAGTTAACTCTAGCAGAAAAGACACACAAATCCACATCCTCTCTAACTTTTCACAGAAAAGTTGTTGCATTGAAGGGGAAACTCCATGTGACATATGCTAATAGTTCCAAACATACACTCTTGCGGTTCAAGCAAAACACTTATGAAAAAGAAAATACATCACTAGAGAAGAGGTTCAAAAGACCATCGACTTATTAAAACTCCATAAATCCCAAGTTCCTGATGGCCTTACCGCACACTTTTATAAAAACCTTTAGTTCTGATCTGACATCTTACTTAACTGCCTTATTTAATCATATAGGCAACTGTGCAGCAGTATCCCCTTCTATGAGGGAGGCTGTGATTGCGGTCCTCCCCAAAATGGGATAGAACCCCCACTGTTGTGCCTCTTATAGGCCAATTGCTCTTCTCAACCTGGATGCAAAATTGTACTCCAAAATCTTGGCCACACGATTGGAGCATGTTATGCCTCAACTAATTCATCCAGACCAGTCAGGATTTATAAAGGGGCACCAAACCCACGATAACCTACGTAGGGTGATACATTTAATAGGCAAAGCGACCAAGAAAAATCTACATGCGGTTTTGCTAACATTAGACACTGCAAAAGCCTTTGACCGGGTAGATTGGTCCTTTTTGGTCGCCACACTATTCCGGTTCAGATTTGGTGAGAGGTTCATCACTATGATCTTGACCATATTCTCCCACCCCAGGTCATGAGTCTTTGTTAATGGTACAACTCCTGAGTTTTTCGCATTGAAAAGGGGGGCGTGCAAGGCTGCCCTCTATCTTCCTTACTTTCTGCTCTTAGTATAGAACTTGTGGCAGTTAAGATAAAGGCAAATCCTAATGTTCAAGGGATTCCCTTCAGCTCTGAAGAACATAAGATCTCCTTATTTGCAGACAATATATTACTTGCTTTCACCTCTCCCCACACCTCAATACCATCCATTCAAGGGGAACTTAGGGACTATGAGGCAGTTTCAGGATTCCGAGTTAATATCCAAAAGTCTTATCTTCTCAATCTAATGATTCTCTTGCTGGACCCTCACATCCTAGTTTCCCCACCAATGGACTAAAAGAGAGGTGACATACCTGGGGATTAAGCTTACCTCTAAGTGGAGACATTCTATAAGACAAACTCCCTCCCACTATTGCAAAATCTGAAGTCTGAATTCATATGGTGCGTCTTGATGTATCCATTTGGATAGGCTGTATAAACACGATCAAGATGACGGTCTTTCCACGCCTCCAATTTCTGTTTCAGGGACTTCCAATAAAGATCCTGAGGGAGTTTTTTACAGAACGCTGCACGTTAATAACAAAAGTTGTGTGGCAGGGCCACAGAACACCCCTCTCTCATAGAGTCCTGACCCTCCAGAGAGATGCCAGTGTCTTGCTTTACCAGATGTTCACATGTATTACATGGCGGCACAATTCTGTATGGTGTCTGAATGGTCCATTAAGGAGTCCTATAAATTATGTAATGTGCATTAGTGGGAAGGACAGTGTGGGATGTCCTGTGGAAGCCCCGACAGGACCGCCCACAGAATGCACACTTAAGTACACCCACAGCCACTACGCTTAAGGTATTGGATGCGATAACTAAGGCGTACGGACTAACAACTTTTCCCTCTCCCCACACCTCTATTCATTACAATATAGCCTCCTCCCTATCACAGTCACCTGGATGGCGAGAGGGTGGTTGCTTGACCATCTCCAATATGTTCCATGGGCGGACATCTTGTCATTCGAGAACTGTTGTTGACACTTTAATTTACTGGCCTCTGAATTCTTTCACTATACACAGTTGAAACACTGGGTGACACAACCCAACCTACGCATAGCAGCCACTAGATACCTGTTACCGATGGGGCAATTTGTGCGACATGGGGGAATGTCCCGCAGTTGTATCTCTGCTTTGTAAACATTACTGCAGACAGCGAGCCACTCAACTACCCCAACCCCCACCCATCACTTTCTGGGATTGAATAGTAAATACCGACATTAGCGACAAGCAATGAAACGCCCTCTATCAAGATATACCCAGGTTCAACCGCTCTATGAGGCTCCGACAGGAACATTATTAACTTCTTTATGATTGGTACTTGTACCCTGAGAAACTCAAAAAGATCTACCCAGATACGCCCAATATCTGCTGGAGGGGATGTGAGTTGGTGGGGGACTTCTGTCATATTTAGTAGGATTGCCCTAATATTCGCCCATATTGGAATGAAATACTATCACAGCTTAAAGACATATTTAGGGTACCCACTCCCCGACAGACCGGAATGAATACTGTTGGGTCTTTGAGACCCCTCTTTGAAATGTCAGATGGTAGGAAATTGTTCAATCATGTGGTTGTGTTTGGGGGTGGCTAAAATGGCCCTTGTGGCAGCCCCGTTGATTTCCCAGTGACATGCAAGGCTTTGGCAATCTCTCTCCATGGAACAGGTGGCTGATATGTTAGTAGATAACAGGACAAGATTTATTTATATTTAGGGACCCATGGTGCAGTTCCTATACCGAGAGCTTCTGCTCCTCTCCTGTCACCCTGTCACTCATTAGAGCACTTCCTCTCTTCCAGGTGTAGGGCCGCTGCCCCTCACCCTCTATCCAACTGCCACATAAGCTACTGTTGGACCTGGCCCTTTTAGAGGGTTATTCCCCATACCTTTTGCCTTTTTCCTCCTTATTTTTCTGACCCTTGTTGGCTGACGTTATGGCTGCACTTTTTCACATCTAATCAGTGATAAAATGCATGTGCTCTCCCTTGTAAACTTGGTATGATTGGCTTATACCTAATTGGCATATTTAATTTACCTATAAGTCCCTTATAAATTGGTATCCCTATACCCAGGGCCTGTAAACGAAATTCTACTAGTGGGCCTGCAGCGCTGCTTGCGCCACCCACTGAAGTAGCCTTTCAAACCTGTCTCAGTTTTCCCGCAGTTTTCTGCCACAGGGACCTGGCATCTAAATTTACTTGCCAGGCCCAGAACTCCCCTTTTACTACATGTACGTCACCCCTAAGGTGCGCCCTAGCTAGCCCTATGGGCAGGGTTCCATGTATGTAGAAGGCAGGACATGTGGCTAGTAATGTGGCCTGTCCTGGCAGTGACAAACAGCCTATTTGGTTTCTCACTGCTGTGAGTGCTGCCTTCTCATAGGATTGCATTGGAAATGCCCTGCCTTAAGTGTAAGGGGTATTGTCTGATTTATGAGGGGTACCATAGGCATGTTAGGTATGGTTATAATGGTAGAGAGAAATGCTGCTTACTGGTGTAGGTGAATTTTTTATTACTATTACAGAAATGCCCCTTCTACAAAGTGAGCATTTCTCTGTGCTTATGACTCTGGTGTTTTGCAGCTTGACTCCAATCCACGTCTGGGCAGAGTGACAGTGGGGCTTTGTGCATACTTTTCAGACAGCCTGTACACAGGGAGGGTGAGGTGTCACGGAGGTGCATCTACATACTGAAAAGTCTTCCTGGGCTGAGAGAAGGGAGAGGCGGGGCACACCTGCATTTGTAAAGGCTGTGCCCTGACCTCACACAATAGGGTTGTTTACCCCCAACTGATGTTTGGAGCCTGTGTTGGAGGAGAGAGGGGACACTCCTAGAACCAGTTGTAACTGGTTGAAACCCCCTCTCCTCCTCATTGAAAATGCTTTGCAGAACTGATTATAAGTACAGGGGAATTTTCCCCACAACTTAGACATGAGGACTTGAAGAGACTTACTTGGACTTGGACACAGGATGCTGCTGAATAGGACTCACCATGACCCACCTTGGACTGCTGCTGCTGTGCTGAACAGTGACCTGCTAGGTCACTTGGAGTAACTGCCACCATCTGCATCCCTTGTGCTGGCCTGTTGTTTGGGCCTGCTAGCCCTGTGCCCCCCCTTCTGTCCCCACGGGCAGGGTGCTGTGGCCCCTGACCCCTGCAACCATCCAAGAATTTGTGAAGTGCTCTTTCTTTTGTTATATAGCACCTGGAAAGCGCTGTGCTGTGCAGGAGATTCACCACCACAACCCGGGGATCATGAAGGTGTCGCCCCATGCTTAAAATATTGTGTTGCTGAAGCCGGAAATCACCGCTGTGACCCGGGGTTTTAATGGCCCCCAGCACCTTGGCAGGTTAATTCTCGAAGCAAGAATTCACCACCGCGGCCCTGACTGAAGGAATGCCCCTTGCGCTCTGAAGAGCGTGCTGGAGTCACGTTGTCCCTGGGGCATCACCAGATTGAAGGAGAGCAGCGAGCGTGCTCCTATTATGCCTCTGGGGCGAAGTGCTCTCTGTAGAGCGCCCCTGGGGCACAATCAGGCACCTGCTTTAGTGCCTGCACACCGCCGCAGCCCAGGCCCAGGTGGGCTGATCCAGAGGAAAGAGATGTCGGGCGGGGAAAGAAGTCTTGTCCGAGGCACCCCGCCCCACCGGAGCCCTTGTGGTGTTGTCCACGGGCAGGGGGGAAAGGAAGCCTCATCGGAGGCTCACCCTGCCCCCTTCAAGCCCTAATTTTGTGTGAGGAGATCGCAGACGGGACGGAACCCTCGACGAAGGCCCCCCGATCCGCGGGCTTATATGTGTTTTGGGACTTGCCATAGGTTTTTAAAATGCTGTTAATATAGGCATTTATTATATTTCCATGACAAGTGCATTTATTTCTTTACTGTGATTCCTTACCACTGCTTATGTTGCAGAATCCTGAGTACTTACGTGTTCTAATGCGACTATTGCTTATTCTTGCAGAGTATTAGTAACCTGTGTAACAGTCTGACAACTGCTAAGGTAGCAGGATATTTCTGACATGTAAGGTTTGGTCTAATTATGTTTTGTGCAATACAGTTTATTTTTACATAGCTCAGTGTTGTGTTTACTTTGTGGTGTGCATATTGCGTCACGTGTGTTGTGTGTGTTGTGTAAACGCCTTACACATTGCCTCTGAATTAGGCCTGACTACTCGTGCCAAGCTACCAAGGGGGTGAGCAGGGATGTGTAACTCCCTTGCCCTGACTAGAGTGGGTGGGCTCTGCCTGGCTTAGGTGCATACCCTAGCCATCCAGAAACCCCATTTCTAACATTGGTTGGCAGCGGTGAGGATAGGACTTGCGCTTGCACGATACCATTGTGACTCATTTTGCACCACAAATTGCACTTAGACCATTACATGTTCTAATTCTCTCTTTTTTTTATTATTCTACTGTTCTCTCAAACCAGTCATTTTTATTTTACTCCTGTGTTATATACTTGCACTTTGGACTCTGGGGGGCATATTTATACTCTGTTTGCGCCGGAATTGCGTTGTTTTTTTTTACGCAAATCCGACGCAAAGCTAACTCCATATTTATACTTTGGCGTTAGACCCGTCTAGCGCCAAAGATCTTGGAGTTTGCGTCATTTTTTAGCGTGGACACCTACCTTGCGTTAATGATATGCAAGGTAGGCGTTCCCGTCTAAAAAATGACTCCAAGGCATGTGCGCCTTATTTAAACTCCCGTGCAAAAATGACGCACGGGAGTGGGCGGGTCAAAAAAAATGACGTCCAGCAGCTTTGCGTCAATTTTTAACGCCTGGTCAGGGCAGGCGTTAAGGGACCTGTGGGCTCGGAAGGAGCCCAGAGGTGCCCTTCCATGCCCCCAGGGACACCCCCTGCCACCCTTGCCCACCCCAGGAGGATGCCCAAGGATGGAGGGACCCATCCCAGGGAACTTAAGGTAAGTTCAGGTAAGTATATTTTATTTATTTTTTTAGTGACATAGGGGGGCCTGATTTGTGCCCCCCTACATGCCACTATGCCCAATGACCATGCCCAGGGGACATAAGTCCCCTGGGCATGGCCATTGGGCAAGGGGGCATGACTCCTCTCTTTGCTAAGACAGGAGTCATGTCAATGGAGGGTGGGAGTAAAAAAAAATGGCGCAAATCGGGTTGAGGCAGTTTTTTTGCCTCAGACCGACTTGCCCCATTTTTTGACGCCCAAGCTCCATTTCCCCCTACGCCGGCGCTGCCTGGTGTGGGTCATTTTTTTTGACGCACACCAGTCAGCTCCGCTGGCTAATGTCATTCCATAAATAAGGCGCCCGCATGGCGCTTTGGAATGGCGTTAGCCGGCGTTAACATTTTTGACGCACAACTGCGTTGGCGCAGTTGTGCGTCAAAAAGTACAAATATGGCCCTGGTTGTTTTATGCCTGTGTTGTGGTCTCATCAAAATGGAGTCTACCTTTGATGTAGAAGACTTGTGGTTTTACACTCTAGAGGAGTTAAAGGGATTCTGCAGGGAGAGAGGGATATCTGTTATGTGTGGAGAATCCAATATAATGGTCCTCATGAGAGCCCTGTATTATTTTGAGTAGGCACACGAGGAAGCAACAGATGAGGAGGCTCAAGGGGGGGATGGTTCTGAGGGAGACCCTGAAGAGACCCATGAGAGTAGTGAGGACTCTGAGAAGGAGGGTCCCCATTCCACACCCCAGGGGGACAGTGACCCTAGAGAGTTAAACACTGAGGGAGAAGATGACTGGCCAGGGACGCCAGTAGAGAGAGAGAGGACACCAAAGATAGGGAGTCCCTTACTGGGTCCTTCCTAAGCAGCAGCGCCACCACCCACACCCTGTCGCCTGAGGAGCTCAGAGATAGGCGGGAAGGGAGGGACCTGAGGCTTCAGCTAGCTGGGCTGGTTCTAGAAGAGAGACAGGCTGAGGTAGAAAAGATCTTAGTTCAGGAGAGAATGGCAGAGGCTGAAAGGGCCTTTTTGCCAGGGAAAGGCTTGCTCTAGATCGCAGTCTGACAAATCTGGACTCACCAGCACTGCAGGTGGAGTCCAGTGGTGACAGCATTGATTGTAGTGTTAGGCACAATCCTTGCCTACCCACAGACGTGGAGCCTGGGTTCAAGAAGGAGGACAACATACGTCGGTGGCTGAGGGAGTATGAGGAAGCTCTAGTTGCACGCAGGATCCCTACGTGGGATTGGGGAACTGTCCTAGAGAGCTATATTCATGAGGTGGAAAGGGAAGCCCTACTAGCCCCAGAAGGGAGTGACAGGCAGGGGTATCCCCACATCAGAAATGCCCTGATAGGGAAGTATGGTCTCACCCCTGAAGACTATAGGTTGAGGTTCAGAGGCAGCTAGAAGCGGTCTCACCAGTCTTGGGAGGATTTCATGGGGAATTGTTGCAAAGCACTAGAAGGATGGGTGGAGAGTAGCACAGCAATTACTTATGAAGGGCTGTTTAATCTCATTATAAGGGAGCACATGTTCCATTGCCGTTTTTCAGAGCTATGCCAACACCTGTCACACTGTGAGTTCTCTGACCCTGAGGAACTTGCAAAGGAGGCCGACCTCTGGCTTAGTGCTAGAGAAACTGGTCAGGCATTAAGGGCTGTTTTATGATCACCCTGGCAAGGGGTGGAGAAGGTTCTGGGTAAACCAGGCCACGTTCTTGGTGGAGAGGGTGCAGAATCTAGAGGGACCTGTCCTCTTACACGAGTTTTGGACACTACCTACAAGGGGCCCCAGGGCAGGAACTTAAACGACCCCAACAAGATCCGGAGCGGGGAGGGTGCAGTATCCAGAGGGACCTGTCCTCTTATGCATGTCTTGGAAGGCACCCAGAAGGGGCCCCAAGGCGGGAAATTAGTTGTTACCAAAGGCTGATTTTCTGAAAGGGGTCTCCTAGTGTCTGAAGGAGTGGGAGGGACAACTGGAACCAGTGTCCTGCCAGCTCTGGAGACCAGCAGCACCACCCCGCAAAGGGGGGTGCGGACACTTCCTTTGAAGGATTTGAGGGAGAGGGAGGACTCTCCCCTAACTCATATCCAGAGGGGCTCCTCTGAACTGGTGGGGAAGCTGACCAGGGCGACTGACACCAGCGCCCTGGCAGTTCTGGATTCTGCGGGTACCACTCCTCGACAGAGGGTGCGGAACCCGAGAAGGAGGGGCAGGGGGAGGAAAGACTCTCCCCTGACTACTATTCAGGCTATGGGAATAGCCCCTAGGCTAGAAGACCAGTGGCGGGGGTAAACCCTGAACTGGTGGGAAGGAGAGTGAGGAGAGAGGGTGCTATGCATCTAGGGCTCCTGTCCCCATTCAGAGAGGTTTCAGAGACCAGAGGCCCCGGGATGGCCTGGGACCTGGCTCTTGCCACAGACAACTAGAATGCCTCCATGGGTTAGCTTAGATTGTCTGGGGAGCATAGACTGAGGGATCTAACTGTGTTCAGATTGGCGTAGAACTGGATCATGCCCCTGCAGTTGCGGGCCAGGGTCCTTGTTCTACTGCCTCAATCAGGAAAGTCCATCAAGGTATTGATTGGTAACCCCTGGCTTTAGGCTGGTGGGGGGTCATGTTGGACCTGACCCTTTTACAGGGTCATTCCCCAAACGTTTTGCCTTTTTCCTCCTTATTTTTCTGACCCTTGTTTATTGACGTTATGACTCTGAGCACTTTTTCACTGCTAATCAGTGCTAAAGTGCATGTGCTCTACCTTGTAAACTTGGTATGATTGGCTTTTACCTAATTGGCATATATAATTTACCTCTAAGTCCCTTGTAAAGTGGTATCCCTATACCTAGGGCCTGTAAATGAAATTCTACTAGTGGGCCTGCAGCGCTGTTTGCGCCATCCACTGAAGTAGCCTTTCAAACCTGTCTCAGGCTTGCTAGCGCAGGGCCTATGTGCGCAGTTTTCTGCCACAGGGACCTGGCATCTAAATTTACTTTAGCAACACAAAAGGATGATGGACAGAGTGCTGAACAATGCAAACACTCACCCCAGTCACAGACCTGGGTTTAATCCATCGTTCTTTTGCTCACAATGCCACCCCAGTTTGGACCCAGCCATATGCAAATCAGTCTTGACCATGTTCCTCATGAGAACAGTCCAGCCCGAACTGCCAAGCCAGATCCTCCCTGGACTGGAAACAAGCATCCTGGGATCGGTTCCAGGGTATCACCCTTCATCAGCCACCCTAACTTGAATTCAGGGGCCAATGAGCAAAGGACCCACATCTGGGCATACACTTCCCACTTAGGGCAACTTTAGCAACAGAAAAGGATGGTGGACTGAGTGCTGAACAATGCAAACGCTCACCCCCAGTCATAGATCTGGGTTTAATCCATCGTTCTTTTGCTCACCATGCCACCCCAGTTTGGACCCAGCCATATGCAAATCAGTCTTGACCCTGTTCCTCATGAGAACAGTCCAGCCTGAACTGCCAAGCCAGATCCTCCCTGAACCGGAAACAAGCATCCTGGGACTGGTTTCAGGGTATCACCCTTCATCAACCAGGCGAGCTTGAATCCAGTGGCACAGTGAGCAAGGGACCCACGTCTGGGTATACCCTTCCCACTTAGGGCAACTTTAGCAACACAAAAGGATGATTGAGGGAGTGCTGAACAATGCAAACACTCACCCCCAGTCACAGATCTGGGTTTAATCAATCGTTCTTTTGCTCACCAGGCCACCCCAGTTTGGACCCAAACCTATGCAAATCAGTCTTGACCCTGTTCCTCATGGGAACAGTCTAGCCCAAACTGCCAAGCCAGGTCCTCCATGGACTGGAAACAAGCATTCTGGGACCAGTTTTAATGTATCACCCTTCACCAACCAGGCTAGCTTTAATCCAGTGGCACAGTGAGCAAGGGACCCACGTCTGGGCATACCCTTCCCACTAAGGGCAACTTTAGCAACACAAAAGGATGATGGATGGAGTGCTGAACAATGCAAACACTCACCCCCAGTCACAGATCTGGGTTTAATCCATTGTTCTTTTGTTCACCATGCCACCCCAGTTTGGACCCAGCCATGTGCAAATCAGTCTTGATCCTGTTCCTCATGGGAACAGTCCAGCCTGAACTGCCAAGCCAGGTCCTCCCTGGAACGGAAAAAAGCATCCTGGGACCGGTTTCAGGGTATCACCCTTTATCAGCCAGGCTAGCTTGAATCCAATGGCACAGTGAGGAAGGGACCCACGTCAATGGACCCAGAGTACATGGGCACAAGCAGGCACCTCCTTTGGTTCCTGCACACCGCGAGGCCCGGGCGGGCCAATCCTGAGGAAGAAGATGTCGGGCGGGGAAGGAAGCCTCGTCTGAGGCTCCCCGTCCCACCGGAGCCCCTGTGGTGTTGTGCGTGGGCAGGGGGAAAGGAAGCCTCACCAGAGGCTCCCTTGGCCCCCTTCAAGCCCTAATTTTGTTTGAGGAGGTCGAGAGTGGGGCGGAAGCCTCGATGAAGGCCCCTTCACTGCAGGTCCCCTTCTACACCCTGACTGTTTTGTTTGGGGCTTGCCTTGCCCCCCTCCATTGGAAGGCCAGTGAAGGCCTGGGGGGCCACAGAAATTGCGGGCCCCAAGAGGGGCCTGTTATAAGACCACAGGAGAGGGTGCAGACTGCCCTTCTCCCCAATGCTCAACACGTGGCCCCGTTTCACGCATAGGAGAGCCAGGGGCCGCACATTTATCTTCATGGCACAGGAAGTGCCTTTTCATCACCAAACAGGTACCTTTGAAAGGACACATGATGTAATGTTATGTTAACCTGTGTCTTCCCGTGATGTGCCATATATGTTTGCTATATGTTCCTTTTATGGGCATGACAGGCTTATATGTGTTTTGGGACCTGCCATAGGTTTTTATAATGCTCTTAATAAAGACATTTATTATATTTCCATGACAAGTGCATTTATTTCTTTACTGTGATTCCCGACTACTGCTTATGTTGCAAAATCCTGAGTACTTACGTGTTCTAATGTGACTACTGCTTATTCTTGCAGAGTATTAGTAACGTGTATAACATTCTGACAGCTGCAAAGGTAGCAGCATATTTCTGACATGTAGTGTTTGGTCTAATTATGTTTTGTGCAATACAGTTTATTTTTACATAGCTCAGTGTTATGTTTACTTTGCGGTGTGCATATTGCGTCACGTGTGTTGTGTGTTCAAACGCTTTACATATTGCCTCCGGGTTAGGCCTGACTGCTCGTGCCAAGCTACCAAGGGGTTGAGCAGGGGTTATCTTGGATGTGTAACTCCCTTTCCCTTACTAGAGTGGGGGGGTTCTGCCTCGCTTAGGTGCCTACCCTAGCCTACCAGAAACCCAATTTCTAACAGCTACCTTGTAAAATCCCCCCTCACTGTGCTCCCATTGATTCGTCATGCCAATTAGTTTAGTGTTTATGTTAATTTCAACATATTACTCAAATCCTTGTTATGATATTTTACAAATTATAATGTGGTACCATGACAAATGCTTTTCTCTCATTGACAGGTTGGTAGGACATTTGATACAGTGATAGTGCCTGCACCATGTGCCATGTCTTTTGAGACTCTGAAACTGTTAATTGCTTCTGCTTGATTTTGGCCTTTGGCCCTATTGTCAATTTTCCGATTTGTACCACAAAAAACTTGAATCAAGAAAGTTTGAAAAAATAAAGTAGGATATGTAGTAATGTAATGTTAGCATGTCCTTATAGTGACTAGCACACAAAACCTACTTTTCACTGTTACAGGACTTGCTGTTCTATTGAGAAAACCATAGTAAAGGATGAAATCCTAATACTGTATCTCAGGACTGGGACTAGCTAGAAAAATATTTAAACAACTATTTGTAATAATTATTAAAAATTCATTCAATGGTGAAGTTAGATTTGTTGCTGAATATTAAGGAAAAGTAACTTTTAAAAAGTTGCATTTCCGTGTCTAGAGTTCCTGAAGGCTAATCTGCATTTTGTTATTCCCCTACTGCCAGCCAGTAATTACCATTTTATTAGCCCCATTGTTGAGGTGTGGACTTGTTCACAGAGTTGAGACGAAAGCCATGGGTGTGGGCAAGTGTTTTTGTGCCTATGTCTTTGTCTATTATGACCATTGTGTATCATTGGCAAGTTATGCTTAATGCACTAACAATTCATATCTCTGGTTCCCCTTATTGAATTTGTGTCATATTAGTGTCTTTTTGCTTATTAACTTCTGCTCTATTTTTCTAATTTGTTTTTTATTTTTTTGCATTTCAACTTCATTCCTATTTTGGTAATTCATGAGTACTTTACACATTGTTTCTAACTTAAGCCAACTGCTCTGTGCATTAGCTATCAGACTGTTGAATTCAGGTTGATTTAATGACTTTAAATGTTCACGCTGACAAGGGTTGAGATAATTACTTGAGGCAGGTACTTAAACCCCTCAACTAATAACTGAAATTCTTACATTATATTATTTTGATATGTTATACCATATTATGTTATATTATGTATTTGTGTTTGTTTAGTGTCAATCATCATTGTGATGCAGTCGACACCTTGGATGCAGCTCGACGACCTGAACTTTACAGGCAAGCTCCCCTACTCTCCCATACCCTCCAGCAACCTGTAGAGAAGACCACCAAGGCAGCAGCCACATCAGCACAACTTGATCTCAGCAACTTCAGGGAAAATAACAAGATCATGAAGTCTAACATGGCCAGTACAGCTGCAGTCACTTGTGCAGGTGATATGCTAGAATAGGTTGAGACCTTCATCTGTCTGAGCGGTGTCTTAGGTAACCAAGGCAGTATAGGCACCAATGTCAAGACAAGAATCGGCAAAGCATGGGCTGTCTTCATTCAGTTTAAAAAGATCTGGTGCTCCAAGCACCTAATGCTGCAAACCAAAATCACCAAAACAGTGAGGACCTTCATCAACACCTGTCAGAGGAAAATCCTCCAAATCCTGAGGCCAAACACCACCAGAAACAATGACCTGTGGCAACGGCCTTGCCAATTCCTTGCCTGTGAAGAAATTATGAGAAGACACTGAGCTGGATAGGTCCCACCCTCCTGAAGCCAGCACCAAGCACCAGGAGGTAAGCCTTGACCCGGAACTTTCAAGGGAAATGGAAAATAGGAAGGCCAATTAACACCTGGTTCCAAGGCTTCAAAGCTTACTGCAAGGATATAGGTTATACCTGGAGTCAGACAGAAAGAAAAGCCCAAGAATTGCTGGAGAGTCTTATTGATGACCTGTACTCCAGGAGGGGTAGTAGGGATTAGTAAGTAATCATCATTGTAAAAGCATTTTAGCACTTCTCTATTTGAGCGCACTTTTGTACATACCTGGGAAGGACATCAACCAGACCAGTGGAAGCATTATTTGATAGTGTCTGTTGCTTTGTTATTATTTGGTTCTGTGTGGGAAATAGTGGTTTATGTCAGTTACTGTGTACGTAAAGTGAGATTGATCTAGGAAGATCATTGAGGTGTTTTATGAGTGTGGTAGGTGTGCAAAAGAATTTTAAATTTTTCTTTAGATTGGGGAATCAACTGGCCTATGCTTGCACAGAGTATTGTGCTTTTTGAAAGCATCACAAACCGAGGTTAGTGTTTTATTGTGTGTGTGTTATGTTTCTGCAAATTTTATCTGCATATTCTAAGGAGGTATGCTAGACTGTTTTGCTTATGCAGGGTCATCCCTAATCTTTTTGCCTCCTGCCTCCTATTTGTTGTGACCTGTTGCTGTTGGCTTTTGAACTGTGAGCACTTTACCACTGCTAATCTGTGCTAAAGTGCCTATGCTCTCTGTGTAAATTGTATGGTTGATTGGTTTATCCATGACTGGCATATTTGATTTACTAGTAAGTCCCTAACAGAGTGCACTAGAGGTGCCAGGCCATGTAAATCAAATTCTACTGGTGGGTCTGCAGCACTGGTTGTGCCACCCACATAAGTAGCTCTGTAATCATGTCTGCCACTGCAGTGTCTGTGTGCAGTTTTAACTGTAAATTCGACTTGGCAAGTGTACCCACTTGCCAGGCCTAAACCTTCCCTTTTCTTACATATGAGACACCCCTAAGGTGGCGGTCGGTGTTAAAGCGACGGTAAGACCGCCACCAGGCCGGCGAAAAAAAAATGGAATTACGACCGTGGCAGAAACCGCCAACATAGACAGCCACTTTAACACTCCGACCACCACGGCGGTACAAACAAACACAGCGGCGGTCACCGCCAACAGACAGGCGGAGGAAAATGTACCGCCCATAGAATTACAACCCACCAATCCGCCACCTTTACCTGGTCGGATTCACAGCGAACAAAAACACAGCGGAAACAGGACTTCGAAGGGAAAACACTCACCTCTGCACACCCCACGAGGAACCAGGACGCCATGGAACCAGAGCTCCAGATTTTTCCAGCTTTTATCTTCCTGCTCCTCTACCAGGAGCACGAACGCCGGCGGTGAAGACCACGGTGAGTACTGCACCTACGACACAGGGGAGGGGGAGGGAAAAAACAGTGACACACACACGCAACACCCCCACCTCCACCCTCACCCACTACAACACACACGCTAATACATCATGATACATCACAGTTACACCCCCTAAACCCCCCTGGAAGAATGCAAGGACAAAAGGAAATGAGTCGAAAAATTGTGATATATTCAATTACATACATCCAAAATATTTACAAATATATACATTTATACTATATACAATTAAATACACCAAGAACACAAGTCCAAGGGAGTCCACCATCATAGTCCGTGGATCACTGGGCCCAAAAGGCATGGGCGAGGCCCACACCCAATAACCGAACAAGACGGAGAGAACACTGCAGGGGCATCAGATAGAAATAAAACAGACACCTCAGGGGGAAGGGAAAGGGTGGGCACCTCAGCCGGTTGAGTGCACGACGCCAAATCCACAAGGGGGTCCCATGCCCACTGTTCAATCCTGGGGAGTGCAAAGCCACAGTCTCTCAAGTCTCTACACTGGGTGGTTTGCCCATTGCCATATCCTGGGGAGTGCAAAGCCACAGTCTCTCAAGTCTCTACAGTGGGTGGTTTGCCCACTGCTATATCCTGGGGAGTGCAAAGCCACTGTCTCTCAAGTCTCTACAGTGGGTGGGTTGCCCACTGTTCAATCCTGGGGAGTGCAAAGCCACAGTCTCTCAAGTCTCTACAGTGGGTGGGTTGCCCACTGCTATTTCCTGGGGAGTGCAAAGCCACAGTCTCTCAAGCGGATGTCAATCTCCACTGGTTCTGGAGGGGCCTTGTGCCCAGAGTGCTTCATCCTGCCAAGGACTGAGTTAGTGGATGCCTTTCTCCACTGGTTCTGGAGGGGGCTTTGTGCCCAGAGTGCTTCATCCTGCCAAGGACTGAGGTAGTGGATGTGATACTCCACTGGTTCTGAAGGGGGCCCTTGTGCCCAGAGTGCTTCATCCTGCCAAGGACTGAGGTAGTGGATGTGATACTCCACTGGTTCTGGAGGGGGCCTTGTGCCCAGAGTGCTTTATCCTGCCAAGGACTGAGGTAGTGGATGTATCTCTCCACTGGTTCTGGAGGGGGCTTTGTGCCCAGAGTGCTTCATCCAGCTCGTGGCGGCCTCAGTAGTGTCAGAGCTTTTGGCGCTCATGGGCCTGCGGTGCTTGTGGTGGCGGTGTCCTTGGCAGCGGTGCTTGTGGTGGTGGTGTCCTTGGCAGCGGTGCTTGTGGCGGCGGTGTCCTTGGCAGCGGATCAGCTGCTGGTGGTCCTGTCTGTGGCAGTGTGGCTGCTGGCGGTCACCTCCTGGGCAGCGGGGCTGCTGCTGGCGGTCCTGTCTGGGGCAGTGTGGCTGCTGGCGGTCACCTCCTGGTCAGCAGGGCTGCCGCTGGCGGTCCTGTCTGGGGCAGTGTGGCTGCTGGCGGTCACCTCCTGGGCAGCAGGGCTGCTGCTGGCGGTCCTGTCTGGGGCGGTGGGGGTGCTGGCGGTCGCCTCCTGGGCAGCGGGGCTGATGGCGGTCGCCTCCTGGGCAGCGGGCTGATGACGGTCTTCTCCGCTTTCCTGATCTTCCCAGACTTGCCGATTTTCTTGTGCCCCTTCCCCACCTTGGAAGGTGTCGCAGCTGACTTCACAATCCCAACTGTACCCCTGTGAGCAGCTTTGGTGGCTGGTGTCTTCCCCCTCTCCCGCCGGGCACTGGCCAACTTTTGATGCTTGACAGGTGGGGGACTGTCCGTGCTGTGGCTCCATGCCACACTGCCTGCCCTGCTGCCTTGTGCACTCCATAATCTGGTGACTACTGGCACCACTGGTCCTGCCGATGTTGTGGCTGAAGTGCTAGGTTGGGACCTGGAGAGTCGGGCCCTAGGAGACTGACGGGGTGTGGGAGTTGAGGGAAAGAGGTCAAGGGTGGACAGGAAAAGTTTCTTAGGAACACTGGGACGGGTAGATGGAAGGCGGTTGGGAGTGGAGGAAGAGGTAGTGGTCGTAGGAGGTGTACGTTTGCTGACTTTGGGTGAAGGTACATGGGCTGGAGGCTGTCGTGAGGTGGATGGCTTTTGGGTGGGTGTGTGGCTGCGCTTGTGTATCTTGGGAGGTGGCCTCACAGACACACTGGGAGAGGACACAGAGGATGTGTGAATGGTAGTGGGGGTGGTGACTGCACGTGAGCGGGGTGTGGTGGTGGGTGTGCTGGTGATGGACATAGTGGCTGAAGATGTAGTGCATGTAGGTGTGAGTGGAGATGAGACAGGGAGGGATGAGGGAGATGAGGAGGAGGGGGACACAGTGGAGGCAGTGGATGTTGGTATGTCTGCATGTGTCTGATGCTTGCGTGAGTGCCTGTGGGATGTGTGGTGCTTATGTTTGCCTGAGTTTCCTTTGTGTGTTGAGGTGTGTGCATGCTGGTCTGATGGTGTGCTTGGGATAGGCTGAGGTACAGGAGTGTGGGTCTGGGTGGAGGAAGTTGGAGGGGGGAGGCTACAGACAGGGACAATGGCTGCCATCAGTGCTGAGGCCAGAGTCTGAAAAGCTCGCTGAAGGGCTGCCTGACCAGAATGAATGCCCTCCAGGAATGCATTGGTTTGTTGCAACTGCCTCTCTACACCCTGGATGGCATTCAAAATGGTAGACTGTCCAACAGTGAGGGACCTGAGGAGGTCAATGGCCTCCTCACTGAGGGCAACAGGAGTGACAGGGGCAGGGGCTGAGGTGCCTGGGGTGAAGGTTATGCCCACCCTCCTGGGTGAGCGGGCACGGGCCAAAGGCAGAGAGGCTGCTGGGAGGGCAGTGCTGGAGGGGGGTGGCGGCTGTACCTGTAGATGCGGGGGCACAGATGGGCCCTCCACCGCAAGGGAGCTCCCATCAGAGGAGGAGTCCGTATCACTGGTGTCAGCTCCTGTCCCCGCCGTGGAGCTCCCCTCCCCCTCCGTCCCACTGGTGAATTCCGAGTCCGTAGTCTCGCCCTCCAGGGCCATGTGGGATGCAGCTCCCTCCTGCTCCGGTGCCACTGCTCCTCTGCCTGATGATGCTAATGCACACAAGTACAGGGAGACCACAAAAAGGGGGGGAGACAGAAGAAAGACATGTTGAGTGCATGCAATACTGCTACCGTTGGCGGACACGACAGACACAGAAGCCCCCTGCACTACGCTGCGCACTTGGGGTCCACTATTCAATCCATGGGACATGGCTTACAAGGCTATGGCCGATTTCTGCACACATGGATGTCACAGGAGCCTGACTAGGTGTAGTTGGCACTGTACCCAGGTGGGGTGGGGTGCCACAGGGTCTGCCTGAAAAAGGGGACTTAACTAGCAAACTCGCCCTGGCCTTTGGGAACCCACAGCCCACCTCCCCCACCCAGACACCTACAATGCGCGCTGAATCAGCTGAATCAGAGTGTACTCACCCCCTTGTTGCTGCTGTGATGCACTCAAGCGCCCATCGAACTCCGGGTACGTCACCGCCAGGATCCTGAACATCATGGGGGTCATGGTGCGATGGCACCCCTCCCACGTTGGGAGGCCATCCCCAGCTGGGCCTCCGCCACCTTCTTGCTCCAACGGCAAATGTCCTCCCATCTTTTCCGGCAGTGGGTCCAATGTTAACCAATGCAAAATTGCGCTGCAGTCTTCGACCGCCTACCGCGACGGTGTACAACGCCAGCGCAGTTACCTCATATTCCTTTGTCCCACTTTACAAGTCAGGCAGCCCCCATTTCAGGGGCCCACATGGCTTTATTTTTAACTGCGTCACACATACCTAGGCCTTGGCTCAACACTCATACTGGCAAATTTCGTTTTATGAATAGTTTTCTGAGTAAGCTGTGTTTACGTACCGCAGAGTTGGTTGACTCTGTACTCGCTGTTCTCCTCCATAGGCACCGTCCGCTGGGGCAGGTGAGGAGATGGCGGCATCCTCCTGTGTACAGACAGCAGATGGACCTGTTGACAGTGGATGAAAGACATGTGATCATCACCTACAGGAATCCCCCTCAAGTGCAGGTGCTGTCAGTACTCCATTTCCTTGCAAGTGGGTCATTTCAAACAACAGTGGCCATAGCATCAGGGATGTCCCAGCCTATGTTTTCCAACGTGTTGTCCAGAGTGTTGTCTGCCCTGCTGAAACACATGCAGAGCTACATCGTTTTCCCTCAGGTGGAGGATTAGCCTACAGTGAAAGGTGACTTCTATACCCTGGGACATATCCCCAACATCATTGGTGCCATTGATGGGACACATGTGGCCTTGGTCCCCCCCCACAGGAGTGAACAGGTGTACAGAAACCGGAAGAGTTACTATTCAATGAATGCGCAGATGGTGTGTTTGGCAGACCAGTACATCTCCCATGTTAATGCCAAATTCCCTGGCTCAGTGCATGACGCTTGCATCCTGCGGAATAGCAGCATCCCTTATGTGATGGGGCAACTCCACAGGCACAGTGTGTGGCTATTAGGTGAGCACCTGGAACCAAATCAGTGGGAATAGTTGTCTGGGTCTGGGGATATCCCTAAGAGTTAGTGTGTGTCTACAGATGTCCCTCGCCATTTGCAGGTGACTCTGGTTACCCCAACCTGTCATGGCTACTGACCCCAGTGAGGAAATCCAGGACAAGGGCAGAGGAACGCTACAATGATGCCCATGGGCAAACTAGAGCGGACCTTCGGCCTCCTGAAGGCCAGGTTCCGGTGCCTACATATGACAGGTGGTTCCCTACTAGACTCACCAAAGAAGGTGTGCCAGATCATCGTGGCCTACTGTATGCTTCACAACTTGGCTTTGCAACGACAGGTGCCTTTTCTGCAGGAGGATGGTCCAGATGGAGGTGTTGTGGCAGCTGTGGAGCCCGTGGACAGTGAAGATGAGGAAACAGAAGAAGAGGACATCGACAACAGGAACTTGGTGATCCTGCAATACTTCCAGTGAGATACAGGTAAGAAGACAAACCTGCGTGCAACATGTACTTCAACACTACTACCTCTCTACTTTCTGTCCTTTTCACTCAGTGTATGGTCACTGAGTTTTCACTTTCCTTTACGATTTCACAGATGCGGCATATGCTTTGTTTCCTCATGGACTAGAGCTGTGTGACATAGGTATGTTGACATTACATTTGAAAGAGCATTTTATCACTGTAATTGCTAATACACTAATTCAAAACCACAGACAGACTCCAGATTGTTTTGTGCTTTAAGGGTGTTTATTTAAGTGCTCAATATTGGAGGGGTTGTAAAATGGTGAGGGGTGATGGTAGAGGAATGTCCATGGCAGAGTCCAAGCTATTAGTCTCACAGGTGCATTGTCCAAAGGGGCATAGGAAGTGGAGCTGGGGCAGTTTGAGGATGGACAGGGTGACAAGGTGGGACAAAAGGATGACAATCAGGGTGGTCTCATTTCTTGGCGGGGGTCTTGGCATCGTTCTCTGTCTTTGTCCTGGATCTCAGGGACCGTTTGCGGGGTGGTTCTCCATCTGCAGGGGGTGGGGTGCTGGTGTGGTGGTCCTGTGGCGGTGCCTCCTGTCCACTAGCACCGGCGGCGGTGGTGGGAAGTTCATCATCAAGGCTAGTGTCAGGGGCTCCTTGTTGTGCCACAGTGTCCCTCCCGGTGTTGAGGACTTCCTTTAGCAACCCTATGATGGTGCCCAGGGTGGAATTGATGGATTTGAGTTCCTCCCTGAATCCCAAATACTGTTCCTCCCGCAGCTGCTGGGTCTCCTGAAACTTGGCCAGAACCGTTGCCATCGTCTCCTGGGAATTATGGTAGGCTCCCATCATGCTGGAGAGGGCCTCGTGGAGAGTGGGTTCCCTGGGCCTGTCCTCCCCCTGTCGCACAGAAGCTCTCCCAGTTCCCCTGTTTCCCTGGGCCTCTGTCCACTGAACCGTGTGCCCCCTGCCACTGCCCCCAGGTCCCTGTTGTTGTTGGGGTGGTTGGTTAGCCTGGGTTCCCTGTAGTGGTGGACACACTGCTGATTGACGTGTCCTGGGGACAGAGGTATGGGCCCGCTGGGTGGATGCTGTGCTGGTGTTTCCAGAGGGGGTAAGCTCTGTGGTGGCCTGTGACTGTGTCAGGGGAACCGACTGTCCCGAGGTCCCAGATGGGACGGGACGGTCGTCTAGATCCAGTTGGACAGAGCTGCTGTCATCACTGTGGGCCTCTTCTGTTGGTGGTGTGGACATGTCTGGATCCTCCTGTCCGGTGACGTTGGGCAGGGGTCCTACAGGGAGGGGTGTAAAGGCATGATTATTGCATCTGTGTGCCATGGTGTGCAATGGGTGGGTGACCGTGTACCCCACTGCTTGCATTCCTGTGTGGGACCTTGTGTGATGATGGTTTAGGGGGGTGTATGGGTATGTGCAGTGGCCATGCTTTGGTGATGGTTGTCCATGCTTTGTTGTTGCATGCAGGGCTTGGTGTTGGGATGGGTGGTTTGTGATATTGGGACATATGTGTGGAGTTGGAGTGATGGGGTGAGGTCGAGGTTGGGGGTATGTGATGGCATGCAGGTACGATGGGGGATGTAATAGTAAAGATTTGACTTACCAGAGTCCATTCCTCCAGCTACTCCTGCGAGGCCCTCAGGATGCATAATAGCCAAGACTTGCTCCTCCCATGTTGTTAGTTGTGGGGGAGGAGGTGGGGGTCCGCCACCGGTCCTCTGAACCGCAAGGTGGTGTCTTGAGACCACGGAACGCACCTTCCCCCGTAGGTCGTTCCACCTCTTCCTGATGTCATCCCTATTTCTTGGGTGCTGTCCCACTGCGTTGACCCTGTCCACGATTCTTCGCCATAGCTCCATCTTCCTAGCTATGGAGGTGTGCTGCACCTGTGCTCCGAATAGCTGTGGCTCTACCCGGATGATTTCCTCCACCATGACCCTGAGCTCCTCCTCAGAAAACCTGGGGTGTCTTTGCTGTGCCATGGGGTGGCGTGGGTGATGTGTGGGTTGGTGTGTGTTGTGATGTGTGGGGTGATATTTAGTGGTGTGTTGTGTGAGGTGCGTGGATGTTATGTGGGTGATGGTGGTAAGTGCCTGTGGATGCTTGTTTGTAGATTGTGGTGTCTCTCTCTGGGCTTCTTTCGGATTTTTTGGTAGTAGGGGTTTGTGGGTGATGTGGGTGTGTGTTTTATATTGTATTGGGTGTGTGGGAGTGGTGTGTGTATATGTATCAGGTGTGTGTATTTCGAATTGTCCAATGTGGTTGTGTTTTGTAAATGTGTGTGTATTTTGAGCGTGCCGGTGTGTACCGCCAATGGAATACTGCAGTTGAAAGACCGCCACGTGGATTCGTGGGTCGTTATAGTGTGGGCGTATTCTTGTTGGCGTGACGGTGGAGGTTTTGTTTTCACCAGTTTATCACTGACCTTTGGTGTGGCGGACTTGTGTGAGTGTCTACATTTTGGCAGATTCCGAGCTGTGGGTCATAATGACCGTGGCGGAATTCCGCGGCCGCGGCAGTGTGTTGGCGGTCTTCTGCACGGCGGTAAGCGGCTTTTACCACCAATGTTGTAATGACCCCCATAGTATTGTGTTTTATGTGTCCTGATATTGAAATACTGCTAAATTCGTTTTTCACTGCTGCAAGGCCTGTCCCTCTCATAGGTTAACATGGGAGCTACCTTTAAATCTGATTAGAGTGTAGATTCCCTCTGGGAGCAGATGGACATGTGTAGTTTGGGGTCTCTGGGCTCACAATTTAAAAATATACCTTTTAGTAAAGTTGATTTTAAGATTGTGTGTTTGAAAATGCCACTTTTAGAAAGTGAGCATTTTCTTGTAAATACCATGTTTGTGACTCTGCTTGTTTATGGATTCCCTGTCTGGGTCAGTTTGACATTTGGGCTGGTTGCACCTCACACTAGACAGTGACACAAAGGATGCTGGGCTGTAGTCTGCATTTCCTGATGAGCCATCTGTGCTAGGAGGGAGGGGAGGAGTGGTCACTTACACCTGAAAGGGCTGTGCCTGCCCTCACACAATGCAGTCTCCAACCCCCTGGTGAGTGTCTGGGGCCTAGCCTGGGAAATGCAGGATTTCACCCTCAAAAGAGACTTTGCTTTGAAGTAGGCCTACTTCAAAGGAGAAATTGGGGATAAGAAGGGAACCCAAAACCACAGAATTTAGAACACTTCTGGAAACCAAGAGGAACCTCTGCCTGAAGAAGAGCTGAAGAGCTGAGGAAGAAGAGCTACCCTGCCTGTGACTGTGCTTTGTGGAGCTATCCTGCAGTTGCTGCTTCTGCCAGAGTAAGAAGGCAAAGACTGGACTTTGTGTGCCTTCCATCTTGTGAATATCTCCAAGGGCTTGATTTAGAGCTTGCCCCCTGTTGTTTGAAGTTCTCAGGGACAGCAAAGACTTCTCTCTGCCAGCACCTGGAGTCTCTGGAGAGATTTCTTCTCTGTCCTGTGGTGCCCATCCAGTTCCTGGGACCCTGAAAGGAGAAGCTGGCAGCCTAAGAGGAAGAAATCCATGCACAGAACACCGTGCGGGGAAAAGATTGGCGCGACTCCGATCTGCGGCTGAAAATCGACACTCGCCTGAAACACTAGAATTGACGCACGGAGCTGGAGAAACGACGCGCAGCATCACTGACGGAGACTGGGAGATCGCAACCCGCGCTGCTTGGTTTTCGGATCATCATGCGGCTGGATTTCCGATGCAAACGCCCCTGGGCGTGTAAAAACAACGCAAGGCCTGCCCAGACCCGAGAGTGCTGAGCGGATCAACGCATCGCTTTCCTGCAGAGAGAAGAAATGACGTGCCCCGACCCGATGAAAGGAGAAACAACACAAGGTCTCGCTCGTGAGTAAAATCGAGGCATTGCAAGCCCTTTTTGACACACACTCGCCCGTGCAGGGTTATTTGTGACGCACCCAAGGTACATTTTCACTCTAACAGTGTTAGTGTGTGTTTTGAAACTACATAAAGACTCTTTCTGCTTTTTAACTGATAACTTGACTTGTGTATTGTGGTCTTGTTTTGTTTAGATACATTTTTATCTAAACCTGTGTTGTGTCATTTTGTAGTGTTTTCATTACGTTACTGTGTGTTGGTACAAATAGTTTACACCTAGCACTCTGAAGTTAAGCCTACTGCTCTGCCAAGCTACCAAGGGTGTAAGCAGGGGTTAGCTGAAAGTGATTCTCTTTTACCCTGACTAGAGTGAGCGTCCTTGCTTGAACAGGGGGTAACCTGACTGTCAACCAAAGACTCCATTTCTAACAGGGTATGTTGATGTTTTGTATGACACTTATGTTGATTTGGCACCACCTTGAAACCTATGTGGCTTTATTGCCATGCTGTGCACATAATGCTTATGGGGTTGTACCAAGCATGTGGTGTTCAAATAAAACTATTTGTGAGTGAGAATGGAATGGTGTTGAGTCATGTTATTGTTAGCTACTTAATGCTGTTGGATGTCTGGTGAAAGCCAAAATGTGGATAATCAAAGATTTGTAGGTTGCTTGTGATAAGAACTGTTTATAATGTACTGAATAAGGGGGATGTCTGTGGGTTTCGAGTTTGAATGGGGAAGGTAGACAAAGAAAAACTAGCTATTCTCCAAATTAAGTCAACTTTATACTTTTCTATGATGTTGGATGGTGCATTTTGAGGGTGTGTTTTTAATCTGGGTTGTTCTGTGTCACGAAAGCATAGGGAGAAAGATAATGCAATTTTTAAGGGAAGAGATATACCAATCCTACAGTAGTGGTATGGCTAGGCTCATTAAGAAACACTGAAGACATGACTATCAAGGTGTTGATTGTTCTACTTTTGATTATGGAGAGTGGAACCAACATAACGATACATGTTATGTTAGCTGCAGTTTTATCACATCTTAATCCTTTAGGGCAGCACTGCAGTGTGTTCATAATATTGGCACTGTTTTCATTGGAGCTGGCATGCTGGTGTTTAAAAGGAGAGTAAGGGATGAGAGAAAGAGAGTAAGGAAAAAATAGACTGAGGAAGATGGAGAGAGAGAGTGTGTGTGTGTGTGTTTGTGTGTGTGGGCATGTATAGCCCACGCTGTGAGGACCGGTTCAATCCTCATAGCGTGGGTAAACACTGTCAGGGCAGACAAACACTATTCTTGTGAGGACTGGTGCGTTAGAAGGACTGGTCCCTGTAGTGTGTTTAGGTAGTTTTGAGTGAGAGCATCAAAAAATTTAAATTGCAGTTATATTTGCCTCGATCCGCTTTATAACCTTTCCTACTATCAACGTGCGCATGGAGTTAGAATAGTAAATACATACTTCATTATGGTCAATAGCCGGTCCTCATAATTATAGTTATGCGGGGAAAGTGTGTGTATGTGTGTGTGTGTGTTTCTCTGGGAGGGCAGACGTACCTGGGTTTGATGCAGTGTTATCCAGAACTCTAAAGGACCAGCATTTTATACTTGTAAAGATTAAGATAGTCTGGATTAGGCCACAGTAACGCTGTGAACCCCTCACTTTAACAGTTTAAGAGGGGGACAGCCATTGCACCAGATGGCCTGGTAATCTGGGTAGTAGTAGACATTAATTAGTTGTAAATGTTCCTCTTCGGTCTGCAGGGTGCAGACAAAAGATTATAAAATGCAGGGGCAGCTCCTCCGCTTGGGCAGAGGAGCGTCACCCCCCTGCCAGCAGCAGCAGGAGCTGCAAACCTCTAAAATTAAAAGGATAATAAACAATGTTGGAAGAGGAAAGCAAATAAACAATGTTTATTATCTTTTTATCGCTAAAGGGGTGGAACCATGGGGTGACGAGCAGTGAGGGGAGTGCACAGAGCACTCCCCTCAGTGTGCATGTATGTTTGGCCAGCAGTCTCGGGCCAGCCAAACACACATGCGCAAAAGGGCTCCCTCCAATCCGGCACTGTGTTGCCGAGTTGGAGATAGCCTGCACAGGCTCCCAGTCTGTGCTGGAGCATCCAGCCAGGGCACTCCAGCCAATCATAACGCTGCTCTGAGCATGATTGGTGCAGGGCAGACTGGGAGCCTGTGCCTGCAGTGCAGCGGAGAGCAGCGGGGAGAGGCGGGCGACGTTCAGGTAAGTTTTTTTTTGTATGGTTTATTTTTGTTTTATTCCCCACCCCGGCCACTTTTTCAAGTCGCCAGCCTCAACTGATAAAATGTTCTAAGGAAGCTAGGAAGGAATGAAAGGTGGGGACGGACGCTGCTTTGAGAGCCAGGTTTAGTGATGGAGACAGGAAGAAATTATGAAACATTCTAAAAAGAGCAAAAGGCAGTGAACAGAGCATATGGGGAAGAGGAAAGCAAGTGAACAAAAAGAATGTCAGGAAAGAAAGAATGAAGCATGATAGAAACTGGAAAGGAATGAGGGGATAAGTAAGAACGGATCAAAGTAAGGAAGGGTAATTGGAACAAAAGGAAAATTGAAAGGAAGGAGTACACAGTAAAAAGCACATTGGAAGAAAGAGTGTAAGGCTGGATGGATGGAAGGATGAAAATATGATTGGATCAAAGGGTGAATTGATCAGCTGGTAAAAGTATAGACCAAAGGGTGGCTGGGTGAGTGGATAGATGGAAACTTTAAAGGATTAATGGATCAAAATGTGAACAGAGTGAACAATGGATAGTTGGGATAATTAAATGATGGATGAAAGGATAAAAAGGCGCAAGGAGGAATGGAAGGTTGTGAGAATGAATAAATAGAAGGGTAAATGTAACCGTGATCTGAAGTATTATAGGAAGTGCCATTCTTACTTGCTTTGGTCATTTGGTATCATTAGAAGTTTAGTTCAAAGTGGGGATGGGGTACTGATTTTTTTGGGCTACCCTCTTGTTAGGCTATCTGAATGCAGGGTCTCACCCAAGGTTGCCTCTTCCTGGTTTCACTTTAATAGTAATGCCAGCCATGGACCAGGGTTTGAATTTGGACTTGTTCAGAGCACATGGATGACACAGGACACAGACCCCCTGCCTGTTTGGATCTAGGTTTTCATAGTCTTGTGCTGGTAGGAGAGGTTGATTTATTTTATGTTACGCTGGATGAGAGAATGAGTGTGGCGTGAAGAGTAGTGCAGTGTTTTGTTTTGTTTTTGAGGAGGTGGGCGGGAACTCGGCACAGATCCCTAACAGCTTCGATCTAAGATTTTTGATACAAGTGGTTTAACTTTCGGTGTCCTTATGCGCCATTAGCACTTACTTTGTAGCACTGCATGGCTACTGTTCCATAATGTTTTAGTAGCGCACTGCCATCCTCCGTTGCCATTTGCACATTGAATGGTATGTTTATAATTCAGAGCTTCTTTTCATTGCGGAAGTGGTCGTGACTGTGCGTCCTTACCCAGGCTTGGTGCTCGGTGAGTGGGCCTGCTCCTCATAAGTGTACTTAATGCGAGGAGTGTGTTTATGGCTGTATCATTGTCTGAAATCACTGGGTTATTGGGATCTTTGCGCATACATCAGAAGGTCTTTGCAGCTAGTGGGTTTGCTCGGTAGATGCAGGTCTGCTTTTGTCTTTACGTATTGCTTGGTGAAGCGAGTTCCGGATTGTCTCAGATTCTTTGATGGCTTTGCTGGATCGGATCCTAGGCGTCTGACCCATGTGCACCAGGCTTTCTGTTTACCTTCCTTTATGAACAGCAGGATAAATACGTTGGTGCATATACACGTATGAACAGTTTTCCAGTAGCCTTTGAATGATAATTTGGGATAGAAGGTGTTCCAAATAGCCTTTTTTCATTTTATTAACGTAGATAGTATGAATAATGCAGCAGCAGCGATAGAAATATAATCTTGAATTATTTAGTCGAAGTGATTAATTTGTTTTCTTATTTATCTCTGTACTATGCTTTATTTTTTCTGCTGGAGAATGGTACTTTGAGCCCTCGTGCGCCTGTTTGTGAATTCTTAGTACTGTATACGTATATAATTTCTCTGAGTCTGACAAACTACCCCAAAACTATGTCAGCATCTTTTTTCCTTTTAATTTATCTTTTGGTTGTCACACTTCACAGGATATTTTCTCCCTTCAGGGAATAATGCATTGCACCGATAGGTGCAGTGCTTTATTACAAAGCTTTTGCTGAAGTGGCAAGAGCGACCCCTATTGAGCCTTTTTAAACATATGCATTGATTCATCATCCAGCCCTCCCTTTAACCTCCAGGGCATGAATTGAGCATAATTTTTACATGGTGCATGGACTCATTTCCCTATTGACTCGATATCAGAAAAAGGCTCTCGTGACATCTTTTAGGCACATAATGTATGGCAAAGTAATTGTATTTTCATTAATGACTGTAATTAAACCGTGTAAATCTGTCACTGAAAAGAATAATCATCAAGTAGGATGTCTGATCTTGTAGGAAGAATTCAAATTTGGCAAAATAGCTAATGCATCCCAGAGCACTAACCTTCATTAGTCCAAGTGACAGCTCTGTGAGAGGCCTCGTGTCTAATAGGCGCCGTCACTTGTATTTCTTAAATCCGATAATATTGCAGGCGTGTTTTGAAAGAAAAACACAATTAAATATCTGGCTGCTCCCTAGAAAAGTTGGAAATCGGCGCCCTGGGACACCGTGTGCGGTTTTCTAAGTACTTCGCTTTCAATATTGACTCTAGGTACCGAGCAACATAAACTAAATGATGTCTTAACGCTCGACTTGGCTGTTATCCAGAGTTACTCGTTTTATTGCAGCAAAGAGGGGATGTGAAGTTAGCCCTGCCAGAATTCAGACCTGTGGGGACCCAACCAGTACTGAATATATAAAAAAAAAACATAAGTGCCAGGGCCCTTTTCAGATGGCCACTGTAGCTTCCACCACCTAGTGCCCCCACTAGCGCTGCTAATGACAGTACCATCACATCTAACCATCACACTCATACAAGTGTGACAATTCAGACTTTAAATATACATTAAAAAGGACTAATATATGCCTCCCAAGCTATTCTTACAGCTTTGGGTGGCAAGTATTGGTGATTTTATTCTATATTTAATTATTAAACGTTTCTGTGCTCCTCACAAAATTAGACAAACAGTGCCACTAAGTGGCAGGGTTTCATAAGAGCTGGTGTTGCCAATAAAGTTCCGGTTCTGAGCACTGGAAACCACAGCTCAAATTAAGCACTGGCTGCAACCATTTACCCTGTCCTTAGTTCAGTTTTGCAACTTGCGGTGTTAGTAGGAGAATCCCTTTCATGAGGGTCACACCGGGGAACTAAAAATAGCCCTGCCAAAACATTTTCAAGCCAGCCCTGCTCCTCGTGTCTCCTCGCATAATCTCTCTCTTTCCATTGACCCTGTGATGACAATCCCTCGCCCTGTTCCAAGGTAAGTCATTGGTTCCTCTGCCCATTGATAGTCAACTATGTAACCCAGCTGTGCAACTGCCTCTAAGCTTGAGAGTGAATTGGTAAGGCAACTATAGGATAGGGCCAGTGATCAATTTATAAGTAATCGGTGGAGGTGCCTAACGTTTTCTCAGAAGACTGACGAATGTCTAGATTGTCAAATATCAAAGCTGTGTACTGTTGATTCCACTTCGTGGCGCTTTCTTCCACCAACAGACACTCCCTGCCCCTTTATTTCATTCCTACAAGCTCCTTTTCTCCTTGCTTGCTTTCTCCCTTTGTCAATTTCCCCATCTTTGTCTTTCCCTCTACGTTCCTCCTTTTATGCTTTTCTCTCTCTTGTTCTGGATCAAAGTCTGATCAGGAAAAGTAAGTGCTGGTCCCTAAACCTGTGTTGGTGTAGCCCACCTGCAAGCATCTGCTGAAATTAAGTGCTGGGGAGGATCCTCCTTGAACACCGTGACAGAACGCCAGGTGAGACCACCTCTCTGTAATGTGTTTCAGGTCTTAGTCACAAACTCACAATATGAACCTGCATAGCTGCCCGTGGCACCATCTATGCAATGCAATGTTCGAACTGAGTGCAAGGTAACTCCTCCTATGCTTAGCATAAATAAAATCTGACATGCACATTACACATGGAGTATGCATGTGGTCACGTGGGTACATATATAATGGTCGTACATAAAAATGCCTTTGAAAGGGTTAAGAGTGGCCTGACTATCCAGCACCTATTGATGACGCCCCCCTTTAAATATACAATTTGTGTTAATTTAGGAAAATGGTTACATATATCAAATGAAATCTGACATATCAGTGCAAGTGAAATGGAAAGAAATAAAAAAAAACATTCTTCTGTCCATATTTTATGTTATAAATGGGTACTTTACACTATGGGGTCAGTTCTCAGCCAGATAAATTCCAATGTGGGAATACCATGTTGCCAAAAATAAAGTTTCTGGACAGTATTGACAACCATAAATCTGCAATTATGAGTTAGACCCATGGAATGGGGAATCACTGTGCACATAAAGGGTGTAGGTGGCTACCAAAGGCTGAAGCCCGGGAGCACTTGCAGCCCAAGTCTAAACCGAATTTTTCTATTGGATTTTCAGCCTGGTAAATTCAGGTCTCCTGTTCTCACATATGTAAAATCTGGGTGCGGGAGTGTAGGAGCACTGGACCAGTTATAACTGGGCAGATCTTTTTCACTAGGGGATATAATTTCGTCGATCCTTCAAACAGAGGTCTATTTAAAAAATAATACAATTCAGAGGACATAATGAATGCTCCTTAATTTAACTTAGTTCCCACATGATTTGTAACCATTGTATCATATTACAGACAAGAAGCTTTTAAATATGTAGATATTATCTAGATCACTTCAAGCTGTGTTTGTCAAATGACACACACGAACCTTCTGAGACCATGCATCGCGCACGGAGAAAAGACTTGAATCAACACGTGTTTATTTTTCTTGCAAGCAAGAAGGCAGACTTGTTTTCACACATTCCATAAACAGCATAAATTAGTAATCAAAAAGATCTGGTATCTTCAATTTTTAATAAAGGTAGAAGGGACAGTGCAAAGGCTGCAACAGAGCACATATTTGAGAAGAGAAAAAATGACTTTGTTGTAGCTGAACAGCAAAAAGGCTGGAGGCTCCTACCGTCACCTGCTTTTGTGAGTTAATTATAATCTTACAAGCTGTCTGTCTGTCTGTGGGCTTCTCTTCAGGGCACTTTACAGCACAATGCAAAATAGCTACACCAATTACCTAAGTAATCCCTCGAAGCGATTCTCTTCATAGCTTGAAAATGTCCATCAGGGGATGGCAGCTGGACTCCATTTCCCTTACAAAATAGTGATAGTATGGGATACTTTTTGCATTTCTTTTTCATTTGGTTTCCTTCTACGTGTGCTTGTATTTGGGAACTGTGCTTTAGAAAAGTGACATGAATGTAATTAGGTGTCCCGCTGTAGTATTTTGTCATGTGTCTCTGACCTTGTAAAATTACAAATATTCTTAACAAGGCAGATAGGCTAATCATATTATTTCTTAGTTGAATAAAGTAGACTAAACATAAATAGTATTCTCCAGGACTAGAACATGCATGGAACTCAGGTTCTAGTAACACGAAAGTATATATTACATTTAAAAGCACAGAAGTCAAGAAGGCAACAACTAGTTCACCACTCACTGTAAATAACAGAGTGTTTAAAGCACACTGATACAAACAAGCACTGCCAAAGACAAAAGGCCTGTCCTTTGACACCTTTTGTCATGCCAGTGCCTTTTGTTAACGCTTTATAGCTTCAACAAAAATGGCAACACTATACAGCATGAGTAAAAGGAAAAAAGATGCAGTGACGCAGCTGTATTTTTTGTATCTTTTGTATCTAAGGCCGCGCTAGTTCATAGTTGTAATTATTTAGGTGCACATAAGCATCACGGCATTCTGTATCCTGACGCCTGGGCTTGATGCAGCACAGTTTCTTTAGTTATTGATCAGAGATAGATCAGTGATAAAAAAATATGACAACAAAGTAGTGTGAAAGCCTTTGGTGAAGGAGCTCTGGCGGGTGAAATGGAAAGTGTTTAACAGCAGCTCGGTAGTCGGTCCTCCTGAAACCAGCCTGCATACAGTGGCGCAGGGGAGAGGAGAGCTGGGAGCTGATAATATTTGGAGGCCTCATGGACAAGAAACAGAACGTGAAGTACTACCCTAAGACCAACGCCTTGTAATTTGTGCTAGTTAAAAGATAAGGCAGATGCTTTACTTCACTGCACCTTCCGCTTTGTGGCTTTCCTATTCTAATGTTGTATCAAACACTTTGCCCTGATGAGACCCCATATTACAAAGAGGGTCGAAACGTCATCGACTAAGACATAATGAACTCGAATTGCCCTATCTTTTAGGACAAAATGGACTTTGTTTATCACATTCTGTGGAGTACTTATGGCATTTTGTTTGAAACCTGTTCTTCTTCTTGTTTTGTGGGTTATGTTGTCCTATGGATGTGGTATGTGTACAGGGTTGGAAATTTTTAATGATTTTTTTAAATCAATAATGTACTGATCATTGATGAACTAACGTGGAAAATGGGTGACTTTTGTAAACGGTCACAATAATTCATTTTGTTCTCTGTTTAAGCAAAACTTCAGCTAAAATTGCTGTTATTTTCTGTAGCTCAATCCTTACCTAAAAGAGTGTGATTGGTAGCTTATAGATGTGTAAACAGTTACCCCTAGTGGGTTGCTATGTTAGGTTTTACAAGGTCAAATTTATTAGGGCATTACACAAGTTTGTTCTATTGTTAAAAATGTTCACTAATGTGTGGTTTCTTCCTCAAGGATGGAAGTAGATGATACTAAGTAAGACGTTTCTTCCTGAGAAGAGAAGTTTTGATGAGATGGAACAATGGAGCCACAGATGAGATGGAAGAGGAAAATAAATTGTTATAATTGTGTTTAGCTAATAATAGCGTCATCCAACTTTTAGTTATCTAATAGTAGTTTTATTGATTGAATTGTATAACACCCCATGTACTGACCAGTAGTGAACTTTTCAAGAGTTGATATAACATTTTGTCACCTGTTCTGGGGGGTTAGAGACAGAAAGAGAGAGAGGGAGAGTTTTTCTTCTACATTTCTGCTGATTGAGGGAGTTCTTAGTGGAGGTTCGAGTTCGTATCATAGATGTGGGTTTAGCTATCGATGTAAGCCAGACCCTACAAAAATTTACCTGATGGTGTTCCCTTGCTGAAGTAGACTGCATGTTGTTGTTCTATGGGTAATGTATGAAATTGTATTGTTATATGTGTCCTTTGTTTTACAGGTACCAGCTGCAACTTATAGATTAATTGCTGCATAATGATAATAATTTTTATTATAACCCAAGTTAGTATGGTTTCTAAATTTGTGTTTCTAAACTCTTTTTACATGAAGCCCAACATGTTAATGCTAATTAGTGGTTAGTGAGGGAATTTATCTTTACATGCTCATGATTTATATTGACATTCTTTGATCTTTTGCCCTAATATACAAAATATCATTGTTGCAAATATTGGTGTTGTTAATCAGTGTCATGATACTTGAGATAATTTGCTTGCTTGCTTTGATTAAACTCAGATATATAAGACATTCTAATCAGCCATTATTGATTCTATATGCTTATCATTTATGTTTGTAAGTTATTTTTGTGACATTAGCATTGTTAATATAGGGAAACAAATGTATGATCCTTCTTAATAAACTGGTGTGGTTATTGTGTAGTGATTAGATTATTGAATATGTTGATTATTGTTGATTACTATAACATTCATAATTGACATCCCCCTAAACCGATGTCGCATCGATCCATTGGCCTAAGGCGCAAAATCCACTATTTAGTTTAAAGTAATAGCTAAGATTTCTTTGGCGCTGCAGCAGTTTTTTGGTAGCAGATTACTTTTACGTCATCATTTGATGATGTCATCATGAAGATGCTATAGATTGTGGAAAAATTTCATTTAAAAATAATTATGTAATTTAAAAAAAAAAAATGTTATACAGGTTTGATAAAATTAGTTGCTAGTTGCCTTAATTGACTTTCCCCAGTCCTCGGAGACACTCTAGGTTGAAGGGTATGTTTCTAGAGGTGTTTTGATTGAATTGAGTGAGGTGAGATTATTTTGCGCTTGCAACAGCTTAAGCTAATTTGCAGATGATTGAGGTACATTTGAGTTCAGAAGGAGTGGGCGTACTCCAATAGAGTTTAGAAGGAGTGGGCGTACTCCAATAGGCACAATAGGTATGAGAGTAGGGAAGCAGCGTTCTTCATTTGAGTGTGGCGCTTAGTGCAGGAAAAATTATCCAGGTGGTTGTTGATGATGGACCTAATCAGAGAGGTCTAAGACTCTGGAGTATATTGACAAGTGTAGTGAGACACTTGGTATATGTTGTAATTTGTCTATTTAGTTGACCGATCCAGCGTGGTTGGTAAGTCAAGTTTGTGAGATAATTGGTGTGATTGGATTTTACTGAGATTTGGTGAGTACTAAGTGCACTAAGACAACAGACCAATGATCAGTGGAGAAGTGAAATTTGCAGCCCGAATTTTGCTCACGAATGAGAGGAACTGTGAAAAAGAGTAAGCAAAAGCTGAAGGTATGCTTTGGAAGGTTCCTGAAGCGATTGTAGTACCCTACATGTAGTAAATGGGCAAATTTGTTTTCCTATTTGGTTTAAGGGTTTGCTTGCAAACTAATATTGCATTGATTTAATGTGTGAGTTGTGGAAAAGTCAGGCCTAAAGACTTTGTCAGCGTCTCAATGATCGCGCTGAGAAGGGGTGTGTGTGCGTTAGTGTGACGTAAGTTGAGCAGTGCTGGGATAGATTGGTTAGTGAGAAGAGTCATGCACGGATTCGTCAATCAGTCCGACAATAGTATAGTGCGATTGGAAGGTGAGAGTGTCGAAGAGGATTGTGGGATTGTAGTCACTTTTTCTGATTGGTTATTTTTGAACAGATTTCGTTGTTTGTTTTGGTTAGTTTGATTTTGTTACTGAATAATAATTTATTTGTGTTTTGACTTTGTTTTTGAATAAATTTGGTTGAAAATGAAGTTTTTCAAGTCTTTGAGAAGTGCTTTGAGAGGTGATGAATACATTCCGGCACTTGAGGGAGACATTTGTCTGCCAGAAAATACTACGGCATACATTGTGATTGAGGAGAAGGGTGCGGGAGCATGCCTTTGGTTGAAACACTGGTTATAGATCACAAAGAAAGAAGGTTGTTTGGCTTTTCCAGAAAATGGAACATTCAATTTGAGAATGTTGGAGAATATGAGGCAGAATATCTACAGTTTAAAACCTCCTCCGAGGCCAGCACAGTATGAAGCCTTAGCGATTTGGGAGATGGTAGCTAGACAGCAACAAGCATTGAAATTCGAGAAAAGAATGAGGAGAGTAGAAAAGACACAAGCACAAGCTAGATGGGGTGAGGAGCAGAAAAGGTGGTGAGTAGCAGCTTTACAGGAATTAGATGATTTCCTGCAAGGACAAAAGATGACGAGGATGAGTCAAAGGATGAAAAGAAAAAGAAAAAGAGTTCTTCAGTAAATAAGGGATGGAAACTAAAAGACTTGAAACGAGTTATGTTTAATGATGATAACGAGTTAGATGAAGATGAAATAGTTTCTGAGATTTTGCAGACGTATCCACCACCAAATACAGGTCAAGGAGATCAGAGAACTAGTGAGAGTGGAATGAGTACTGCACCATCCACATCAGAGGTATCACAGAATATCATGACCAATGAACGAGTTCAGATGCAGAGTAGTTTCAATGATTCATTAAACAACAGACATCAGTTAAAGATAAACATTCTTGAAACTTATCCAGAGGCTCAGGTTATAAGGACAACTACTAATTTAGTGTTGTCTCCAAGTCAACAAGGACAGAGTATGATTCAAAAGGAGCCTGTTCAAATACAGATTCCTCAAATGCAGAGCCTGAGAATAATGCAGACCCAGAAAATTGGATCCTTTGTTGGTCCAGATGCAATTTCTGTACCTGTTACGATGGGTCCACCCATGTCACTGTATGCACATACTAATAATAGTGGAGCAAATTCTTTGGTCCAGTTTCAGAATGGGGTTTTGGAAAAATCAACTCCTAGACAAGAACAAACCCTGAATGAGACGAATTCTTTAATAAATTTGTCTCCTGTTGGAAATTATGGGACCAGATCCTACAGTAATTAGAGGGAGAGACTAGTGTCTCCACAACGATGTGCGAACACAGCACAAGAACAAGATTTGGGTGCACAGTCCAATGACATTTCTTTGAAAGGTTTATCTGCACCAGAGATAACACAGCGGTTAGAAGATTTAAGCAATTAAAAGACTTTAAAGAAAAAAAGGACAGAGAGGAAGACCCAATAAACAGAGTGAGGTTGGTAATGGAAGGAAATGAACTTCTTGAAGGGACAATGGGTGTGAATAGACTCGGGTCATATACCGAAGCTCAGTTAAGAAACTTATGTAAGATAATTACAAAGGGAGCAGAAAAAGTACACCAATAGTAACAGGAAATAGCGGCCAAGCATGACATTGATCTAATGAAAATGAAAAGCCTGAAGAGAAGTTATAGATTAAATATGGATGAAGAAAACTTCATACACATGAGGTCTGCAGGGATGAAAACAAATCTTAGGGTACTACTTGAAAGTGTGCAGGTTTGGAGAGCATTAGACAAATGGGAAGGCAGATGGGTCAAGAAAAGAGAAAGGCCAAAGAAAGAAGACATGGGACAAGCAGGAGATTCTGTGAAAATGTTGCTGATGAGGGAAATACCAGGAAGGAATTTTGTACATGTACCTTTGAGTAGGAGTTTTATGAATGATTACCCAAGGTTGAGGGAAAAGCCAGTAGAATGGTATCAGCAGACAGAGAGGTTTGTGAAGCTTGCAAAATGTCTGTGAGAAGACCTGAATACACTCTTTTATATTGTCGTTCCGGCAGATTTGTGGATTGAATGCAAAAGGAATGTGGATTGGCCACCAAGTGAGCCACAAAGGGATTTGAAAATGGGTGCACCATCTCCAGAAGTAATGAAATATTACTGTAAAGTTGTTGAGTTCCTGAAAACAAGAGTTTCGCCAAAAACCGTTGATTGGCACCATATATGATAGAACAGCGCAGGAAGGGAAGGAATCAGTTCATGCATACTATGAAAGGTTGTTAAAAACGTTTAAACAATTCAGTGGTGTGCAGACAACCGAGAAAGAGAGCATGAATCATTTGGTGTTTAGGTTTGTTGAAGGATTGAAACCGGAAATTAATCAGATGATTAAGAATCATTTAATTTGCTGGCAGGCCAAACCAATTGATGAAGTGTTACAGTATGTGAAATACTGTTGTGATGAGATTGAGATGAAGCAGAAAAAGTTAAAGGAGAAAGCAATGGTAATGCAGATTAATGCTGCACAGACAGGACTGCAGGGAAATTTTCAGCAACAGCTGCAAGGAAATGGCATGTTTCAGAGTCAAGGTAGAGGAAGAGGTCTAGGTGGAATCATGCTTCCGGTAGTCAATAGAAATGTGGATTTGAATTCAGTGCTAATACAAGATGGACAGCAAAGGAGGAAAGTGTTACCTTGTCATAATTGTGGGGTAATTGGACATTGGAAGAGACAGTGCCTGTTACTGAATCAAGGTGGTGTTGTGCAACAGACAAATGGTGTCAATTGTTAGAGCATGAGAGGACCTAGAATGGGAGGTCAAAATTAGAATTCCCAGAATATTATAAATATCATGCAGGGTTTTCAACCTTTGCAGCTGATGCAGCAGATACTGAATGTACAACCACAGGTACAACAAGTACAAATGCCACAGATGCAACAAATGCAGCCACAGGTGCAGATGGTACCTGCACAGCAAATGCACATACTGAGGCAGGTCCAAAAGATACAGGGTCCTATGGTTCAACAACAGGTAATGCTTCCGCAGGTGGTCACAAATCAGAAACAGAACAAAAGTGAAAAAACACTTGATCAATTTCCTTTACACAGTGTGGATGAAATAAATGATGAATGGCCGTTGGATAGTTCAGATGAGGAAGAGTATGTGATGGCAGCATCATTAGAGGTGGATCAGAGAGGTCCTTATGTGAAAGGTGAAGTACATGGCCATGAAGTTAACTTTCTGGTTGACACAGGACCGACACGCTCAACAGTAAGAACTGTAGAAGTTCCAGATTTATCAATTTCAGAGAAAACAGTTCAAATCACAGGAGTTACGAACCAGCATTTGACTAAGGTGGTCATTACAACCCTGGCGGACGGTGTTAAAGCGGCAGTAAGACCGCAAACAGGCTGGAGGAAAAAAAAGGGAATTATGACCGTGGCGGAAACCGCCAACATAGACAGCCACTTTAACACTCTGACCGCCACGGCGGTACAGACAAGCAGCGCGGCGGTCACTGCCAACAGACAGGCGGAGGACAATGTACCGCCCACACTATTACAACCCACCAATCCGCCACCTTTTCCGGTGCGGATTCACCGTGGATAAAAACACGGCGGAAACAGCTTTTGAAATGGGAAAACGCTCACCTTAACACACTTCACGAGGAAGGAGGCCACCATGGAGCCAGAACTCCAAATACTCCCTGCGCTTGTCTTCCTGCTCCTCTACGAACACCATCAACGGCGGCGCCGAAGACAACGGTGAGTACTGCACCTACGACATAGGGGGGGGGAGGCAAAAGTCAGGGACACACACACGCAACACCCCCACCCTCAACCCGACCCTCGCACACTACAACACACACACCAATGCATTTCCAAACATCACAGTAACAACCCCCAGCCCCCCGGAAGAATGCAAAGACAAAACGAAATTAGTTGAACCATTGTAATGTATCCAAATACAGTAAGCTCATATATACAGAAATATATACACATTCCAAATATATACATCATGATTAGTAGTGCAGGTATGCACAATTCAATGTCCATGGACCACTGGGCCCACAATGCATGGGCGAGGCCCACACTAGATACCTGTCCACAAACGGAGAGAATACTGCAGGGGCATCAGATAGAAATACAACAGGCAGCTCAGGGGGAAGGGAAGGGGAGGCACTTCAGCCGGATGACAGCACCACGCCAGATCCACGACGGGGCTCCATGCCCATTGATGTATCCTGGGGAGTGCAAAGCCACAGTCTCTCAAGTCTCTACAGTGGGTGGTTTGCCCACTGTACCATCCTGGGTAGTGCAAAGCCACAGTCTCTCAAGTCTCTACAGTGGGTGGGTTGCCCACTGTACCATCCTGGGGAGTGCAAAGCCACAGTCTCTCAAGTCTCTACAGTGGGTGGGTTGCCCACTGTTCAATCCTGGGGAGTGCAAAGCCACAGTCTCTCTAGTCTCTACACTGGGTGGGTTGCCCACTGTTCAGTCCTGGGGAGTGCAAAACCACAGTCTCTCAAGTCTCTACAGTGGGTGGGTTGCCCACTGTTCAATCCTGGGGAGTGCAAAGCCACAGTCTCTCAAGTCTCTACACTGGGTGGTTTGCCCACTGTTCAATCCTGGGGAGTGCAAAGCCACAGACTCTCAAGTCTCTACACTGGGTGGTTTGCCCACTGTACCATCCTGGGACGTGCAAAGCCACAGTCTCTCAAGTGGATAACAGTCTCCACTGGTTCTGGAGGGGGACTGGTGCCCAGAGTGCATCACGCTCCCCGTGACGGTCCCAGTTCCGTCACTGTCCCAGCCGCACATGGGCTAACGATGCTTGAGTTGGTGGTGCTTGCCCTGTTCAGCGGTGCTTGCCATGGCGGTCTTTGCCCTGTTCAGCGGTGCTTGCCATGGCAGTCTTTGCCCTGTTCAGTGGAGCTTGACTTTGCAGTTTCTGACCTGTTCAGCGGTGCTTGCCATGGCGGTCTTTGCCCTGTTCAGCGGTCCTTGCCATGGCGGTCTTTGCCCTGTTCAGCTGTGCTTGCCATGGCGGTCTTTGCCCTGTTCAGCGGTGCTTTACTGCCGGGGCCCTCCTGGGCACTGACTCTGGCGGTGGTCTCCTGACCAGTGACGATAGTGCTGCCCTCCAGGGCACTGACTCTGGTGGCGGTCTCCGGACCAGTGACGAGTGGACTGCTCTCCTGGGCACTGACTCCGGCGGTGGTCTCCTGACCTGTGACAATAGTGCTGCCCTCCTGGGCACTGACTCTGGCGGTGGTCTCCTGACCAGTGACGATAGTGCTGCCCTCCAGGGCACTTACTCTGGCGGTGGTCTCCGGACCAGTGACGATGGGGCTGCCCTCCAGGGCACTGACTCTGGCGGTGGTCTCCGGACCAGTGACGATGGGGCTGGCGGTGGCATCCTGGCCAGCGGGGAGGATGGCGGCCTTCTCCGCCGTGCTACTCTTACCAGACTTTGGAGACTTCTTCTGCCCCTTCACCACCTTGGGAGGAGTCACAGCTGACTCGGCACTCCCCCCGGGACCCTTGTGAGCGGCCTTGCCAGCAGGAGTCTTCCCCCACTCCCGTCGGGCACTGTCCAACTTCTGGTGCTTTACAGGGGGTGGACTGGCAGTGCTTTGGCTCCGTGTCACACTGGCTGCCCTGGTGCCCGGTGCACTCCACATACCTCTAACACACACCACTGGAACCAGACTTTTTTTGGCTGAGGTGCTAGTACGGGACCTATGAATTGGGGGGTGGTGGGACAGAGGTCAAGGTTGCTCAGGAAAAGTTTAGGACGAACACTGGGATGGGTAGCTGGAGGGGGTCTGGGAGTGGAGGAAGAGGAGGTGGTTGTAGGAGTTGTAACTTTAGATGATTTGGGTGCAGGTGCATGTTCTGGAGGCTGTCGTGAGGTGGATGGATGTTGTGTGTGTGTGTGCCCGCGTTTGTGTACTTTGGGAGGGGGCATCACAGACACACTGGGAGAGGACACAGGGGACGTGTAATTGGTAGTGGGGGTGGTGAGTGCAGGTGAGCGGGGTGTGGTGCTGGGTGTTCTGGTGTGAGTCCTAGTGCCTGTAGATGGAGTGCATGCAGGTGAGAGTGTAGACGACACTGGGAGGGAGGAGGGAGACGACGACGAGGGGGACACAGTGGAGGCAGTGGATGTTGCCGTGTCTGTATGTGGGTGATGCTTGTGTGAGTGCCTGTGGGATGTGTGGTGCTTATGTTTGACAGAGACACTTTTGTGTGTTGAGGTGTGTGCATGCTATTCTGATGGTGTGCTGGGGATAGGCTAGGGTACAGGGGATTGGGTCTGGGTGGCGGAAGTTGGAGGGGGGAGGCTAGACACAGGGACAATGGCTGCCATCAGTGCTGAGGCCAGAGATTGCAGAGTTCGATGATGGGCAGCCTGACCAGAATGAATGCCCTCCAGGAATGCATTAGTGTGTTGCAACTCCCTTTCTACACCCTGGATGGCATTCACAATGGTAGACTGCCCAACAGTGAGGGACCTGAGGAGGTCAATGGCCTCCTCACTGAGGGCAGCAGGGGTGACAGGGGCAGGGGCTGAGGTGCCTGGGGCGAAGGTGATGCCCACCCTCCTCCGGAGCGAAGGCTGAGGGGCTGCTGGGAGGGCGGTGCTGGTAGGGGGGGTGGCGGCTGTACCTATAGAAGTGGGGGGCACAGATGGTGGCGCCACCACAAGGGAGCTCCCATCGGAGGACGAGTCTGAGTCGCTGTTTGCTGATCCGGTGACCGACGTGAAGCTCCCCTCGCCCTTCGTCCCACTGGTGTATTCTGAGTCCGTGGTGTGGCCCTCCATGGCTATGTGGGATGCAGCTCCCTCGTGCTCCGTTGCCACTGTACCTCCGCCTGATGATGCTGATGTGCAAAAGAACAGGGAGAGCACAAAAAGGGGTGGGGAAACAGAAGAAAGACAGGTTGAGTGCATGGCTTACCGCTACCGTTGGCGGACAATACAGACACAGCAGCCCCCTGCACTACGCCGTGCTCTTGGCCTCTACAGATGCAGTTCCTGGGATATGGCCTACATGGCTATGAGTGTCATCTGCCCACAGAGATGACATGTATACCTGTACTTGGCACTCTACAGATGTGGGGTGGAGTGGCACATGGCCTGCATTCCGGAGGGGCCTAGCCTACGGAACTCGCTCTGGCCTAGGGAAACCCACAGCCCTCCTCCCCCACCCAGACCCCTCCACTGCGCGCAAAGTCATGAGAATGTGAGTGTACTCACCCCCTTGTGTCTGCTGTGATGCCCTTATGCGCCCATCCAACTCAGGGTAGGCCACCAGCAGGATCAGGAACATCAGGGGGGTCATGGTGCGACGGGCACCCCTCCCACGTTGGGAGGCCATCCCCAGCTGAGCCTCCGCTGTCTTCTTGCTCCAGCGGCGAATGTCCTCCCATCTTTTACGGCAGTGGGTGCTCCGTCTCTGGTGGACCCCCAGGGTCCGGATGTCCTTGGCGATGACATGTACAGGGGAAGAAGAGAAGTCATTAGCAACAGCACCGTCAAAGTGAGTGGCCCACATCCCTACCCTTGCCATGTGGCACATGCATTCACAGTCCTTCATGCTCGCAGAACTCTGCCCCGTTCCTACTGACATCCAGCCCTCTACACCTAGGCATAGCCCATACAACGTGCTTCCTGTGTACTTACCTGTTGGTCTGGAGGACCATAGAGTAGCGTGTACTGGGGAGGACCCCATCCACGAGCTTCTCCAACTTCTGTGCAGTGAAGGCAGGGGCCCTTTCCCCAGACGCACCAGCCATTGTCTCTTCCAGACCGAGGTCACAGCAGTACTTGCAGTGTAGGTCCTCTCCTGTCGAAGATCAGGTATCGAGTGATTGAACAGATAGAAAATGGCGGTGATGTCCGCGGCGGTGCGTATCATCACCGCCGGCGCACTTCATCATTGGCTCCTGGGACCCATAGGGTCCAATGTTAACCAATGCAGCATTGCGCCCCGGTCTAAGACCGCCTACCGCAACGGTGTACAACGCCAGCGCAGTTACCTCACATCCCATTGTCCCAGTTTAGAGGTCAGGCAGCCGCCATTTCAGGGGCCCACATGGCTTCATTTACAACTGCGTCACACATACCTAGACTCAACACACATACAGGAAGAATTTTGTATTAAGTGTCGTGTTCTGTGTAGCTATGGGTACATACCTCAGAATTGGTTGACTCTGTGGTCGCTGTTGTCCTTCTTAGGCACCGTCAGCTGGGACATTTGAGGAGATGGCGGAATCCTCCTGTGTACCGACCGCTGGTGGACCTGTTAACAAGGATCGACATTTAATCATCACCTACAGGTTTGACCGTGCCACAATCCAGGAACTGTGTACCCATTTGGAGCCAGACCTGATGTCACCAATCCGCCATCCCACCGGAATCCCCCCTCAAGTGCAGGTGCTATCAGTGCTCCATTTCCTAGCAAGTGGGTCATTTCAAACAACAGTGGCCATGGCATCGGGGATGTCCCAGCCTATGTTTTCCAACGTGTTGGCCAGAGTGTTGCCTGCCCTGCTGAAGCACGTGAGGAGCTACATCGTTTTCCCTCAGGAGGATTTGCCTACAGTTAAAGGTGACTTCTATGCCCTGGGACATATCCCTAACATCATAGGTGCCATTGATGGGACCCATGTAGCTCTGGTCCCCCCCGCAGGAGTGAACAGGTGTACAGGAACCGGAAGAGTTATCATTCGATGAATGTACAGATGGTATGTTTGGCAGACCAGTACATCTCGCAGGTAAATGCTATGTTCCCTGGCTCAGTGCATGACGCCTACATCCTGCGGAATAGCAGCATCCCGTATGTGATGGGTCAACTCCAGAGGCACCGTGTGTGGCTATTAGGGGACTCTGGTTACCCCAACCTGTCATGGCTACTGACCCCAGTGAGGAATCCCAGGACCAGGGCAGAGGAATGCTACAATGAGGCCCATGGGCGGACTAGGAGGGTGATCGAACGCACCTTCGGCCTCCTGAAGGCCAGGTTCAGGTGCCTCCAAATGACAGGTGGATCCCTATTCTACTCACCAAGGAAGGTGTGCCAGATCATCATCACCTGCTCCATGCTTCACAATCTTGCTTTGCGACACCTGGTGCCTTTTCTGCAGGAGGATTGTCCAGATGACAGTGTTGTGGCAGCTATGGAGCCTGTGGACAGTGATGAGGAGGAAGCAGAGGAAGAAGAGATTGACAACAGGGACTCTGTCATACAGCAATATTTCCAGTGACACACAGGTGAGAACACATTCCTGTCTACCACAAGTACTTTCACACTTCTACCTCTATCCTGTCTGTCAGTGTGAAGTAGTATTTGCTAACTGAGTGATACATTTCCATTACGGTTTCACAGGTGTGGTATGTTGACATTACATTTTCGAACGGTTCTTGTCATTGTCATAGATATTACAATTTTTCAAAATCACAGACTGACTCCAGATTGTTTTGTGGTTCAAGGGTGTTTATTGAAGTGCTAATTATTGGAGAGGGTGGCAAAATGGTGATGGGTGATGGTGGAGGAATGTCCATGGCAGAGTCCAGTCTATTAGTCTCACAGGTGCTTTGCCTATATGGGCATAGGAAGTGGAGCTTGGGCAGTTCCAATCTGGACAGGGTAACAAAGTGGGACAGTGGGAGGACAATCAGGGTGGTCTCATTTCCTGGCGGGGGTCTTGCCATCTTGCTCTGTCTTGTTCCTGGATCTCAGGGACCGCTTGCGGAGTGGTTCACCGCCTGCAGGGGGTGGGGTGCTGGTGTGGTGGTCCTGTGGCGGGGCGTCCTGTCCACTAGCACCTGTGGAGGTGGTGGGCAGTTCATTGTCCAGGCTAGTGTCAGGGGCCCCTTGGAGTGCCACGGTGTCCCTCATGGTCTTTTGTATGTCCTTCAGCACCCATACGATGGTGCCCAGGGCGGAGCTGATGGTTCTGAGCTCCTCCCTGAACCCCAAATACTGTTCCTCCTGTATGCGCTGGGTCTCCTGAAACTTGGCCAGGACCGTTGCCATCATCTCCTGGGAGTGGTGGTATGATCCCATGATGGAGGAGAGAGCCTTGTGGAGGGTGGGTTCCCTTGGCCTGTCCGCCCCCTGTCGCACAGCAGCCCTCCCAGTTCCCCTGTGTTCCTGTGCCTCCGTCCCCTGGACCGTGTGCCCATTACCACTGCCCCCAGGTCCCTGTTGTTGATGGGGGGGTGGGTTATCCTGGGTTCCCTGTAGTGGTGGACACACAGCTGATTGACGTGTCCTGGGGACGGAGGTATGGGCCCGCTGGGTGGGTGCTGTGCTGGTGTAACCAGAGGGTGGAAGGTCAGTGTTGGGCTGTGCCTGTGCGAGGGGAACCGACTGTCCCGAGGCCCACAATGGTCCAGGCTGGTCATCTGGATCCAGTTGGCCAGAGCTGCTGTCGTCACTGTGGGCCTCTTCTGTGGGTGGAGTGGAGATGTCTGGACCCTCCTGCCTGGTGACGTTACGTAGTGGTCCTGCAGGGGTATAAAAGCATGATTATTGCATCTGTGTGTGTCATGGTGTGCAATGGGTGGGTGTGCGTGTACCCCAGTGCAAGCATTCCTGTGTGGGGGCTTGTGTGATGATGGTTGGGGGGGTGTTATGGGTATGTGCAGTGGGCATGCTTTAGTGATGGGTGTCCATGCTTTGTTGTTTCATGCAGGGCTTGCTGTTGGGATGGGTGGTTTGTGTTATTAGTACAATTAGGGAGGAGTTGGAGTGATAGGGGAGGAGGTGAGGGTGGGGGGGTGTGATAGCATACAGGTAGGGTGGGGGATATGATAGTTAAGATTTGACTTACCAGTGTCCATTCCTCCACCGACTCCTCCGAGGCCCTCTGGATGCATAATGGTCAAGACCTGCTCCCATGTTGTTAATTGTGGGGGAGGACGTGGGGTCTGCCGCCAGTCCGCTGAATCGCGATTTTGTGCCTGGAGACCACTGAACGCACCTTCCCCCCTAGGTCGTTCCACCTCTTCCTGATGTCCTCCCGATTTCTTGGGTGCTGTCCCACTGCGTTGACCCTGTCGACTATTCTTCACCATAGCTCCATCTTCCTAGCTATAGAGTTGTGCTGCACCTGTGATCCAAATAGCTGTGGCTCTACCCGTACGATTTCCTCCACCATAACCCTGAGCTCCTCCTCTGAAAACCTGGGGTGTCTTTGGCGTGCCATGGGGTGGTGTAGGTGATGTATGGGGTGGTGTATGTGTTGATGAGTGTGGTGATGTGTAGTGGTGAGGGTTGTTTTGTGCGTGGATGTTGTATGGGTGATGGTGTTGTGTGCCTCTGTGTGGTGGGGTTGTCTATTGCTGTGCTCTCTGTTTGTCGCCTCCGTCTCAAATTTTTGGTCGTAGCGGTTTGTGGGTGATGTAGGTGTGTGTTTTATATTGTGATGGGTGTGTGGGAGTGGTGTTTGTATGTGTATCAGGTGTGTGTATTTGGAATTGTCCAATGTGGCGCTGTTTTGGAGATGTGTGTGTATTTTGAGCGCGGCGGTGTGTACGCCAATGGAATACCGTGGTTGAAAGACCGCCGCGTGGATTCGTGGGTTGTAATAGCATGGGCGTGTTTCTGTTGGCGTGACGGTGGAGGTTTTGTTATCGCCAGTTTATCACTGACCTTTGGTGTGGCGGACTTGTGTGGGTGTCTGAATTTCGGCGGATTCCGAACAGTGGGTGGTTATAGCTGTGGCGTAATTCTGCGGCCGCGGCGGTGTGTTGGCGGTCTTCTGCATGCGGTAAGCGGCTTTTACCACCAATGTTGTAATGAGGGCCTAACACTCTTACAGAACCATCAATTTTAAAGATTTTCACAGTTTTGTTATTTGCGATTCTAGTCCAGTGTCATTACTGGGAAGAGATCTGCTTTAACAGGGAGTTTTGAAAGAAGTGATGAGTAGCCCGTGTAATTCACCAATAATGGGTTTGAAAAAGTCAAGTGGAAAAATTGGTCTTGCCCAGGATTTGAGGAAAATAAATTATATTGTAGCGAAATATTGTTCAGTTGTGCCAAACACAGCTGTGATTATGTTTCAGAGCCCGTGTGATGCTGAGTGGTTCACAGTGATTGATTTGTGTCAAGCATTTTTCTCTGTGCCTCTTCATAAGGACAGTGGACACCTCTTTTATTTTAAATTCCTGACCAGAGTTTATTGGTGGTGTAAAATTCCTCAGGAGTTTTCAGAGTCACCATGGATTTTTAATCAGATTTTGAAAAAGAACCTGGAGTCATTGGTAATGCCTTCCCAATCGACATTGGTGCAATATATTGATGATCTATTGATTGCATCAAAGACAAAAGAAGGCTATAAGGAGGATACAATTGTATTGTTGAACTTTTTGGGAAACAATGGTCATTAGGTATCTCCTACCAAATTGAAATATTTGGGTCATTTGATTGAGAAAGGGTCTAGGAGAATTTCAAAGGAAAGAGTAGCAACAATTATGAGAATAAAAATACCAAGTTTGCAAAAAGAGATGAGAATGTTTCTGGGAATGGTAGGAAATTGCCGTCAATGGATTCAAAATATTTCAGCTAAACCTTTGCAAAAGCTGACACATAATGATGTTTCAGACCCCATAATGATGGATGAAGAATGTATAAGAGCATTTACTGAATTGAAAGAGAGTTTGTGTCAAGCTCCAGCCTTAGGGATGCCTGATTACACAAAAACTTTCCTGTTGTTTTGTCATGAACAAGATGGATGTTCTTTGTCTGTCTTGACACAGACACATGGTGGTGTTAATCGACCAGTAGCATATTTTTCAGCTACTTTGGATCCCGTTAAAGCAGCCTTACCAGGATGCTTACGAGCAGTTGCAGAAGTTGAGCAGAGTATAACTCAAAGTGAAAATATTGAAATGGCTGACAGTAATGGTACCTCATTCAATAGAAATTCTGTTGACACGATCAGAGACACAATACCTGACCAATGCAAGATTGACACGATATGAGACAGTAATTCTTGGGGCTCCTAACGTGACAATCAAGAGATGCACAGTGCTTAACCCAGTAAAATTATTACCAGATGAGAGAAATGATTCAGATAAAATAGATGATACTGAACATGATTGTTTAGAAGTTACCGAATTATGCACAAAACCCAGAGCAGATACTAGAGACTGGCATACTAGAAGCTTCATGGCTTAGAGAAGTGTTTTCTGCTGAGGTCGCAGAATTGGTGGCTCTTACTAGAGCATGCCAAATTTTGGACCAGATGAAAATAACCATCTATACTGACAGCCAATATGGATTCGGCATTGTGCATGATTTTGGACAAATTTGGTCACAGAGAGGTTTCTTAACATCAACAGGTTCACCTGTAAGAAGTGGTGAAAGAATACATGATTTACTACAAGCTGTACAGAAACCTGAGAAAATTGCTGTGGTTAAGTGCAGCGCACATCAAAGAGGACAGGATTATGTGACTTTGGAAAATGCTTATGCAGATCAGGTTGCAAAATTCTGTGCCTTAAACAGTATCTCATTCAAAGGAAAATGGGAACTGATGTTTGAAAATTATGAAGTCTATACAAATTTTACAATGCAAATTGTTTAGACTTTGGAGGAGCTGAAGGCTATACAAAAATAATGTTACAGAAGAGGAGCATAGAGATTGGGTGGAACACAATTGTATACAAAGAGAAAATTACATTTGGGTGACAGTAGAAGGGAAGGTGGTTTTACCAAACAGTTTGTTGACACAGATGGCCAGATATTACCATGGTCAAGCACACATAGGGAGAGATGCAATGATCAGGAATTTCAAACAGCTCTGGTTTAATCCAAATTTTAGGAAAGTTGCTGAATTGGTTTTCCATAGATGCACTGTTTGCCAGCAGATGAATGTTGGTAAAGGAACAGTTGTCAGCATGGGACACATAGGCATGGCGGGAGGTCCATTCAGCAGAATGCAAATGGATTTTATTGAGACGCCTGCATGTGCTGGTTTGAAATACGTGTTAGTGATTGTGTGCATTTTTAGTCACTGGATAGAAGCATATCCCACAAGAAGAACTGATACCCTTACGGTAGCTAAGTTACTTTTGAGAGAGTTGATTTCACGTTTTGGTTTCCCGGTCTCTTTGGAATCAGCTAGAGGAAGTCACTTCAACAACAAAGTGATAAAATTACTTTTTTCAGCTTTAAACATTCAGAAGCAGCTACATTGCAGTTACTGCCCAAACGCCTCAGGACTTGTAGAGCAGATGAATGGAACTTTAAAGTCTTGATTGGCAAAGGTGTGTGTGTCAATGAATTTGAAGTGGCCAGATGCTTTACCTTTAGTTCTAATGTCAATGAGAAGTACTCCTGATAAGAAGACTGGTTTGTCTCCTCACAAGATTCTAATGGGGAGAGCAATGAGATTGCCAGCGATACCTGCAAGTTTACTTGTAAATATAACAGATGACACGGTGCTAGATTATTGCAAAAGCCTGACTGATGTGGTTCGATTTTTTTCTCATCAGGTGAAACTCACAACTGTGCAAAAAACTCAAGCTCAAGGCACAACTTGAGAGCTGGTGACTGGGTTATCATATGGAGGCATGTAAGAAAGTCGTGTTTGGAGCCACGGTGGAGAGGGCCCTACCAGCTCATCCTTTTGACAGCGACAGCTGTGAAGTGTGCAGGTTTGCCAAATTTGATGCATGCCAGCCACACGAGGAAAGTGAATAACCCAACAGAACAAGAAGAGGAGCTGTTGAGGTTACCAACTGCTAACAACATTCCAGGTAAAGAGCAAGAAAGAGAAGAGCTGGATCCTGAGAGTGTTCAAGATGTACCTACTCTTATGACGGATGAAAATGAGCAAAGTTTAGAGGAAATTGAACAATCTGTGAGTGGAGTAGAGGGAAAATCATCTCATGAAGAAAGAGAAACATCGGTTAGGAGAAGTTCTGATCAGAGGAGTTTGTTCTCAGAAGAGAGTGATCAGAGACAACTGGTTGAGAGAAAATCTGCTCAGAGGAGAGTATCCTCGGCAGCAGGTGGTTTGACATACCAAACTGAACAAAAGATTGACCCCATTGGGAAAGGAATCAAGGCAAATCCCGCCCAAGTGGATTCGACTCTTTTTCTAAACCAGTTGAGGAAACTTCAGAAGAAAAAGGTTCAAGCTCAAGTTTGAATCCAATTTTGAGAAAGTTGTTGACGAAGAAAACATTAAGAGGAGATAACTGGCCAGAGAAAAGTTTGAAAGGAAGAAAAATAAATATGGTACCACCAGCTCAGAAGGAAAAAGAGTTGAATGAAGGAGAAAACAGTAGTGGAGAAGAAGGTGAAAGTAGTAAAAGACCAAAGAGAAAGAGAGTTGCAAGCAACGGATATGCTGGTCCAGAATGGGCATATGTAACTGCACATGAATGACAGAAGAATTTTTGAGTTATTGTTTTGACAGAGACACTGAAAATTTTCATTTTGGAACAACAGGGTATGTTTGGAAAAAGATGAAATTGAAAACTATTTGAAAGTCGTGCTTAAAAAGAGACATTAATAACTGAAATTGACAAATTGATAACTGAATTTGACAAGTTGCTATACCGGAATTGACAAAAGACTGTCCTGTGTGAACGAAGTATTAAAAAAAAAAAAATATTAGGAGGTTTTTTAAAATTTGCTTTTGAAAATTTTGAATATGTTTGATTTTTAAAAAATGTTGTTTTCTTTTTCTATTTCTTTGGAGATCATGAGAAACTTTAGTCACCAAAACAGTAGAATTAACCGTTGCAAAATTTTCAGTATTGGATTGGCGGTAGTGAGTGCTTTAATATTCTTATTGTTATTTGTAGATGTGATTGTTTATGAGATGAATGGAGCCAACCATACTGCAGAGATTGACAATTCTTTGGCTACTACTACTACATCACTAACAAAAGATAGGTTTAGAATAGATGTCAAATACTTACATGAAGAAAAAGAGCTTTCCTCTAATGCTTTCTATCGCTTATTGCGTGAGTATGTTGAGGTGATGGACGCGAAAGATTGTTATGTTTGTACGCAGATTCAGACTTCAGTGGAAGAAGGAACTACCTATCATAGCTTGCCTATGACATATGTTATAAGTTGCAGTCTTTTACTAACGCGTTTCTATAACCAAGAGTATATCCAGTATTTCCTCTCCAATTATGATTTAGTGTTTTCGTTTGTACCTGTCATTGGCTATTTGGACAAAATAGCCATGGATAATAACATAGATATTTTGAGAGATTTCTTTCAGCCTACTATAACCTTTGGCACAGCTTCTGCTCATCAGAATAATCTCACCTGTTTTCTAACACCTGTGGAGAAGACAGTTTTAGATAACACGGAAGATAGAAGGAGAGAAATAAAGGCAAGGATAAATAGGGGAATGATTAGTCATAGACCTGGGAGTGATTATGCTTCTGCTGACATTACTAAACAAGGAAAACTAACACTGGATGCTGAACATGTGGGAAATCTTTGTATATATAGGCCACAGAGTAGTAATGATAGAGTGTTTGTGGATATGAGTGAATGTAGACATGTGTTTATGTTTCGGAGCAAATGGGATTTTATGATAAATGGACAGGATACACCACTGCCTGGTGTTTACTATATTTGAGGAAGAAATTTATATTACCGTCTCCCTAGAGGATGGTATGGCACATGTTATTTGGGAATAGTCTTTCCGAAAATATATCAGCTGGAAGACTTCAGTAAATTTCCTAAGATGACAAGAATTCAAATGAGACACAAGCGAGAATCAATTTCTAGCATTGTGGGAGACATTTTCGGAGCTATAATTCCTTCAGTGGGAGTAGTTCTAAATTCTATTAATATACAGAAGTTGTCTACAATAGTAGATAACATGTTGATAAGTTATTCTGGAGCTATCATTCCTCTAGATACTGAGTTACTGGGATAGCTGCTACAAGAGCTATGGCACTTCAGAACTGCCTTGCATCAGACATTCCTTTGGCGAAAGAGGGTGGAGTTTGCAAATTACTTGGTTTGAGTCACTGCTGTACTTATATACCAGACAGTTCAAGAAAAATCAGAGGTTTGATTAATAATGTAACAAACAACAAAGAAGATTTAAAAGAACTTACTGCAACTACAATTTGAGAGAAAGCTGGCAAAGGAATTGCAGCTGTGAGAAATTGGTTTGGTAATGTGGGAAAATAAATTATATTAAAAATAATAAAATGGGTGTCGATAATTGTGTTTTGTCTAATTGGAGTTTGGGGAACATATAGATTAATCAAATGGTTGAAAAGGAAAAGATTTGAAAAGAATCTGAGAAGGTTTGACGTACAAATGACAACATTTTATGGGAAAAGTAAAGGAAAAAAGGAAAATGATGCAAAGAAGAAAGAAGCAAGGTTGTTAATGTTTGAAAAGAAAAATAAATGAATTTATTATGGGTTTGTGTGATGAAATAATTAGTCATCAGAGGAGGGATTGCAGGAGTGGAAATATTTTTATGATTTCTTTTTTAATCAATAATTTACTGATCATTGATGTACTAACATGTGGAAAATGGGTGACTTTTGTAAATGATCACCATAATTCATTTTGTTTTCTGTTAAAGCAAAACTTCACCTAAAATCGCAGTTATTTTCTATTGCTTAATGCTGACCTAAAAGAGTGTGAATGATAGCTTATAGATGTGTAAACAGCTACCCCTAGTGGGTTGCTGCGTTAGGTTTTACAAGGTCAGATTTATTAGGTCATTACACAAGTTTGACTGTTCTATTGTTTAAAATTGTCACTATCGTGTTGGTTCTTCCTCGAGAATGGAAGTAGATGATGCTAAGTAAGATGCTTCTTCCTGAGAAGAGAAGTTTTGATGAGATGAAACAATGGAACCACAGACGAGACGGAAGAGGAAAATAAATTGTTATAATTGTGTTTAGCTAATAATGTCGTCAGCAAACCTTTAGTTATCCAATAGTAATTTTATTGGTTGAATTGTATAACACCCCATGTACTGATCAATAGCAAACTTTTCAAGAGTTGTTATAACATTCTGTTACCTGTTCTGGGGGTTAGAGACAGAAAGAGAGAGAGGGAGAGTCTTTCTTCTACATTCGTGCGGATTGGGGGAGTTTTTAGTGGAGGATTGAGTCCTACTAGAGATGTGGGTTTAGCTATCGATGTAGGCCAGACCCAGGAAAACTTACTTGAAGGTGTCCCCTTGATGAAGTAGACTAAATGTTGTTGTTCTATGGGTAATGTATGAAATTGTATTGTTATATTTGTCCTTTGTTTTACAGGTACCAGCTGCAACTTATAGATTAATTGCTGCATAATGATAATAACTTTTATTATAACCCGAGTTAGTATGGTTTCTAAATTTGTGTTTCTAAATTCTTTTTACAGGAAGTCCAACATGTTAATGCTAATTAATGGTTATTGAGGGAATTTATCTTTACATGCTCATGATTTATATTGACATTCTTTGATCTTTTTCCGTAATGTACAAAATATAATTGTTGCAAATATTTATGTTGTTAATCAGTGTTATGATACTTAAGATAATTTGCTTGCTTGCTTTGATTAAACTCAAATATATAATCAGCCATTATTGATTCTATCTGCTTATCATTTATGTTTGAGAGTTATTTTCATGTCATTAGCATTGTTAGAATAGGGAAACACATTTATAATCCTTCTTAATAAACTAGTGTGGGTATTGTGCAGTGATTAGATTATTGAATATGTTGATTATTGTTTATTACTATAACATTCATCATTGACATCCCTTCAAACCAATATCACGTCGATCCATTGGCCTAAGGCACGAAATCCACTATTTAGTTTAAATTAATAGCTAGTATTTCTTGGCGCTGCAGCATGTGTCACAGGTTCAAATTAATGGGATTCCTTTTTGGGGTATGCACATATATGTTTGGCTATGCATAATAAATTAATCTGTGTAATATAAATTGAGAGGAGTTTCATTCTTTGTACCTTCTGTTGGAGTATTTACCTAATGCTGCTGTGCTTGGTTTACTAACAATAATTAATATTAAGGACGAGAACCACTGTGTTGGATATAATTGCTTTTTAAATAAAGCAGTTTTAAAAAAAATGCAGCCGGTTTTCCTTAAAAGAAAACGGGATGCATTTAAAAAAAAAGTTTTCTTTTCATTTTTTCAGAGTAGGCTGTGGTCCGTGAGACCACTACCTGCTATGAAAACATATTTTCGCTTCCATTCACAAAGGGGTAGGGTTCCCGTAGGGACCCATTCCCATTTGCGAATGGGTTACCATCAACATGAAGTTGGTAATAACTGCAATTGTTTTGAGACCGCATTCAAAGTCACAAAACAATGTAACATACCACTGCAGCTCGTTATTTGGAAGAGACGCCCTCTGTAGGCTCCTTCCAAAAAGCGACTCACAAACCTGTTTTGCAATTAGGAAAATAGATTACTGAATCGCAAAATAGCATTGGTACATGCCAAAATGCTATTTTCATGTCACAACCATGCTGATTCTGCGAATCGGGCCGTTTGTGACATGAAAATAGCTACATACATCTGGCCCCAAGTCTTTGGTAAGCTGACATAGGTCTTGTATAGCAAGACTGCTTGCCCTGCCTGGTAGGGTCCACCTAAAAACTAAAGAAGGTATTTCGGAAAATGTATTAATTTCTCAAGTGTATTGCACACATGTCAGACAAAATGTAATGTGCACAATATGCAATAAAGATGCATAGAACTCAAGACATGGACATTTTTGCAGTGACAGGAATGGACAATGGTCATAACCACACACATTTGGGTATATCCTTGATTGAAGCTGGGCCTGGATTGATCCTTGTTTATGACACTCTCAGTTTAAACAGGCACCTGTCACATGCAGGATAGTCTTCAAGGCATACATGGTGACGCCAGACACTGACTTACATTCCCAATCTCTGCATGGCCGATGTTTTTTCCCCGTCACATACTTTAATCAGTTGATGGAGACATAAGGAGGGAGAAAAACAATCTTTTTCAGATAATGGGTCCTAAGAAGCCCATTTTCTGAAGTTTGGTCATATTACCCAGTTAGGTGGAAGGTGAGTGTCCTGTTGATGTAAGCATCCTCCCTCTTCACAATCATGAGTGATTGAAGCCTTAAATGGTGTGGCTCCCTATGCCTTCAGTGCAGCTGCTGAGAAGTGCCATATTTTTTTGTTCCACTAGGCATTACTTTTCATTTTACTCAAGCTAATGCACAAAGTCAGATCTTGTTTAAGTAAATCAGAAAATCTTTGGCTCTAATGTGCAGGAAGGTTTCTCGCTGCATGGTAAGGTTATTTGTTTTCCTTGCATGGCATGTCAATGTCCCAGGGAGGGGAAAAATTAATTATAATTTTCATCACTCTGCCTTAAATAGGGTGGGGTGACTCTCATTGTGAACTGGTGGCACAATGGAAGATGGGCTGTCAGATCAAGGCTTACTGCACACACACACACCAGCACACACACAATTACTCATTCATCAACAATATCTTGATAATTTCACTGAAATTCTCTAACCATGAGATCATATGTTTCCTTTTCGTGATTAGCCAATATTTAGAAAAATCAGATCTGAAACACTTGTGGAAGTATGTATGTTTCTTTGATACCCACTGGGATCTACACAATTTGGCAAAGGAGGCTAGGAGTAGAATAAAATGCCGATTGCAGAGATCTCTCTACATCGGGAAGTACCTATTGTCTATCCTCATCCTGACTGATACGCTATATAATCCTTTTGGGGTGAATACATGGAATGTTGTTGAGATAATGTATTGTGCTTTTTCTTTTTAGTGCTAAGAGACACTTCAGTTTGCTCAGTCACCATAGAAATGGTGGGCATTACTCAAACAAGTACGTAAAAGGTAAATCTGTAGTAAGGTTAATAAAATAAAGACTGGGATCATTGGGAAGAGATGATGCGCTGGTGAACTGTAAAAGAAGTTCTGAAAATAGTTTCATGCTCTGTATATCTGGGATATCATTGTGCCCCTAAATGTGTATGTTGTTCCCTTGTTTTTATTTACTGTTAAAACTTTACAAAAGCTCAACAGAAAATTAGATTGTGTACTGTTGGAAAACAACATTGATACCTGTCTGTATAAAAAAAAAGTGGTTGCCTAATCAACCTTTGTATCTCAAATTTAAGGAAGATATATTTGGCAATCAAAGTTTTTGTTATAGTGAATTCATGAAAACACTCATGCTGGAAACAAAAGCATTTTATAAAATTACTCAAGTAGAATAAAAGTAACCTAATATATTGTCTTCTCTTTTCCCCACAATAAAAAAAAAACTTGGATGTGCAACATTCTGCAGGTATAAACCTGAGTCAAACAGCAACCACAATCGAGTCAGTGTCAGGCAAACCATAAATTAACCTTTGCTTACCCTCTGGTAGCTTGACACAAAGCAGGCAGGCTTAACTTAGTAAAGTATTTGTGCAACACTTCAAACATTAAAACAGTGGAAACACCCCACAAAACAAATCCACACAGGTTGAGAAACATAGATCTGAATTCAATAAATAAAACCAGACTAAAACAATCCAATAAATAGAACGTGAGTTGTGAATTTTTAAAGATTAAAATAGTGCTTAGAAGCAGTAAGCCCCAATCGGAGATATCTGGTCATGCCATACTGGGAAAAAGTCAAAAGTTCAGACTGACTATGCTAAAGTGTGGGTCAGCTCCAGGTACTCATTTTGGCCAGTTGATCAAAGTACCTGGTTGTGGAGTGCTGTGTTGGTTCCTAACCACACAGTAGAGGTGATACGTTGAAATTCTCCATGCAACAGTGGCAATGCATCAGTTCCAATATGTGGCATAGTTTAGGTGCAAGTTCTTGGTGTGTGGATGTCAAAAATCCAGGTGCAGGGGCTTGTGATGTTCACACCAGCCTCGTCAGGGTTTAGGATGCATTGTGCATTGGAGGCGAAGCGTCAGTTCCAATGAGCACAGAGGCATCAATGCAGATGTTTGCCGCTAAGGCTGTCATCCATGGGGATGCAAGGACTTTGTACCAGGAAAAGCATTGCAGTGGTGGTTCCGAAGGCAATGCACCAGTTCTGTTCTATGCAGCAGCGGTGATGCATCGATTTTGCTTCTGCATCAGAGGATGTGTCGGTTCCACTGAAGCAAACATCTTAGGCCACTTCCAAGGCTCACTTCCAAGTGTCCAGACTGGGGTGGCACCACTTTGCAGAGCTGACTCACAGGTGGCAGAGCCCAGGTGCAGGAGCATAGAGGTTGAAATTATTTAATGTCCTTGAGACTTCAGATCAAGAGGCCAGCCAGCTAGCCCTTGGAGTCACTATGGGATCAAGTAATGCAAGTTCAGTCCTACTCACCAAGGTAGGGGGAGCAGCAGGGTAGCACAACAAGGCAAGTGTCCAGCAAAGCAGCAGTCCAGCAGAGTGGCTGTCCTTCAGTAGCACAGCAGTCTGTCTTCCTAAAAGAGTCTTTGCAGGTCCAGACGTGTACTGAGATGTTGGTGTTAGAGGTCCAGTACTTATACCCTGTTGGGCCTATGAAGTGGGGGAGTCTTCAAAGACAAGATTTTGAAGTGCACAGGGGTCCTGTCTTTCCTGGCATGGCTCCCGCCTCAGTATAGGGGGTTACTCATCCCTTTGTAGGGGGCCCATCAAGCCACGCCTAAGCTTTAATTGTGTGTGGCTGTCTAGGGGTAATACAGAAAGCCCAGCTGTCACCCACCCCAGACATGTGATCAGACACCAGGAGCAGGCACCAAATGGCTAAAGTAAGAAAATGCCAGCTTTCTAAAAGTGGCATTTTCAGAATTGGATTTAAAACTTCCAACTTCACAATAAATTGTGATTTTAAATTGTGATTTCATAGATACCAAACTCAAAATATTTTTCTCTTCCAGATTGAGAATGGCACTATTATAAATAGTAAGGTAAATCTCAATGTTATCCAATTGGGGAGATAGGCCTTGCTGTAGAGAAAAACAACTTTGAGAGTTTTTCACTATCAGTGCATGAAAAATTTAAAAGTACATGTCCTGCCTTTTAAATACATTGCACACTGCCTGCTGCGTTGTCCAGAGCCTAACTTAGGGTGAATTGTATCTATATAAAAGGAAGATTTGGACCTTGTAAAAGGGTTATTTTGCCAGGTCAACAAGGCAGTGTAAAACTGCACACACAGGCTCTGCAATGGCAGGCCTGAAACATAATTAAAGGGTTACTTAAGTGAGTGGCACAATCAGTGCTGCTGTCCCACAAGTAAAAATAGAAAGTTATGGGCACTGATCCCTTTCCTTGAAGCATTGATCACAATTCGACCCCAAGAGTCAAAGGGTCATCATCAGGACAGAAAATAGTTTTGTGAACCAACAGCTATCAGTTCATTCAGCAAGATTCAGGCTAATTGAAGACACAGGATAGCACAATGTTGCTACAAGGAGAAGCATCAATCTTTATTTAAATTGACTGAGATGCACAATTTGGCTTGGAATTTCTCCTAGAAGGACTGATTTTGAATTTAATCATCTAGTCCCCAGCTTTGATTGATGATCTGGATATTTTTTGGCTTTTCACTCACAAAACAGTTTTCTGTCCTGATGATGACTCTTTGACTCTTGGGGTCAAACTGCAGTCAATGCTTCACTGGAAAATGGGAAGGGATCAGTACCCATAACTTTCCATTTTCATCTATGGATTATCTGGTGAAGTTGTAGCCCCACTGCCAGGTTCTCTTCTTATTTGTATAACATTATGTAATGTTCAAAGTTTTTGTTTGTGTAAAATTTTAAGCAATAAGCATTTATGTGCTGTTTTTGTATAATTTAGTTACAGTAATATTTTTCATAAACTTTGAATCCTTCTTTGAGCACCTCACCTTTGTTGTATCTTTTGTATATTTCGTATATTGTTTGCATTGATTGTATTCAATGTGAAGCATTTATTACTTTTCTTGGAACCATTGTTGTTTGCATATATGTTACTGCCCCAGATTCTGGCTCAGTTGGGCTGCCCCTGAAGTATTTCACTGCAGGACCATGAGTAGAATTTAAGTTACAGGCCCTGGGCATAGATAGTGCACTTGGGGATGGAGATGGGGATACAAGGACTTTGTCACAGGAAAAGCATCTCAGTGGAAGTTCTGAAGGGGATGCACCATTTCTATTCCACGCAACAGCAGCAATGTGTTGATTCTGCTCCCACAGCAAAGAATGCCTCAGTTCTGCTGGAGCAACCACCTTCAGCTCACTGCCAAGGGTCTGGGACTGGGGTGACAGCACTTGGTAGAAAAGACTCATGGTTGACAGAATCCAGGTGCAGGAGCAGGGTGGTTGAATGTATTTTATGTCCTTGAGACTTCAAATCAGGAAGACAGACGGCTAGCCCTTAAACTCACTCTGGGTTCAAGTGATGCAGGTCCAGTCCTTCTCACCCAGGCAGTGGAACAAGAGATGGCAGGGTAGAACAGCAAGCAGGATTCCATCAAAGCAGAAGTTCAGCAGAGTGGCAGTTCTTCCGCAGCACAGCAGTCCTTCTTCTAGGCAGAGTCTTCACAGGTCCCGAACTATACTGAGTTGGTGGTGTCAGAGGTCCAGTACTTATACCCAGTTGAGCCTTTGAAGTGAGGGAGATTTCAAAATAGGCATTTTAAGTGCACAACAGTCCTGTCCTTTCTGCTCTGACTCCAGACTCACTACAGGGGGTTGTGCAGCCCTTTGTGTGGGGACAGGATACTGCCTATTCAGGTGTAAGGGAGGTTGTAGCCAACTCCTCCCTGCCATCCTGGCAGGATGGCCCATCAAGGCCTATCAAGTCACACCTAAGCTCCCATTGCGGGTGTCATATGGTGTATTTACACTTTAAATTGGTCTCGAGTTATTCTTTTGAGTGTGTGTCTTGATTTATTGATACTGTGAGTACAACAAATGGCCTAGGTTTTCCCTCTGTAAACCAATGTGTGGTTTCCTACACCTCCTGCACAGTGTGCCTAGCTTAGCACATTACATAGTAGGCAAGCCTCCCACAGCCAGGAAAAACGAAGTCAGAAAAGTGGGGAAGGTAGGCCAAAAGTTAAGAGGCAGACCACCCCAAGGCTGCCAGGTCTAACAGTCTCCAAAGATAATTATCTAATTATCTTTGGTTGGTAATTAGGCATATTCAAATGAATTAACTTTACAGCAAGTTTAGGTTTAGCAATGGTAACCTACTGGTGGGCACTGCATGGGATAACCAGACAAGAAGAGGCTTTGTAATTTGTTTTTCCAATTTAAGGTCCATTTTATCAAATTAAACTTGAGTTGTCCATGTTTAGAAAAAACTGATAGAAAATTGAGGGCCAGGTTTTAAAAGCAATAAAAACATTTCTGGTCTCGATAAAATATTTTTACTTTTATCCGCCACTTCAGTTAAGTTGTGTTCCGTAAGACAATTTTCTAAGACAGTAAGACTGTCTAATGTCTTAGGATGCTTTTGTAGGTTAATAATAAAACATCTGCAGTCAGGCCAGAGAACTCTGAACATAAAGATATAGGCCTACCCTACCTTTTTATGTGTGGAGTTCTCTTCCCCAACTGTGCAGTCTCTGCAGTCGTAAAGTTACTATTAAATCATAATTTGTGAATACAGAAAAAGAGTAAAATTACACAAAAGTGTAATTTCACCTTTGTGAATCAGGCCCTATGTAGCTATTGCCAAAGCCATCTCTTACAGCAATTAATGGATAAATAAAAATCTAAATATAAACATATCACACACAAAAAATGAAAGGGATTAAAATAGAGAGCATGGGAATCCTTATCATTGTCAACTTCAATCATTCAGTTATTTTGTTTTTACATAGATTTCCAAAAACATGAGAGGGTATTCACTTGTCGTTTTCATATCAAATGTGCTAAAATTACATTTTAACCACCATTTAAGGTCTTAAAAGAAATACAGCTTCCTGATTTAGAAATCCTATTATTTATTGATTATTCATTGATTGAACAGGGTGGCTCTCCTCCCAAGTTTCAAATCGATTCTCATGACCGCATTGAGCCTACAAAAGACTTCTCAAAACTGTCAAATCATATTCCATGCAACAAATAAATGCGATACATTATTTCCCTGTACTTAACATCTCCAATAATAATCACTGTCTATTAATTTATTTTGAACAACTGTTTCTGTGATCAAATCATTTCTCATGTATTCCAATTATTTTAAGCTTTTACTATTAAATAGAGTGCCATTTATTTTTAAGTGTTGATTACCCCGCACTAGTGCATGAACAAACGTGTCTAGCAAACATACCATTACTATTCATGGACAGTTGTTTTCATATAAAATGTCTCTTAGATTTAAAAACATTCCTTAGATGAAACTTTGCCACAAATATTATGCATGGTCACTTTCCAACATGGATCTTGATTTTTCAAATGAATTCACCCTGTTTGCACTTTTTCCCATAAGATGCCGAGATTTTGATGTGTTACAGCATAAAAACCCTGTGATGTTTTTCAGTAATGGGAAACAAATAATCCCTTTCCAGTGCTAATTTGTAGATTTATTCACAAAGACATTTTGGAGCAAGTAAAATATTACTCTCTGGTGCTGTTTTACATATTCTTGCATATTTTTGGTAATTGGCCCTGAAACATCTAAAATTGGAATATAGTGGGAATATTCTGGGACACTTCATAAATAAGTATTATAAATGGAAAGGGCTATTGCCTGTTTGCACATTTCTAATAAAAAGTTAGGTGTTTCACAGCTGATTTACAAAGGCAAGTAAGAGCATATAAAAGATTGTTGCTGTAGTTCTACTTTCTTGTTGGGTTATAAGTGTGTTTGTGAATTTGTCCCTTTGTGGTGAAAGCAGTTTTTTCTCCTGTCACTGAAAAAGTAATTGGTCTACTGAGCTCTCTGAAGTGGTATATTCTGAGAAACATAAATTTAAGGACAGTCACATGTTTTAATGCATGCATTTCACCACAATTACCTACGTCCAACCCATCGTAGCTTTCAATGTCTTTATCAATCTTGTTCATTGGAGAGTCCACATTCAATGACTATACAATTAGTACATTTAAATTAATAATAACTGCTCAAATATTTAACAAAACACCTTCTTACCACAAGAGAAGGAAATGCATGAACTGGAGCCTGAATGTATTGTTGGTAAGGGGTGTGTAAGAAATTGGGTTTATTGGTTGAGGAAGGTAGAAGCCCCACTCAGAGCAACCACACCCCTTGTCAGTGTGAACCCCAAAAATCACTAAATCGACCTGTGCTTAACTCTCTGGTAGCTTGACACAAAGCAGTCAGGCTTAACTTAGATGCAAAGAATGATGTATTCATGCCGCACTCAAACAGTAATAGAGTGAAAACTCAATACAAAAAAAAATCCCAAACCACTTTAGAAACATAGAGTAATGAATAAAATGATACCAGAGTGACAGAAATCCAGTCAGTAGAACCCGAAATATTCAGTTTCAAAGATTTAGGTTGATATAGTTACTAAACATACAAAGTGTCACTTGCAGGCATCTGGTCCTGCTACACCAAGGGGAAGTCACAAGTTCAGGCTGACTGAGATGTAGCTTGGGCCGGAAACAGGGCCCAGGTTAGTCCTGCTGAAAAAGTCACTTTCGCTTTGGAGGAGGCTGTGATAAGCAGCGTGGATGTTGCAGATGGTTGACGCTGTAGTGCGAAGAGCAGGCCGGGTGGCACGGCTTTCGTTCTGCAGCATAAAGAGCTGTGGTTGGTCATTGCAGGAGCTTCACATTGGCAGTGACCACAGGCTTTCTTTTCTGTAGTACAAAGTGCAGATCTCACATTGCCATTCATTGCTTGCAGACACTGTAGCGCAAAGCGTCATGCTCACCGGAGCTTCACATTGTCAGTTGTCGTGGGTGTGACTGTAAGCGGTCTAGAAGAGCCCAAAACTTTGGAATTTCACCTTTCTTCACAGAAGGAGCTCAACCAATGCCTGCCAAGTGGCCAGGACCCATGGACGTATCTCTTTGGGATCAGGAACTCATTCCAGCATAGGCCAGAAGGCATCAGACAGGCCAAGTTGCAGGTCTGGGCAGGTCCAGTGCAGCAGGTTTGCTGAGCATCTGCAGGGGGGATTTTGGAGCTTTAGCACAGACAGGAGGAGAGACAACTGTCCCCTGGAGTCATTCAGGTATCCTGGGATGAAGGGAGCAGGACCAGTCTTCCTTCTTCTCAGAGAGCAGGGCAGTTCCTTATCAGCAGGGAAGCACTCCGGGGGTCAAGGTAGGCCTTATGCAGCAGGGCAGTCCTTGCAATGTCAACAGCTCCTGGAGCGCACTGAAGAGCGGTTCTGGAGGTACAATATATATACCTGGTTCCACCCTCTGAAGTTGAGGGATTCCCTATGCTACCTCCACATCTGATCTGGAAACTTATTTACTTCCCCCGTGAAGGCTCCAAGAAGTCTGGGGTGACAAAATACTAGTGTCAGGTTCCTTTGCATGTGCTGGAGACAAGCCCTTTGAAGTGTAAGTGGGTACATCTCTGCCCACAGCCACCTTGGTAGAATGGTCCATCCTGCCCACAACTAGTCCCTTTTGTGTCACTGTCTGGGACACAAACCTCAATAGCAGAGCTATTTACAGTCATGTGACCCAGGACACTGGTAGAAGACACAAATGTTTAGGACAAGAAAATTCCAACTTTCTAAAAGTTTAATTTTCTGATTTGCGACTTAAAACCAGGCTTCACCATTAAAAAGGAATGTAAATTACAATTCATTTGAGTGTAAACTCTGTAGCTCTATCTGCTCGCAATCAAGTTGTCATTTATTAAGTGTAATAAGGTAACACAGTGTTTGTCTACAGGAGAGATAAGCCTTACAGTATTGAAAAATGAATTTATGAGATATTCGCTTACAGAATTTATCAAATTTAAACCCATGTTTCTTTCTTTTAAAATTACAATGCACTGTGACCTATGAGCCTTTAAGGCTTACCTTGGGGGTGACATATGTATTAAAAGGAGGGTTTACACCTAGAAAAGGTCTATTTTGCCATGTTGAAATGCCAGTTTGAAAACTGCACTGCAGGCTGCTATGGCAAACCTGAGGCATGTTGTAAAAGGCTACTTTAGTAGGTGGCACAATGAGTGCTGCTGCCCACTAGTAACATTTAATTTACAGGCTCTGGGTACATGTAGTACCATTAACTAGGAACCTATCAGTAAAGTATTTGTACTAATCGAATAGATGCCAATTGTCCCATGCCTTGAAGAATATAGCAAATGCAGGTTACCATTGCTTGGCAGGGACAAAGTGCAGAGTCCTAATGCCAACAAAAACGGGTTCAGTGACAGAAGGCAAAAGTCTGGAGGGTGACCCTGCAAAAACAATCAAATTCAATAGGGTGGCATACTGATTTTGTTCCAATTAATTTTTGTAACTGACCATATATATAAGTCAATACTTCAGGTTAAACAAAAGCTGCAAATAAGTCCCCATTTCTTTCAATTCTGAAATTGCATCATTTGCATACAACAGAGGCATCTTTTCTAAATGGCACATTTTAAGACCAGAACGCTCTATCTTCTATCTGCTGGTAATCATTAATAGTTTAAATATCAAATCAATTTTAGGGGACGAAGTGAACAGGCCATGTTTTGCTCTTTTTCAAACTGTAATCTGAGGCAAGTCAATTTTTGCAAAAATGCCATTAAAGCATTTGTATAAAGTGCTTCCAAGGCACTTCTTTATATTCTGTTAAATATTCTGCCAATGTTCACATGTTTTATGGTGAACAATGGTACACTACATCACACACTTCTCTCACATTTATGTTCAACAATAAAAACAGTTTGACAAATTCCCTGGTAATGTTGATTATATCCCATATTTTTCTTACACTGTTTCTACTGCATCTCTTTGCAACACATCCTGATTGCTCATAGTCGTCTAGAACCTTTATTAGCATATGCAAACAAGTCTCTGCCTTTTCTTTAAATTAAAATTGCAGTGTTATTTTTTATAAATGGTATGAAAATTAATCCAATTCAACAACCAAATTATGTAATGTTCACTAGTATCTGTTTTTCTGAAAGCAGTGGGAGAAACTATAAGGTCTTGTTGACCTCCAGAGAGCTAACAGTTCTATGAAAGCAACTACTTCATTCTGCATTGAACTTTCCATCATGCTTTAGTCTTCCTCAGACAGTTTTAGATTGGTAAACCTTTAGTGAAATCCTCTGCTTTTCCCTGGTCAAAATGCAATCCACATTACAGTGATTGCTAGAACTTGTTAAAACAGCTGTTTCTAACCTTTAGACTTTTGTGGACCCCCACTTTATCATTACTGGAATCCAGGGACCCCCATTGAATCATTTATGGAATCCTGGTGCCCCAGTGAAGTATTACTGGAAGCCAGGAACACCTGTCTAAGCATTCAATTATTTGAACTGCAGCACAAGATATAAAAAATACATAAATAAGAATTCAGCAAATGCACAAATGATGAAATATTTTGTTTAATTCACAAACACGTTGAAAAATAATAATAATGGGGAGGTTGGAGTTTTTCTGAATTCATTTGAGGCCACTCATTGGCCATGCTGTATTTTGTTTGATGTACTTGTGCTGCTCCCATGAATCAATCTGAGGATACTAACTTAGGACCTGATTTAGATATTGGCAGATGGCTTACTCCATTACGGATATCCGGTCTGCCAAAATCTAAATTAGTTCCCAGGGGATTTAGACTTTGGCGGATGGGATATCTGTCACAGCTGTGATGAGTAAGCCGTCTACCAATATCTAAATCAGACCCTTAGTTTTTAGCTTCCAGTGTCAAATTCCTTAACATTTACAGAACGTTTAAATATTTTTAACATTACATGTTGCTCCTTTATTTCTATAGACATTATTAATCTATTAATATTATTTAATTTTTTAAGCAGTCCCTGACTACCAGAATAGGCTTTGCAGACCTACAGGGGTCCCCAGGCCACAGGATAAAACACACTGCATTAAAAGATGCGTTTCCACATTCTTCGTCTTTTTATTAAAGCCTTCTTTTATACACATATTGATTGCAATATGTGCAGGTATGGTCTGAATAAGATTGAGAATTTTAAATACAATACAGAAAAGACATAATTTTGAACAATTTACTATATGCAATAGTGGTTCTGGAATATATGTAATTATTTGTCACTGTTCCAGAGTATATATTGGGAGTGATAAAAGGACGCTGAAACTTAGGATTCAGGAGCATTGTAGGTCTATTAAGAATCAGGATGTGCATTCTCCATTGGCCCAGCACTTTAAGGGGAATCATTGTGAAAGGATGAATTTCAAATTTCATTGATTGGAAAGAATTAGCTGAAGTCCATGGGGAGGAGACATGGAACTGATCCTACACCAAATGAAGGTGAGATGGATGACCAGGTTTAGGACTATGGAGAAAGGCCTAAACATGGAAAGTGAACTGCATTATTTTTTGCAGACATACCTCTGGTTATTTTCCGCACATGACTCGCAATGGAAGTCTATCTTGTGATTCAAGGCAGGATAATGATAATGTTTTGGTGCCAGTAATTCGTTTTTGAATGTTAATTTAGATTTAAGTTTGTGTTCACAGGTAATTAGATGAATAGTTTATAATTTGGGGCAGTATTTACTGTTTTAATATGGTGATGATGTTTGTGTTCAGTTTTCCACTGAGATTAAGGTTTTGGTAGTATGGATGCATTTGCTGATTTATATAATTGGATCAGAAATAAAGTTGTTTTTGAAACATTCTTGATATGCTCTTTTATTATCTGGGGTTGTTACAATAGCCTACAATAGCCAGATAAAGTCCTCTTGAAATGGTGTTGAACGTATTCTGATCCGGTTCTGGACTTCTGGGCGATATTAGAATTAAGATTAATTTAAAAAAAGCATGGTATATTTGGGATATACTTTCATATTGTTTGTGATTGTCTTTAGTATGGATTATTTCACTGTTTTGATGGCCAGAAGGATTGTTTATGAAGTGGTGTCATATGGACCATTCCAAGATGGCGACAATATTTTCTGTCTTGGATCATGACAATTTGGATGTTTGGTTGAATAGGTGTAAACTTACTAAGGACGAGGTTAAATATTCTTGTATAAGTGTTATTTCATTATCCCTTGGAGCCCAGGGAACATATGTTTGTGGTGTTTATGTGAATCTTACAGTGCCATGGTGTTGTGTTGAATCATTGCACCATTTTTCGTCCCCTTCCACCTCCTAGCTGTCCTCTCCTCTCCCCCACCTCCCTACTTAATGGAGGCCGCGCAGCGGACGTGTGCAGCAGTCGAGCTGCTCTTGTGCCAAAGGCGCGCCAAAGGCAAGCCCGTATGCACCTGTCTGCGACTGGAACGTGCCCAGCACCAGAACCCCTGGCTCCCTCTCCCCCATTGCCGCCATGCACGTCTTCACTACGACGACGCCACCCTCTGTGCCCTCAACACCGGCCGCTCTCCTGCCTGCTTTCAAGCCTCCCCGCAGACCACGTGCAGACCCTTCTCCTGGCGGGACTGCACCTTCACCAGCCTCCATGCCAATGACCCACCCACCAAGGCAGGATGCAACCATCTCAGATGTATCCTCCTCAACACCCGCTCCGTCCACAAGCACGCAGTAGAGTTATGGAACCTACTCGACTCAGCATCCCCAGACGTCGCCTTCCTGACCAAGACCTGAATAAACCCCTCCTCAGTACCTGACATCGCCATAGCCATCCCAGACGGCTACAAGATCACCCACAGGGACCGCTCCAACAAACCAGGAGGAGGCATCGCCATCATCCACAAGAACACCCTCAGGATCACAACCAACACCGGAGACACACTCAGCACCGCCAAACTCCTGTACTTCCAAATCCACACTGACCCAAACACCACCCTCCGAGGGACCCTCGTCTACAGACCCCCCAGCCCACGACAGCAGATCAGTGACACCATTACCAACATCATCATTATGTGCACTCTGGCATCCACTGACTACATACTCCTCAGAGACTTAAATTTCCACCTCGAGAACACCAACGACAACAACACCGCCACCCTGCTCGACAACATCTCCAACCTCGGCCACAAACAGCTCGTCACAACACCAACCCACTCTGCAGGACACACACTCAACCCTATTTTCTCTGCCAGCAATCACTTCTCTTTCAGCCACACCACCGAACTCCACTGGACAGACCACCGCTGCATCAACTGGTCACCGCACCCACCCACTCAGCCAACTGGTCACCGCAACCGCCCACTCAGCAGGACACACGCTCAATGCAATTTTCACCGCAAGCCAACACATAGCCTACACCCACACAACCGAACTCCTCTGGACTGGCCACCACGTCGTCCACTACTCCTTCACCAAACCCCCCCACACACTACCATCAACACACCACACCCTACTGCATGTGGGACAAGATCCCCACAGAACGACTAAACTCCCAACTGGCCCATAACCCCCCCACACCAACGACCCCAACACAGGAGCAGACAACCTCTCCAAATGAATCACTACCTGCGCAGACACACTAGCCCCCCTCAGAAAACACATCGCCACCCATAACATCAAGAACGCCCCATGGTTCACCCCTGAACTCCAAGACTCCAAGCGCAAATGCCGCCAAGCTGAGAAAATATGGCGACTAGAACCTTCCACAACCAACTTCTCCACCCTCAAAACCACCATTCGCACCCATCACCAACTCATACGCACTGCCAAAAGAGATCACTACAAGTCACGCCTTGCCAACAACTCTCAAAACAGCAAAGAACTCTTCACCATCATCAATGAACTTGCCAAACCCAAAGCCAGCAACATAGACCCCACACACACACAGCCCCTATGTGACGCCCTTTCCAACCACTTCCTCCACAAAATCCTGGACATCCACAACAGCTTCATACCACACCCACCCACCACACACACCCCTCACTCACCCAACCCAACCACCACTCATGACCCCCCCACCACACTCTCCACATGGACCCCCACCACATACGAAGAAACCGAAAAAACATGACCTCCATCCACTCCGGCTCCCCCTCTGACCCCTGCCCACACCGCATCTACACCAAAGCTAGCCCAACCATTGCCCCCATACTCTACAACATAATCAACTCCTCTTTCGACTCCCCAACCTACCCAGATCCCTGGAAGCACACGGAAATCACCGCTCTCCTAAAAAAAAACAAGCCGACCCGGAGATCCTCTCCAACTACCGCCCCATCTCCCTCCTCCCTTTCCCCACCAAGGTTGCAGAGAAATTAGTCAACGCCCGCCTATCCCACTTCCTCGAAGCAAACAACACTCTTGACCCCTCACAATCGGGTTTCGCAAAAACCACAGCACGGAAACCGCCCTCATCGCATGCACTGACGACATCAGGACCAAGGTTGACAAAGGCGAGACATCACACTCATCCTCCTAGACCTCTCCGTATCTTTTGACACCGTCTGCCACCACACAGTCGGCACACGCCTCCACAACATAGGAATTCGCCACAAAGCCTTAGACTGGCTCACCTCCTTCCTCACCGACCGGACCCAGAGAGTCCGCCTTCCACCCTTCCACTCCAACACTACCAAGATCACCTGCGGAGTCCCCCAAGGGTCCTCCCTCAGCCCCACACTCTTCAACATCTATATGATTCCCCTAGCCAACATCCTCCGACCACACGGAATCACTATCCTCTCCTATGCAGATGACACCCAACTCATCCTCTCCCTCACCCGCAACCCCACCACCACCAAAACCAACCTACACGCCACTCTCCTCGACACCGCCAACTGGATGACCACTAACCATCTCAAGCTCAACTCAAACAAAACCGAGATCATCATCTTCGGCCCCAACAAAACCACATGGGACAACTCCTGGTGGCCCACCGCCCTAGGCCCCGCACCCACCCCCGCAGACCACGCACGCAACCTCGGCATCATCCTTGACCCCTCCCTCTCCATGGCACAGCAAATCAATGCTCTAACCTCCTCCTGCTTCCACACACTCCGCACTCTAAAAAATCCTTCAAATGGATTCCCCCAGAAACCAGAAAGACAGTCACCCACGCACTCATCAGCAGCAGACTGGACTACGGTAACGCCCTCTACGCCGGCACCACACTCAAACTCAAATGCAAACGCAAACGCAAACTCCAGAGAATCCAGAACACAGCCGCACGCCTCGTCCTTGGCCTCCCCCACCACAAACGAATCTCACCACAACTCAAATCCCTTCACTGGCTCCCATAGACAAGAGAATCACTTTCAAGATCCTCATCCACGCACACAAATCCCTCCACAATACCGGCCCAACCTACCTCAACGAAAGAGTTAACTTCCACACTCCCACACACAACCTCCGATCAGCTGATCTCGCCCTAGCCACAGTCCCCCGCATCCAACGCACCACCACAGGAGGCAGGTCTTTCTCCTACCTCGCCCCCAAAACCTGGAACTCCCTACCCACTGACCTTCGCAAAACCAAAGACCTCCTGGTCTTCAGAAAGAACCTCAAGACATGGTTGTTCGATCAGTGACTCTCCCTGCCCACCTCCCCCTGATTTCCCTTCCCCTGCTCCCCCCAGCGCCTTGAGACCCTCATGGGTGAGTAGCGCACTCTACAAATTATTTTATTTTTATTTTTATTTTTTTGATTCAAGGAAAACCAACACAACACCACCCACAACGGATCCCCCACTGCAGTTGGAACAAGGTCACTGAAGACCAACTTATCACAACCCTCTCCCAGAATCCACCCATCGACACCACCGACACTGATGCATCTGCCCGCAACTTCAGGCAATGGGTCAACACCTGTACCAATACTCTATCCCCAATCAAGAATCCCTCCAATTGACGCACCAACAGAAAGGCCTTCTGGTTTACCGCTGACCACCACGAGTCTAAGCAAAGCTGGCGAAGACTCAAAAGAAAGTGCCGCCTAGATCAGACTCTGAACAACCACGCAGCCTTCAAAAATGCCATCCACAGACACCACCAACTCATCCGAGCCACCAAAGGAACCACCGTCAAAGACCGAATCAACAACAACGCACATAGCCACAAGGAGCTCTTCAACGCCGTGAAGGAACTCTCCAACCCCAGCTCCAACGTCAACAACATCCCGCCATCCCAAGACCTCTGCCACTCCCTAGCCTCCTACTTCCACTGCAAGATTGCAGACATCAATAACAGCTTCAGCACCCAGATCCCCCTGGCAACAACCAACACCACAGATTCACCTCCGACCAACCTCCTAATCTCCTGGACCCCCACCAACGACCACGACACCATCGAAATCATAAACACCATCAACTCCGGCTCTCCATCTGACCCCTGCCCTCATCACATCCTCAACAAAGCAAGCTCCATCATCGCACCCCAACTATGGAAGATCATCAAAAGCTCCTTCGAGTCCGCCACCTTCCCAGAGAGCTGGAAACACACCGAGATCAACGCCCTCCTCAAAAATCCCTAGGCAGACCCAAAGGCCTGCAAAAACTTCCGGTCTATCTCCCTGCTCCCCTTCCTGGCAAAAGTCATTGAGAAGGCCGTCAACAGACAACTAACCCGCTTCCTAGAGGAGAACCGCACCCTAGACCCTTCCCAATCCGGATTCCGCAGCAACCACAGCACCGAAACCACCCTCATCGCCACCACCGACGACATCAGAACCATACTGGACAGCAGCAAAACCACAGCCCTCATCCTCCTGGACCTCTCGGCCGCGTTTGACACCATCTGCCACCACACCCTATGCTCACACATCAGCAATGCTGGAATCCGCAACAGAGGCCTGGATCGTGTCACCTCCTTTCTCACCGGCAGAACCCAGAGAGTCTGCCTCCCCCATTCCACTCAGAGGCCACCAAAATCATCTGCGGCGTACCCCAGGGTTTGTCCCTCAACCCGACCCTCTTCAACGTCTACATGGCCCCGCTCGCTTACATGGCCCAATCCCACAACCTCAACATCATCTCATATGCCAATGACACCCAGCTGATCTTCTCCCTCACCAAGTACTCCACCAAGATCTACCTCCACGGAGGAATGAAGGCCATCGCCGAATGGATGAAGAGAAGCTGCCTCAAACTCAATTCCGACAAGACAGAAGTCCTCATCTTTGGCTCCACCCCCTCTGCATGAGATGACTTCTGGTGGCCTGCCACTCTCGGAACCGCTCTGACTCCCACCGACCACGCACGCAACCTAGGATTCATCTTGGACCCCTCACTATCCATGACCCAGCAAGTCAACGCCATCTCCTCCTCCTGCTTCAACACCCTCCACATGCTCTGAAAGATCTACAAATGGATACCCACCGAAACCAGAAGAACAGTCACCCAAGCCCTCGTAAGCAGAAAACTGGACTACGGCAATGCACTCTACACAGGAACAACGGTTAAACTCCAGAAGAGGCAGCAACGCATCCAGAACGCCTCCACATGTCTCATCCTGGACATCCCCCGCCACTGCCACATCACAGACCACCTGAAAAACCTGCACTGGCTCCCAGTCAACAAGAGAATCATCTTCAAACTCCTCACCCATGCTTACAAAGCACTGCACAACACCGGAGCAGAATACCTCAACAGGCGACTCTCCTTCTACACCCAGACCCGGCATCTCCGCTCCGCCGACCTCACCCTTGCCCTCATCCCACGCATCTGCAGAACTACAACCGGTGGTAGATCATTCTCGCACCTCGCTGCCAAAACGTGGAACACTCTTCCCATCCACCTGCGCCAGACCAAAGACCTCCTTACCTTCAGGAAACTTCTCAAGACCTGGCTGTTGGAGCAGTAGCAGCACCTCCCCTCCAACTTCCCCCTCCCCTCCTCAGTGCCTTGAGACCCTCACGGGTGAGTAGTGTGCTTTACAAATCCCCTGATTGACTTTAAAATTGGTGATGGGGTCAATGGGAGTAGAAGTGCAGACACGAGAAATTATGATTGGCTACTAGTAACAGTCACGTTTCGAATAGGAAGTGGAAATAGCTGAGCTAGGATGTAGGAAGCTGGCCCTTTATGTAGTATGTAAAATAACATGCAAAGTTTCCAGGGGTTCACCAATGAGTGGACAGGGCTTGCTATGCAATTCCAAAGTGCTTTATTTAGGGGCAGCGTGGTCAAGCAGCCTTAGGCTTAACACAGAGAAGTACAAGACATCTACAAATACATTATGGTCAATAAATGAGACACACAGCTCAAAAAGGAGATGCACAATAATTTATAAAAATAACAAGTATCTTTATCTATGTTTAGGCATCAGAGAAAAATTGTTCAGGTATGTATGATTTTGAATAGGATTTGCTTTCACTTTAAAAAGTGCACACAGTACAATTTCTAAGTTCTGCAAAGTTATCCAATGGGAGGAAGTGGCTTCCTTTCCTGTGAGGAGAGCCAGGTTTGCATTTCAAAGGCAGCAGCCCTTTGGGGCTTGTTGCCTTAGGAAGGCTAACCAGCAGGTCATCCTATGGGAGGGTTACACCCTCCTCTCAGACAGGTTTAGTTCTGGGCCTCCCAAGAGCAGAAGGTTCTCACCCTAGGGGGCCAGAACTGTGTCTCAGTGGCAGGCTGGCAAAAACCAGTCAGCAGGCATACCAGAGGCCAGTAAGGTTTCAGGGGGCACCTTTAAGATCCCCTCTGGGTGCATCTATTGATAAATCAATCACTTGAATCGGTGTGGGCTTATCAATATGAGATTTTTGATACCAAACATCCCTATCTTCAGTCACGCCATCATGTAGCTGGATAACTAGTATTGGCCAGTGTGTAACACATGCATTTGAACTGGCTTCACTGGCCACTTACTATGTCTGAGAATGGGCAAAGACATAGTAGAGACATATCTGCTCTTGCAGATATGCCCTGACATGTAATATACTGCACCCTGCTGTAGGGGCTACTTAGATATAGTGCATACAGTGTTAAGGGACATGGCACACATGGATGTGTGACATGTGTTTTTATTTTGGTCTGCCCAAACACAGGCCGCCTGCAATGTACTTGGTGAGGGGTCCCTTAGAGTGGCACAATTCATGCTGCAGCCTTTAGGAACCCTCTTGCACCGTAGGCCGTAGGTCACCAGGGATGCCATTCACTAGGAGTTTAAAGAAGGTACTAAAGGATTTGCCAATTGGGGTAACAATTGTACAGTTTGGGGGGAAAGAACACTGGCACTGAGAACCTGGTTGGCAGAGACCCAGTGTACTTCAGTCAAAGTTGCATCGAATACCAGGCAAAAAGGGTGTGATGGGTGCCGGGGGTACTGCAACAAATAACCCAGCTCCCTACATAGGAGAGATGACGTGGCTGGTTGCATGGGGAAGTGGACCAGCTATGATCGGTGTGAGTATGGCTTAAATTTAGTTTAAAGTCTTGATGACTCTTTTCATGCTATGAGCGCGAGTGAGGAGGTTCAGGTGACTTTCGGCACCTAAGGTGAGTTATGTGAGAAAGAGATTTAACTGTATGCTGGTTTATGGTATGATTGATATTATTGTATTTATCCACATGTCTGTTGAAAGTTATACAATATAAATCAGTGGGGTGATAATGCAAGAGTATATTATTTAGAGAATGCTTCTCAATTTAAATGGTTTGGTGAATCTCACATTAGATATGTAAGTGTTGATGAACGTTTGTGTCTTGGCGCTGTTTTGGAGATGATGTGATTAATTGTTATTAAATGGGAGAGTGTGATTATTGTTATTAGGTTGCTTTATGATTGCATGTTTTAGGCATGGCTGGATTCATGGAGTACTGCGTCGTGCACATGATGAGAGAAATACTAGTGGAACGATGCTGTGTGAAAGGGGTTTGTTTATGCTTTGGTAATTGTTTGATTTTTTAACATTTGCTGAATTTATTATGGTTTTTGTTTGTGTGTGTGTGAAAATTAGGGACAAGAAATTTGCTTTACATGTAAGAGAGTATGTATTTGAGATATAGGGCTATTTTTGGAAAGTGACTGAATATATAATGATAAGGTGATGTTTTGTCAAATAGAATGTGTTGCTAATTGGAGAGGGAGGCTAGATAAATTATAGTTAGCCTTTTTAGATTCTCTTTTTGTTGGAACTGAATGTGTTTGAGACATTGAAAATATGATACTTGTGGGATTGATCTATGGACTCATCAACAGTCAGATGCAACTAATCTTTGTACTTTTCATTGACGTCAGAAAGGAACATTGAGACATGTAGGAATGAAAACGATCAAAAAGGATTTCTATTTTTTCACAAACCATAAACAATAAATGTGCTACTTGGTAATTAAATTGGATTTTGTTACATTTAGGTGACAAAAACTCAGCTTGAGTGATTTCCCAATGCGTGAATACTAGTGTAGCAGGTCCTTTGTGTTTATATGAAAATAATTATGTCGTTGGACACATTATTGTGCGTATTTATTAAGTGATTTTAGTCTGTTTTGTATTTGTAAATAATGCCAGTGGGGGTTCAGCCATGTATTGTTTTGTTTCAAGGGTGGAATAAAGGATTGGTAGATGGAGTATTCAATCTTGAATGTAATTGTTTTATAATGTATTCTAAGAGGGTATATGTGTGTTTATTCACAGCCCTAATTAGGTCCTTGTAGTAGAACGAAATACGTCGGCTGGGTTGAGAATGTTTATTTGAAGAATAAAGTTGGACTCAACTCCACTGCTTCTTGTGTGTCAATCGACTGAGAGAAGAAACTCCAATTTTATGGACTTCTATGCATCACTGGATTATGAATCATTAAAAACTATATGGTATTTTTGGATATATTGAACTCTTTCCTTTTGATTTTGGAACATTTTTCATTTGTACTTCCCTCATATCTGTATTTTTCACTCTTTGCAATAGTTTTTGATTTCCAATTACTTTATTCTGTAAACCAACAGATTATTGTCTGCTAACAAGGAAAATCCTTTTTGCTTTCTCATAGTAATGTTCACTCTTTTCAGATCTTGCTCTTATCACTTACTTTCTGATTATTATATTTTTGGATTTAGTATCTGTTTCTCTATCCATTTTTGGCTTTTTTCAAATTTTTGCACTCACTGTTTTCTCAGTGTTTATTATTGAAAACAAATATGCATATCAGCTTTCCTGTCACTACTGCCTTTTGCACTTTCCGTGCCAAGCTTACATCTTTCAGAGAGTCTTTCTTGTCCTTCCAGAAGTGGTACCCTTTTCTCTTTATTTCTTGTAAAAGCGTATCTTTCCAAATGAAAGAATCACTTATTTAGTTCTTATTCACCGTTGGGTTTGAAGGCTGTTAATAAATAACCCAATATGTGCATGGAACGAGAGAGCAATCCATTTAATATTAGAGCTCAGTGTGGTACCAGATTCTTGCTTTATAAAACAATAATTAATCCTTGAAAAAGAATCCTGTGAAGGAGTTCTTCACAGCGGTTCAATACCATCTTTAACTCAGGGCCTCATTTGCAAGGCCACTTGCAGGATACTTCCGGGAAAGGCAAGAAATGTGCCATATCTACAAGATATGACACATTTCCCCTGCGCTGGTGCGCAAATTGCTGCCATGGGCCAACCTAGGCCCCCTTGAACTATTGTGCAACAATGCCTACATTGTGTGGATGCTTGTTTTTGTACAGGAAGGAATACCTTCCTGCACAAAAACACTCACAAGAGGTGTTTTCCTCTTTCCGTGTGTGCTGCTTTCTATGTGTGCTGCGAAATGCCAGACCTTCCCTGAATGCATCAGATTCCTTTAGGTTTCATGGGTGTTGCGTGGGAACACCCCAAGCAACACCCATCAAACTACCCTTTCATGCAGTGAAAGCGGCCCATATTTACAAGCCCATGAAAAGCCATGCAAGGTGGCTTTGCTTGGCCTTGTAAATATGGGCTGGCACACTGGTCCACTGGAGCGTCAAAAAATGATGCTCTGGTGGTGCAGTGTGCCGGTAGGGCCTCATAAATGAGGCGCTCAGGCCCATATTAAGAGTTTGGCCGGTTTTTCGCCCGCTGGCCCTTTTATGAGTTTCCCACTGGGCCAGCAGGTGCAAACAGCATTTCTGCCCTCTGGCCCAGTGGGAAACTCACCACAACATTGACACTGGCTCGTAATGGAACCAGCAGCAATAGTGTGGAGTGTTGGGTGCAACAGCACTCGTCGCGCTTTTCACTGCCCAGAATTCAGTCAGTGAAAAGCGTGACGGGGCTGTCCATGGGGGCCCATGCACTGCTTATGCCCATGGGGCCCAGCACCCGGTCTCCACCAGCTTTTGCATGGCGGTGGGGCCACCATGCAAAAGCCAGTGGAGAGGGGAGTCGTAATCCCCAGGTTAACGCTGCTTGCAGCGCTGTGCTGGCAGATTAAGACAACCTTCGCCATTAGGCGGTTGACTGGCAGCAACCTGGCGGTGCCGGCCATTGGACAGTGGCAGCTCTGCCAGGGTCATAATGTGGAAGCCCGACCACTGCTTTGGCAGCTGTCTGGCCGCCACCGTGAGTCTGGCGGTTCCAGGACCACCAGACTCATAATGAGCTCCTGAGTGTCTAATTTGCAAACACCACACCAATATATTATCTCTGAAATAATCTAAACACCTTTTTTCAAACATTTTGAAATTGATTAAAAAAGTAGCTCAGATACTACTGCATTTCAACAAGCCCTTATCCCCAACCTTTTGAGTCTTATGCTTTAATGACAGGTTATGACATCATAACCTTTGGAACGAAAAGCATACTTTCAGCATCCTATTCTAATACTATTCCCAGGTACTTGTGTAAATGTGCACCAATAATTTGGGTCCATTCCTCCTACGATGATATATTTTCTCACAGACCTGTATTTTCTTCCAGCTCACATGTGCATATCCATTCTTTCCATGCTTGTGAAAGCACCTTCTAAAGAAAGCATATTTTTCCGTTTCTGTTGTAGGACTCTTACCTTGGTGATGAGACTGCACAGGGTCAGAGCGCAGCACCACCAAGTGTGGGTGATTAATTTGGCTCCACACCATTTGGAAGCTGTCTGCCTGACTTTCTCAGCTACCTTGCAGCACCTCACCCAAACCTAGAAAGTAAAGGTCATTTGTGGCAGCCTACAAATGTGACACTCAGACTCTTCAGGGAATTCGTGGTGAACATATCGTATCTTTTCTCCAGTTACCCAAAGTTTCACAGATGTCAAGGCAAACCTGGAGACACAAGACAGGTTTCAATATATTTATTGAAGCATATGCATTTGATTATAAAAAACGTGGGCTGTGATAATTAGGCAGATGAAGTGATTATTGTCACCAGTAAAGTGAAGAGAATAAATAGTCCTTCCGTCCTAGTATGATTATGAAATCTAATGATTCTGCCTTAATGCTCTAATGTCAAAAACCTGGGAGCACAGTGGTGTTGGACCATTTATCTGTCCCAGTCTTTGGGAAGACCCCGACCCCATACCTGAAAGACGGGCAAGGGTCTGCTGGAAATCATTCCAGTTGTCTAAAGAGTCAATGACAGGACCAGCTAAGCTGTCAATGGACTTTTGTACATTTCCAGACAGCCATGACTGGAATGCCCTCTGCCCTCTTTAGGCCTACATGGTATTTATATAACAAATAGAACAGTGTTCTATGAATAGGCCTGACGTGTTAATATGTCTATGTTTGAAGGTTGTCTCCTAACTCCTGAAGCAGCCATAATCATTAGAATATCATGTGCTGAGCATGATAGCCTTCTGCAGGGCACAGAGTGCTAATAACATGTACAACACGAACAACTATGCCTTCTCTGAAAGGCAGCTGATTAAAAATAAAAACAATGAGCTGAAAACCTGGCTGTGCTAAGAAATATTAAAAGGATTAAAATTAATAAAACGTGTTTATGTATGTAAAGGCACAGGCTATTGGCCTAAAGCTAAAATAAGGATGTAAAGCCTAGGTACTAAGGGAACCCACAACACCCTCCCCGTTGTCGGTACAGGAGTGCAAAGTCCACAACCTGAAGCAAAGCAAAGGCTAACTAATCTAAAAGCATTCTAATATGTACAAAAAAAGAAATAAAATGTCTAAGTCGACAAGCAAACCAGGCCCAAGTACAAGGGCCAAATTATAACAAGTCAATTTAATCAAATACCACTTTAAAAGTTATCGGGATCCTGGAGGAGGTCTCCAAGCATGTCAGTGGAGAGTGAATCCAAGATAGAACCCACTTCGACAGGCGATAGAACCACCAGCTCATCAGTTAAAAGGTGGAAGTAGCATGAATGATCCATTGCCTCAGCCATAGTTCTGGCCGAGAAGGCAGCATTTTGTGCAGTGCCAGATACTGAGGCACCAGGAGCAACTAGGTCCACAAAGGACGGCTCATAGAAGGAGTTGTGTAACAACGGCAGTCTCAGAAGACCCCTGTGGGAAAAACCCTCGTAAAGATCATCATCAGATTTACATCCACAGAAAGTACATGTTGCAAAAGAGGACACACTTCCAGTGCACATTTGAAATGGCACCATAAGCAGCCGAAGACCGGCTGCACACAGCTCAGAAATGGACTGAATGACAGTGACCAATTCTTGTTTCGTTTCTCCAATAGTGATGCTCCAAAATACTTCATCCTGGGTTCGTGACACAGTTAAGCTGGCAGGAGCTTCATTATTTCTCTTAGTTGTTTGGGTAACCATTGCAAATCAAAATAGCAACATCAGGATACTGCCAATCAATGCCAGAATAATTGGGAATCCCTCAAAAACACTAAAAAAATTGAGTGTTGGCTCAAGGTATAACATCAAACACAGTCTGGAAAGTGCTGACAAATCCAGAACCTACAGCTTTAAAAAAATGTGCAATACCAGCGGTGCTGGGCACACTAAAAATGTGCATGACCAAGTGACCGAAATGTTTTGGAAAGTTTGTATTTTAAAACAACAGCATCTATGCAGACGACCGTGCCACTTGCAGGTCAAAGGTTTCACGGGCTGATGTGAGCGCCACTTGCTTTTGAAACAATAATACTTTTAGTCTGCTTAGCTTGTTGAAATCAACATTATGAGTAGCAATGAGAGGCCACAAAGCTGCTAGTTTTATCTCATGCATAGAGGGAAGAAAACATTGCCATAGCAAGTCAGAATTTGGGAAACAGAAATCACGGAAGCAACACATGGTCCCATCTCACAGCAACCTTAATCACACAGGATCAAGTAACTGCCATTCAAAAGTAACTGAAATACTGGGTGAATCAAAAGGATGGGAATACCCTTCAAAGAGCAAGCTAAATTTGCGACAGGTGCGTTACATGCACTGTGCAAGGCCATTTATTTGGAAATCATAGAATGACTTACAGAAGTTTCTCATTCTCTAAGAAAAACCTCTTTGTCTCCATTCAGGCATTAAAATTCAAAAGTCCCACACCTCATGGCTGTAACTATCTCCTAACTCTTCAAATCTGCCAACAGGAAAATGTTTCCAACATGAAGTGAATTGGAATGTTGATATGGGCAGAGTGATCACTCCATGTATCAACCCCACTGATTATGGAATTACAGTTACAGTAAAAGGCAGCTTTTCTAACTTCTTGATATTGTGCATGATGCTACTAGCTTCTTTCTTAGCCATTATCTGTTGTCTTCGTGTAAGATTAAATGGGACATGTGGCCATTTTTCATAACTTGTGATGTCCAACTCAACTGCATGATGTCCATGGTGTAAAGTGACATGTCATTTTGAATGTCAATAGCAGAAGATACAATGCTATTTAATGTGTAAATGCAATTGAACAATGTGTTCACACGGCTAAAGCCTTCTCTACATTTTCCTTATCTATTTGTCTTAAACGTGCAGCAGCTTCCATTTGCAAAAGCTTCCAAATTTCATTTTATATTCTTTATATATTGCACATAAAAAACATTTTGAGAATGGTTTCTTGGACCTAACACAAAATCTTGTAAGTCAACATCATCAGGAAGGAGAGGAAGGTGTTCTTTTACAGCCATTAATGAGGACGTTTGTAACCATTGCTGACAAAGTTTAGCTAGGCTGTATCTAGTAACAATACCTAAGTGCTGTGTGATGGCGTAATGAGGGTCTGGTCTGCTCACTCTAAAACCCCATGTAGAGTTAACAAAATGGGCATAACAATTATTTGTGTCCACTTGCCACAATAACCATCCTTTGGGACCTGAAAGTGATTAATTAAATGTACCATTCTGAACCCAGCCATTGAGCTGTTCTTCTGCAGCATTCAGAGTATTTTGCCAATTTTCAAATTTAGTTGGTGAGGGAATACTTGGCGTGGTCATTTCTTTCATTTTTGCTAACCCTAAGCAAGTCGTTTGCTGAATGGTGTCATTAAGAAATATAATTTGCAATGGAATTAGACAAGCTCTAAATAAGGCCTGCATGCTTTGAATTTGTCAATCTTTCATTCCCCACTTTTTAAATCAAGTGATTTCTACCAATATTCATAACTTTCTATGGCCAATTGGGAAATGAAGGAATCAGAATAAATACATTTTGTGTTAGTTAGCAATATTGTCCTTGCTTTTGAATGCGGTAATTTGAAATAATAAGACTCAGCATTTTTAACATCATGCCCAGTAAAATAAGTCAACTTTGCTACATATTTTTTTAGAACTCCCCACTGGTGGAGTTAGACAATGTTCCTATTTTGTATGATTGAAAACTGCTTTTGGAGTATTAGCTCAATGTAGAAAATGGTGTCCAAAGTGATGATAACAGAACATTTCACCCATAATTTGCAGAATTCATGTAAACATCTTCACGTTCAAATGCAGTGTGATATACAAGCTCAGAAAGCATAGTATCAACTGTTTTTATATCCCAGTCATCAGAAACAACCACAGATGTAATGATATCATTCATTGATACTTCTAGCCCATATGGAATCTGAATCATTTCTTTAGGGCCAAATATATCAAAGGGTACTTTATCCCAAATAATCCCATCAGGAACCAGAACAGCTGTAATGTTCACGAGGGACAAGTCTCTTCACACTTTGTGTGAGGATAAGTAAGGTTTTAAAACCTCTTCTACCAGTTCAACAGCAGTGTTCCAGATGATAATGACCATGTATCAGCAAGACAAAGACAATAAGAAAACTGATCCACAAAAGAAAGGCAAGCAATGTCAGCACTATCTACAGATCGTACCATGGATGAACCAGATAGTTATGTTTAAGCCAATCAAAAAGCCTATATATGTTTGATACAGGTGCAGTAGCAGATGATGAGGAATTAGAGGACAAAATCATCAATGTTCAAAAAGCAACCAGTAGCAGTCTGTGCAAAAACTGGAGCCGGAGAAAGAGAACTGGTAGGTGTATCCATAGGTGGTTCATCATAAATGATTGCATCCATTTGTGTTGCATTGGAAAATTGCACATTTCTATTTTGGACATTTCTTGTCAATAAAGGGGTGACAGGAATGAATGGAAGGTCATTCTCTGCCCTATCCATTCTTGGGGAAATAATGTAAGCATTGTTGAGTGTTTGAAGAGGTATATCTTGAATGGTAGTGAGAGGGTTAAGGGAACTACCTAGGAATTCTTCTGATCTATTGTGCAGGATCGGCCACATGATGCAGTTTTATGCTGTCAATGGAAACAAAGCAGTTGTCTTTAGAACCAGGCATCTGTTGTAAAATGATAGCTGTTATACTGTGTATTCCTAGAACTGGTGCTCGGTAGGATGGGCCAAACTCCTTTTTCACAGGTATCTTCTCTTGAGCTAGATCCCAACCTTTAGGGATTCAGCCTGCGGATGTGGCAAATTCTTCGTTCCCAAGGTGGCAGCATGTGCTGATGAATTTTCATCATGGAATTGTTGTATATCTTATAAAACAGTGACTCATTCATTCATGTTAAATGTGGTTTCGGTCGCCACTACGCCAGGGCCATCAAGATCTGGGTCGTGCATGGGAACCCCAAACAAGACGTCATAAGGGGTTTGTCCTCCCAAAGATCTTCTAGGTCGATTGTTTATGCTCTCTGGACTCCATACAGGTGATGGAGCCAGTTACGACCTGACACTCGTACACTAGGTGTTAAGGATTGCTTTAAGTTTCGGTTCTTCTGCTTCACTACTGAAGTTAATTCAGGATGATAGGGAGACGAGAAAGGCACCCCGCCACTTATTGTTGCCATGGTGTCCCCACATGCCCTAGAGGCAAAAACAGAGCCCTGGCCTGAGTGGAATGCTGTGACTGCATATGTCCTGATAAGGACTTGCATATCTTTAATAACAGTTAAGCGTCAGCCAATCGTTGTGGCCACACCCATAGGAATCTGGATCATGAATCTACAGCTAGTAGAATATATTTGCAGTAAGGGACAGCAATGGTCCAGGTACACTACTGCAAAGGCTTGTTGGAAATTAGGAGGGGTGTCCGCGGTGGGCGTTTAATGGTTGACCCTTTAGTTTGTTGGCAAATATCACAAGCAAAGTCATACTGCTTTGTCTGTCTGTACAGACCAGGCCGCCAATAACATTTCTGTAATAGTTAGATGGTAGCCACCACACCAGCATGGGTAGAAGCAACACCCTCAAGTGCAGCTTTAATCATATTTAGTGTGTGGTATTGGTTAACAAATCACACAATCACCCAGCCTTGGTATTGTAGCAAAAGCGATGTTTTGGGCTCCTAAATGGTAGGAATAATTTGCAGGAGAAGCTTTTGGTAAAGGCTTGCCATCAGCCAAAGCTCTCATGGCTGCCAAAGTCTTATCACCCACCATTGTATGAGAACGAGTTATCGCTGCAAAAGAAGCCATAGCAACTGCATATTTGGCTGCTTCATCAGCCAAAGAGTTTCCTACATTGTGTATTCCACAATGTTGATGACCCAATGTATGTACTACATGAGCCTGTGGCAGCTTGTCTTTAAGATCGGTCACCTTCCCCCATGGTGTTTTCTTTTCAATCTCTGAACCCACTAAGGTGCCAGTAGTGTAAGCATTCAGTGAAGGACTGGACACAATAATATGAATCAAACACAATCAATGTTGAAAGTTTGGGACGCAAATGTTCCAATGCCAAAATCAAAGCTTTGAACTCTGCAAGTTGGGCTGTGCAGTCCCCAGGATCTGCGTGTAGGCTTGTAGAGGGAGGAATTTACCATCCCTCATATTACTCCACAAATGGCTGTGCAGGCCATGTAGTATTGATGTTTAGTACATACAGCTGGTTGAGCTGAACCATTGGTGTAACAGATGATTCTGTATTGATCAAGAGGCAAAATGTTAGTAGACATGGAGTATTCAAGTTCATACTGAAGAAATTCTTGGGTCTGTAGTTTTGTATTGAAAACATAATCAACATAAGAGGCAGTCAAAGAGGTAGCCCATTGTATCCAACATGATGGAGTGCTTTTGCGTTTGGCACGTTTGCTTTTGTGATAGCCTCAAGGGCTGGTATTGGGTTAATGACAACAGCAGTCAGTATTTTTTCTGTTGGAGCAAAATGCTGTTTTGAATTAGAGTATAGATCTGATTTGTATGCTGTGTGCAGTGTCACCTTCATTGAATGTGACATGTGAATCCGATGGTTCCCAGAAAGACCCAGATTACCACATTTGTTTTGTGTTCACATGTGTGCAAATGCTTGCTTCTAGCATGTTAGTCTGTAATGATCTGAGAATCTGTGTGTGTTGTAGTGTCCAGAGATAACTTGAAAAATCAGGACAAATTAGGGGCCTCATTATGAGTTTGATGGTCAGACTGCCAGACTGCCATGGTGGCAGTCCTGAAAAGACCGCCATGTTGGCAGTCTTTCAGACCACCCTATTACAAGTTACACAGCTAGGACTGCCGACTGCCAAGCAAAAATGGCAAACTGTCAGCGGTACGGCGGCCTGTAAATAGGCGTCTGACCTCCAGTTCCAACAGCACCGCAAGCAACCACTGAGCATATTACAAGCACACAGTCACCGTGCTGGTACCTTCATGGTGGTCAGCCAATGGCGGTCCGAACCATGGCGGGTTGCAGTGAGCAAAGTAATAGACAAATGTACATTGAATGAATTTGAAAACAACACAGCTGATACACATTGCCACAGTGGACACACTTACAAAGGACATTATAAAACGCACCCCTTCACAGACCACAATCTTTTGCATTTCCAATGCAAAAAACAGAAACCAGAGTGCCTCGTTTCCACGGAGTACATATATTAGGCACCCCTTTTTCACCAACCCATAGAACACCCTGCACACACTTTAGTCCATTGACAGCCTTTTGCACTTCCCCTGTTTAGCAAGTCACTGCCACCCATTTTTTTGTTCCACCATGTCACATTCTAAAAATCCCCTTTTTTCAGAAGATGAGTTGAGAGTTATGGTGGATTAGATCATAAGAGTAGAGCTACAATTGTTTGAAGCGCAAGTCCAGCATATTCATCTCAGTAGGAAAATGGAAATGGGGGACAGGATTGCTGAAGGCACCACCCTGCACACAAAGGAGGACATTAGGAAGAAGTGGAATGACCTCCGGGCAAGGTCTGTTTCCTTGTCTCCAGCCACCAACTGCATGCCACTGGGGCCCTCCCAGTGCCCCATTACTTCTCTTTCCCTGGGAGGCGTAGGTCTTGGCCATCCTGCACCCAGAAGGCTTGGCAGGGTTACCTAGAAGAGTGGAGTCTGGCAAGTCACAGCACAAGAAATGGAACCCAAAATGCAATGTCATGCATGCTCATAGCTCACCTTTTGCCACTGTTTTGTTCATGTACACTGCCAACATTCAATACCCAGAGTATCTGAGTGTAAACACTGCCAAACTGTATTGTTGGACCAAACATCACATCTACTAAGGTCCATCACATGCCATTGGTCCAAATGGGGCCTGTAAGTCTTTCAAGATATAAAAATAATCCCAGGACACATGGTATGTCTCAACAGGTAAATGTATGCCCAAACTTAAATGCAGCCTGCATACAGATATGTAATACCCAACATTTGTATAGTGTGTGTAATAGAGAGGGTTACCTGCCAAAGAGACACTGTTTCTTTAACTTCAAACACAAGACCAGTGTTTACTTGTCCAAATAATCCTGTTTGGTATCTCAGAAGTAAAGTTTACTCAACTGGTGTTCTGTGCGAGTCCCTCACCTGAATTCTAGGTGTTCCAAAGGGGCAATGACAATTTCCCAATCCTGGTGAGGACTAACATGACCATGATGAATTGTACATTGCCCTCTCTTTAGTGCTCAAGGGAAAGGGGGTTTGGGAAGAGAAAAAGGGAAAATACCAGCTTCTGCTTCATGGACTCCAGAATCGGACTGCTGGACCCTGCACTGCATGTCTTGTTGGGTGCCAGGGCTTCTGATTTCTCAAAATACTACTGGTTTTTAGAACATTGTGCTTTAAAAGAATTACTTCATTAATACATTGAACGTGCTTAAACTATTGCAGAATTATTAATTGCATAATGTCAGTAATTGTTAACTTATAATGCGTTCTTTACATACGTTTTTATAAGACTGAACAAGTCTCTTTTTACAATATTTTCACAGAGTCTCTGAAGCAATGTCCAAACTCAAAAACAATCAACTCGACTAAAGGTCTTTTGATGTTCGAGTGTAGTCTCTTGCCAATAATAGTTTTGATAAACTTGCTCTATTTCTGATAGCCTAATTCTCAAGGAAGCATTTGTTACAGGAAATACTTCTTTCCTTAATGTCTTTGAAGCAGTAGCTTGGATCCCACCCAAATGATAAATCACGCTAGTTACTGTTGTTATAAATTATTTAAAAGACAGAGCTCTGTTTTGCTTCACTGATTTTAGTGCAGCACACATTAAGAAATAAATCTTTCTTTACCTTGAAGTGAAGTTGCTTGCTTGAAAACTTCCAAAGAACCCAAACTGTTTTTTTTCACCTTTCTTATTTTCTCTCTTTTACAGGATATTCGGTATCGTCAGCAGAAGACAGAAGAGGAGAGGCAGGACTCCGCAGGAAGCTGACCGGAGGGCGAGGATCACCAGAACTTGACTGGAGGCTGTCCGGAGGATGAGAAATGCTGGACCTCAACTGGAAGCTGGTCAGAGAACGAGGAACACTGGAGCTCGACTGAAGGCAGTCTGGAGGACAAGGAACTTGACTTAACTGTAGACAGGTGAGTGGAGCAGTAGGTATGAAGCCAAGCAATCCCTCAGACTCAGAAGCATCTTTAAATAATGAAATGTGCACATGTGCCTTTTGGTACTTGATTGCTTGTTAAGGAACTGAGCAATTATCTTCCTGATCGTGGCACATGTTCAGTACAGATCACATTGGAAAAAGCACATGTTTTGGCAGTTACAATTGGAGCAGGTGGAAATGCTGTTGGTAGCTTGTTAAGGAAATGAGCAATTATCGTCCTGATTGTGGCACATGTTGAATACAGATCACATTGTGAAGAGCACATGTTTTGGCAGTTACAGTTGGCACGAGTTTAGCAGGTGGTGTACAATGTGCATAATCAACAAGCATTGGTTGTAATAAATGAGATATTTAACAATCATTGGTTATTGCAAACTTGATATTCAAGGATGTAATGAATATACCCAAAGAAGTCTGAATGTTGCAAACAACAGCCCCTTACTGTAATCGAGCTCTTGGACGTGCTAGTGTACCCACAACACCTGGCGAGATAACATTTGTATAGTGTGTGTTGTACACGGAGTGACATGATTGCAACTCCCAGCAGGCCCAGTTTACTGTACATCCAACCACCAGCACAGTGGTCACATGCCCCAACACATCTGTTTCTTAACTCTCAATTGAAGTGGAATCACCTGTGAGGATAACATTTGTATAGTGTGTGTAGTACAGGGAGTGACCTGACTGCAACTCCAAGGAGACTCTGTTACTGAAACTTCAAACACCAGACCAGTGTGCTCTTGTCCAAATACCATTTTTGTAATCGCTCAATTGAAGTGTACTCACCTGGGGAATAACATTCACATAGTGTGTATAGTATAGGGAGTGACATGACTACTAAGGCCAGGAGGCTCTGTTACTGTTACTCCACTCACCAGCCCAGTGTTCTCTTATCCAAATACCATAGTTTGGTAATTCACAAATGAAGTGTACGCACCTGGATGATAACATTTGTATAGTGTGTGTAGTATAGGGAGTAACATGACTGCTGAGGCCAGTAGGCCCTATATCTATAATTCCAACCACCAGCCCAGTGTTCACTTGTCTAAATACCCCTGTTCCTCAACTCTCAATTGAAGTGTACTCTCCTAGGAGGATATGATGTTTACATTGCGTGTAATAGACAGAGTGACATGACTGTAACTCCCATGGGGCTTTGTGTCTCCAACTCCAAACACCAGACCAGGGTACACTTGTCCAAGGACCCCTGTTTGGTAACTTCCAATTGAAGTTTACTTACTTGGGGGGATATTATTTGTCAAGTGTGTGAAGTCAAGGGAATAACCTGACTGTAACTCCCAGGAGGCACTGTTTCTCTGTCTCCAAGCACTTGTCCAGAGACCACTGTTTGGCAACTCTTAATTGAAGTATACTCACTTGGGAGGATACCATGTGCAAAGTGTTAGGATGTAGAGGGAGGGTCATGACTGCGAAGCCTACTGGGCCCTGTTACTCTAACTCCAACAACCAGCACAGTGGCCACTTGTCCAAATACCCTTGTTTGGCAACTCTCAAATGAAGTATACTCTACTGGGAGTGATCAAGTGCTGATCATGAGCAAATCAGAGATATATCTGCCAACATAGCTCCATATTGACTTGCTAACCCAAGATGAAATATTTGAGGACATAAATCACACCTTACCCAGTGTGTACAGTATAACAAGTATTCATAAGGCCTCAAGATGCCTCACCAGAGTGGAATTGGGAGTAGACACATTCACACTGCACTAGGCACATGACGACGCGAGTCACATATACAACAAAGTCCTTGGTTCACCTGCATCACACTCAAGTAGGCCTCCAAATAAGCAAAACCATATCTTGCCTAGCCACTGTTTTGCCTGCACTGGTGTCATTTTCAGGCCATCCTCCCAAATGCTAATGATTTGCACATTTCAGCAGCTGCTTGGTTCAAAATGAATTTGCATGCTTCACACATGTCATGTCAATACACCCAATAGCATGGTTACTTGTCACAATAGGATTAACTGCACCTTAACGTTGTACAAGGTCTCGGATTACTGTAACTCTAAACCATTGGAGGTAGATGTCACAATACAACCAGTAACACTGTATCTTTGATATCAACAGGTCGAGCTGCCACTGGGCACACAGAGGCCACAGAACAGACTGCCACTACCCCCCTGGATGAAGCCCTCAGTGAGGAAGATACTCCTGGACATCTGGACATGGAGGATGTTTCTGGCCCATCTGGGCAACCTGGTCAGATGGAAAACAGTGAGTCTCACTGTACCCTCATCAACACCTCCCTGCCCGGTTGTCTCAACATCACAGGCAACTATTCACCCCCCAATCAGTTTCCTGAACACAGTGTCTGGTACCCCAGTCCTGGATCCTGAGGTGCAGTGCAACACTTCGGACAATGAGGGTCCAGGGCCCAGTTGAAGAGGGAACCCTGTGGCAAGGGTGCAGGCCTGTGGGGGTAGGATGCTGTGGGCCAGTGGGGTGAGGCCACTAGGGCTGCTGTCGGCAGGACATCAGCAGCTACGTCTTCGGGTTCTATCAGTAGTCCCTAGGTGTGAGGGGCCAGGTATTGACCAAACGTCAGGAAATGAAGCAGGTACAGAGGGACATGCACAGAGACATGCGGGAACAGATGGAGGCCCGCAATACCAAGATGTCCTCCCTAACAGTTGTGCTGACGGATATTCAAACCACTTTGAGGAGGGCTTTTCAACAACAGTCTACCACTTCGTTTGGCTCATCAGCACAAGGCATATCAGCAACCAGCCCAAGATACCCCTGCACCTGTAGTAGCAGACCCCCCCACGCAAATGGGGATGTCCAGCTAAGAATCCAGGAGGTGCAGATGGTAAGAAACCCACCAGTGCCAGCAAGTGACCGCTTCCTAAAGGCCCTTCTTTGTGTGCCACACATTAACTCTGTTGACTGATCCTCAACCACCTACCAGTTCCAATGGGAGGAGTACTGTGGACTTTGGAGTCCCAATGGTGTGGCATCTACTTCAATAATTTCATTCACCATGACTGACACCCGCACTTTACATTTTTGTTACTTTCTGTCCAAAATGTATTTTCTGTATTAGCATTGTAATAAATTCACCCATCACAAACTCATTGTCTGCTTACTTAATTTTCACATTTAGCTATCTAGAGATGTAAGACCATGTGAACCATACAATTAAGATACAAGCTACTTGTGCAAGCAGGGATATGTTACAGGTACACAGTTTCCAGCTCAGGATTACAATCATTACACACCAACACATTAGTACAAGTGTCTGGTCAAACCAAAACGTTTATTACATTGTTCAGCACATGGACTGTCAATATGTCTGGACTTTTAGAAACAAGAATGAGTGACTCATAATGAGTAAATGAACATGTTTCAAGGTACAGACCCCCAGACCATAGAAGAAAGGGATTTTCAGACATTGTCCAGTAGTATAGGCAAACATTAAATCGGTTGATGTCAGCAGCTTGAGCCTTATCATATACCACACCAAAATAATCCAACATCACATAATCCAAGATAAAGACAGATGGCACTACAGCAGTCCTTGATCACAGAGACATCATAATCCAATGCTCGTGCATCTGGTGGCATAACACAAACATATGTCAGTGTTGTGGCACAGGCACTGTGGCCTGCAATGATGAAACACATCTACAGCTACATAGAGCTCATACAAAACAAGTGTTAAGCCAATGTGAAGGAAAAATGACATGGTCAAAAGCTAGGAGTACATATTTTCAGACCACATCATGACACACATGATGCATCAGGTCCACCACAAGACACAAAGCAAGTGCAATATGCACTTCTGTACCTCCTACCAAGCACTGTGAAAACTGTCTTGGTACAGATCTCATACATCCAAAATCTGTGACCTACATTACCTTGAACAATCCATGCCCACTTTGTATGTCGAAAGAGCATCAGATACCTGCCAATGTCACAACTCTGAAATGCTCACATGAAGAGGCCATGGTGAAGGTACCTGTACAAAGAACAAAACAAGGAGGATAGGCTTGAAACCATACCTATGGCACAAGTCACATAGCAAGCACCTGGAAAACAAAGTACACTGCAAGGAAACTGATACAAACAAAGCAACATTATCAAGTTTGGAATGTGCCAACAGCTATCTTATCAAGCAGCCTTTGACTGAATATTGCAGAGTATCAGCTCCCTCTCTGTTTCTAGAACACTCAACTCCACACATTCTCACAACTACAGTTTATTTTACAGTCACAGTCTTTAGATCACATGACATACTTATACTCATGAAAAGTAGCTGGTGATGGGATCTTCCTGCAAGTCAGCTCCTTCCTCTTCACCACTGTCCTCCTCACTTGGCATTTCAGGCGTCTCACCCAGTGGCACTACAGGCTTCCACTCCTCTGGGATATATGGTATATTCCTTTGCATGGTGATGTGTAGCATACAGCATGCCACAGTGATCTGAAAAACGTTCCCGGGTGAGTAGAGGAGAGCTCCAGCAGTCCAGTTCAGACAGCAAAATCTGGCCTTTAGGAGCCAAAAAGCCCGCTCCACTGGCTGCTGTGTTCTTCTATGGGCTTCACTGAAGTGGCTTCCCCTGGTATAGTTGGAATCGTCAGAGGTGTCAACAACCAAGGATGGTTTAGCTATGCAGAGTCTCCTGCCAAGGAATGGGACAAAAGTGCAACCATTAGTAACTCAGACCATGAGTGTAGCACCTGACATTACACACACAATCAGGACAGACGTAACTAACCAACCAGCCAGGCCCTGTCTGGGTGCAGTTGCGACATCAGCTGGTATATGGTGCTGTTCCACATTGTAAAGGAATCATGGGCTGATCCTGGATAACAGGCACAGACGTGTGAGATGTAGAGATCTGCCAAACAGGCAACTTGCCTGTTGATGGAATGGAAGTTATTTCAGTTGGATAGCTTTGTTCAGTGGCCTGTGGTGGCACCAAGCCAACATGTAGGCCATCAATGGCCCCACCACACGTGAGAGGTGGGCAAAATCGTAAAAGTCAGCCTTCACATTGGCTAAATCCTCATGTCGGGGAACTTGATATAGCTGTCAATGTGTTTCAACATTGCTGAGAGGAAATCCTTCAACACCAGACTGAACATAGGTTGGGACATATCAGCAGATGGGGCAACTGTATGTTGAAATTAACCTGTGACTAGGAATTGAAATACTGACATGACTTGTACAATGGGTGGTATGCAGGTTGGATAACTAATAGCTGGCATCAGAATTGGCTCCAACTGATGGCATGAGTCCACTGTTGTTTGCCTATCCAGGTAGTATAACATAATAATATTCCATTTCTCCATGGTCTGAAGGTCTGGCAGAATATGGTAGACATGAGGTTGTCTCATCCTCCCTCTCTCAGGGTACCTACGTGTGACAGGACATGAGTTTGAAAATGAGCCAGTGTGTTCATAGCAACATACATGATACATGCCAAAGATCTCATATGATAAAGCATTTCTGATTGGATAGACCTGACACACAGTACACATCACAGCTGGCAAGTACACAATGGTCACATGTAACCCCCATGGTTGTCAACACACATTTCCACAACATGGATTTTGACGAAACTCAAAGATGTACTTCACAATCGCTCCTCAAAATGTGACTGTTTATTCCACCCGCCAAACAGACCATCTGTGATGGTGGACCACTGTCAAATGCCATCTGTGCCCTGTAACACACTACACTGGTGGTTGTGTAGAAGGACCTACATGACAAGACAGAATAAGGATGTTTGTGATGCTACTAAACATATATTGTATGTCTGATGTAGTTTACAAAGCCAAATACAGCATTTAAGGCCACCAAAATGGCAGATACCTGACCTTCTCTACAGGACATCAGGAATGGCCTTCAGCCACTGGCAGAAGTCATCGGGGAGATAGGTGGTTCCAACAGCAGCGGACACAACCATAGGCTAATGCTGTTGCCTGTGACAGTCATTCCCAATAGCTGTGTCCGCCAGCGGTGACAGCTGTGTATGTGGCAGACATGATCGCCATGTTGTGCACATTCACTCACTTGACTCCTGATACTGCTGTCAGCAACACTTCCACCACCCGAGCTGCAGTGTGCTGCCTCTGGGAGAAATCATGCCACGTCCAGCAGGTGATAGGGCCCCTGCCTTCTCTCCAGAGGAGCTGGGGAGGCTTGCTGATGGGGTTCTACCCCTGTATGAACAGCTCTATGGCTCACCAGAGGAGAAGGTAAGAATCTCATTGGCATAATTGATTCTGTTCTATACCGTCCTTTCCCTCCACAAAGACTACAATGTGCCCCTGTGTGCCAGTTAAACTTCTTGTGTGCCTGTTGTTGCAGTCTGTGTTGCATAAATGAGATGTACATTATGCAGGTATTGGTGGCCAGTACTATATGTTTAGCTCAGTTACATTTTGTTGTGTGAGGATTTTGGTGCCCTAGAACCTCCTTGTGAAGGATGCACATTACTTGGTAAGGATACTTTAATGCCATTCACTGACATCTCTTTCTTCATGATTGTTGTAAATGCTGGGCAGCCTCTATGTACATGACAGCAGGAGCTGTGTATGCATCTTGTACAGTATGAGTCATTTGAGGATCTTGTAAGCAATGTGTATAGTACCACAGATCTTTCAACCCACATCTGGCCTTGCCAAACTGTAGTCTGGAATCCATATCCTGACTCACTCTGCCCTTCGGGTTCCCACATACACACCACATGCCAAATTGCTGATGGTCACATGATGTACTATAGTGCATGGAAGTGTTGGAAATGGAGTGACATGTAGGTTCCGTATGCTCACACTGCCGAGACTAGGGCCTGTCAAATGTATCTCCCAGTATGGGACATAATCCAGGCTGAGGTGGAGTCACTGTGGCTATGCAATTGTGGTATTGTGCCCACCCCCTTTACACCAGCAGATCCTGGCATATGGAAAATTTGATGCTCTAGTGGCAAAACTTGCCCTGAATGCCTCAGTCTGTTAACTAAATTAGGAATGGGTACTGAGGTGCATCCCAGAAGTAGTCCATGTGTGCAGTATGCATCATTGTCAACGTGTGTCTTTGAGAACAGGTTCCTTACTCCTACAGTTCTATTGTCACCTTCACATAGGTCATATTTGTCATGTATAGGCTTATTGCACTAATGGCAGTCCCACAGTTCAGGCCGTGTGTTGATGATATGTCCAAAGGAGTATTTTGTGGTACAGGTACATATCACAGAACCCACCACTTGAAGTGGAATGAATCTGCATTTTGGTAGACCACATGTCCACACATGCATAAGATGTACACTTTCTGTACCCATCATGCCAGCCTCTTTATTGTCACTCAAAAGTAAAGGTGAAGTCTCTACTTTTGCAGTTGCTGTAGGGACTCTATGCAATGAGTCAATCTCGCAAAATGTGAATGTATTGGTCCATTCAGGCCTAAGGAGTTTACCCTTCAGAAGCTGCATATGTGTGTAGTGTTTCATTGTGGGTCACATCATAGTACATGTTGCTGGATCATAGGCTACCTGATGTCAGTAGGCCTGCTTAGTCATAGTAGGCCTTGAGCAGGGTAGTGGGTCAGTCTGCAGATGGATAAAAAAGTGTAGTACTGTCCCAGTAATTATTGGCTTGTGTGCTTTATACTTCTGGTGTATTGAAAAATTGACATTTTTTAGCTTGGTGTTTCTGATATGTGTGTGTGCTACTGTACTGTTGTCAGCAACATGCCATGTTCTGGGAGCATCATTTCACAAAATGTTGTGTTATTGGGTATGTGACAAATAAGTGTCTGCATGACCTTGTGTGGGGTCTGTGGGGATGAAGTTGGCATTGGCCTACCATTATATAACAACAGGTAAATGAGGTATGCTCCATGAGGCAAAGCATTGAAGTTGATGTGGTCTCTTACTTGTTCAATGGTTACTGTCATTGCACAACTTCAGCCAAGCAAATGTAGTTGTCTGAAATCCTGACATTTCCTGTGGGCAACAGTTGACAGTTCAGATGGCATGCATGCATATGGTTTGATACATGTAGGGGCCACTTTGGTGGTATTTGTTGCTAGGGCCTACTTGACATCATAGTAATGTTTGTGATCACAGCTGGTGTTCAAGTGAGATCAGAAACATATGGTGACACTTGTTCTCTTTGTATTTTCAGCATCAGCCCATGCAAGCGAAGGAGACAGGGCACAGCCAGTGGGGAAGAATCTGGCCATGGTACCTCTTGTTAAGACAGCACCGACACAGAGGATCCAGTGGTATGGAGGGTGAGGGGCATGCCACAGAGGAGACCAGATCTACATCCTCATTATTGCATTATACTTCCAGTGTCCACACCCTAGTAGTGGCAGACCCATCAGGATGGACTCCTGTACCATCTTTGTCCACCACCCCCAGTTCTATCACCACCTTCCTGGTTGCTTCCTACCCAGGTGGCCTTGCCCGCTCACCCAAGAGGGTGGGAGGCTCCTTTGCCACAGGAACCTATGCCCCAGCCCTTGTTACCCCTGCTGCCCTGAGTGAGGAGGCTATTGACCTCCGGACGAACATCTCTGTGGGTCAGACTGCCATTTTGAATACCATACAAGGGTTGGCCAGCCAACATCAGCAGTCCAATGCTTTCTTGGAAGGCATTCATTGTACCATGTCTGGCCTACTGCGATCTTTTCAGGCTCTGGCCTCCTCATTGACAGCCGCCAGTCACCCCCCACATTCTGTCCCCTTTCGACCTCCCTCTTCCCAATCTAAATCCCCCATTCCTCTACCTATACCAAGCACGCAGACACATCCACATGCTCCCACCTCAACACACACAAGCAGCACACATAAACACAAACACCACAAGACACACCAGAAATCAGACACTCATCATACACTCACACACAAAATCAGCCACCACTTCAGCAGGTACTCTCGCCGCTGTCACTGACCCACACACCACATCAAACATAACCACAGGCACCACCACAACAGGCAATAATACATCCACCATACCCACAGACCCCACCCCGACAGACATCCACCACATTCATCCTAGTTTCAGACATCACCCTAGCAGACAACACACATCCACCACATCCACCATACCTGTAGACACCACCCCAACAGACACACAAACATTAACCACTTCCAGCTTACCTTCAGATAACCCCTCAAAAGACAAGCACACATCCACCACTCCATTACCCAGCACCTCTATCTTCCAGCCCCCAAGACATTCAAATGCAAACACTCACAAATACAACAGACACCACCCTAACTAAAGCAAACCTTACACATGCACACACCCAAGACATCTACACCCACGCACCAGACAACCACTCCCTCAACCTCCAAATCCCCAACCCCTTTCAATGACCATTCTCGTGTTTCAAAGCAGAGTTTCCTTTTTGAACTTGTCCTTCCCCCGTTCTCTCCCACTGTCCCATACCCAAGAGGCCTTGACCTACATCTCAACCCATGCCTTCCACATTCAAGTCCTACCCTGTCACACCTGCCCTGCATGCAAGCACCCATACCCCTCACCCCAAGAAAAAGCCCACCCCTCCTAAGAAAGAGTCCACCCCCCAAACCCAAGCCCACCCATCCCAAATCTGCCCCCGACCAAGGATGATCCCCGAGGTACCTGCCTGCCCATTTGATGCCCCTTCCTTTTGAGGTTTCCTGACAGTCATAGGAGTCAAGTGTGGGAAAACTACTATGCAATGACTTTATGATTGGCTGGCCAATGGCCTTTGCTCATACTTGTTTTCTTTCAAATAAACCCAAATAGTTGTTATTTTGGGTAAACATTTGTCCTGCAATTCAATTTCTACCTTTATGTTGTTCCAGAGTAATTTGTGCTGTCTGCCTACAGTTGTGTGTGTTTCAGCCTGATTGCTGATCCATTTGCTGTTGTTATGAAAATCTGACTTTGTGGGCAGTGCTGGCTTCACCCAGGATAAACGTAGATGTTGACTGTATGGATGTGTTTGTTAATGCAATTGTGGTGTCACTGCAATATATTCTGTGTGGTATGGTAAGTATTTCATCTGGAGTGGTCCAATGTCAGCATGTATGGTGTTAATCTTGTCCCCATGATATTGACTGTAGATTCGTCTCATGTGTGGCAGCTTGAGTTTTCTTTGTGCATACATGGAGGGTGTTCAATTGTGCTACCTATGTTTGCAGTTGACTGTGCATGTGTCCCTTTTGCTGTGTGTACCTTGCAGCTATTTCATCTAGATATATGCCTCATGCAGCTGCTGTTGTATTTGCTTTCTTGACTTGCTCTTCACATTTTGCAGATAGGCATGCCACTTGGCTCTAATATTGTTTGTTCTTGAGATACATATAGGGCCAGTTCCTGTGCAAATTTTGTTTAGGGGCATGAGCAAAGTTATAAATGTCCAAGTGCAGCATCCTACCCTACTGATGCCCCCATCCTTGTTGTGCAGGCATTGTTTGCATTCTGAGCTGTATATATTTGTCTGTCTGACTATTGTACATCGCATTCTCCTTCCATTGTGTTGCAATGTGGGTAGTGTGTGGGTCCATGCCATGGATGTTTAATGGGAGTGATGTTTGTGTTCCATGATACATCTATACTTATATGTGTTGATTCTGATGAAAGTCCATCACATGTGTGCAATGTTAGGGTGTCAGTTGTACTGGTAGATGTGATGTTACTGTGCTGTTACTTTTGTGTAACACAATTTTGTGTACACTCCACTGGCCCTGTGCCTAAGATGTGCAGACGTGTTTGTGTAGTGCTGCAGTGCAGTGTGAATGACCTGCCCAAAGGGGGAATTTACTGGCTGTGAATGTGTCCTTCTTTGTGAAAGACTCCAACTGTGTACACAATGACAAGTGTACTTGATGACTGTACTGTGACCCCCATATCATGTGGATGATCTGTTGTTGAGCTTAATGACACAGGTAGGCGTGTGTACTTACGGTCAGTTGCGTCCACGGCAGTGTGGATTTTGTGCACCTTTGATGAGCAGCAGCTGCTACAGGACTTGTGAGATGGGTACATGGTGGCACAGGACATGTAACTCTGCCTGCAGGTGAGTTGCTCCCTTTATACTCTCCATTCCTGCCTGCTCATATGTGGTGGTTGGACTGCCACGGTCACATTAGCAATATGCAGCCTCATAATGTGTCTGGCAGAAACATTGTCTCAGCCGGACTGTATGTGTTGCCTCATCACCTCAGCGGTCTACACTGCCTGGCGGTACCTGTGGGACCATGGCAGTCTTTGCTCCATAGGTCCGTCTGATTTAATTCACTAATTTGGTGCAGGTTTAATGTTTATAGTAAGCTTAGGACTACATATCACATAATGCCACATAAAGGCATAAGAGGGGAGAGAGTATATATTGCTAAGAATAGATCACTCGTTTACCGTGATCAAGACCTTGTTGGTTGAAACGTGTTGGTGTTGGGTTTGTCGATTACAGATTAGACAAGAAATTCTAAGAATCCTGTGAGTGCCGCGTATGACTATATGTCAATTTGTGGGAGAATTAAGTACAGGGAATCGGTCCTTCCCTGATGCGAGCACTGACGATTTGAGCGCGTCTGGAAGGGACCAATTGGTGAAATAATTTATTATTCAAGGCAGCACTGTGAAACGCTTTGGGTATGCTCATACTCTGCTGATAAGTAATTGTGTGTCGAAGCAAGACGCCAGAAAATAAACACTCCGCAACTGTGGCTCGCTAAAACAACATAGAGCTAATAAAATTAGAATGGCTCCCGACCTTCTCTTTCAAGAGGCAACAAGACGCTGGAAAAAGGAACACTCAGCGAATATTTTTCTGCCATGAAAATACAGCGTGAACTGACTCTGAACAACGCTGGAGTTTTCCACTGAGAAGGAGCACCGAACGAGTGGTGTCGGAGGACGCCACACAAACGGATTGAGGCTTCTTTTCAGATAAGGAAACGAATGGGATGGAGTAATTTGTACGTTTCACAGTGGTTTAAAAGTGTAACAGAAATGTGTTACCCAGCATAAACCCAGGACCTTTGGACATCAAGAATAGATATATAAAACAGTGATTGGAGATACCCAACGGAGTGAAAAGGATTCTCTAGTAACTGTTTAATTATTTGATTTTTTATAGTCACCAAGTTGAGTGGAAATAACTATAAATATGGAGGAAAGGGCTGCAAAGAGAATACAAAGAGCAGAATCAGTTTTCTGTAAGAAAGTGGATTACAACAAGATGGTGTGCCTCATGGAATGTAGCAACATTACCAAGGGACAATATCAAACAACTATACATACAATTAGAACTGCTAATGAAAAAGGAAATCTCTAAAAGTTGGGAAGTGATCACTTTGGAGAAATATATACAAATGGGGAGAGTACCGAGAGGGCTAAGAATCTTTACTCTTCCGAATCATCCAGATACATGTCCTGAAATGTTGGAGGAGTCGGGAGCCAATAGCATGGAATGTTCTAAACATATGATGGAAATTATTATTAAGTATGCTAAAAAAGATATTGATAGAATAAGAGAAAGTATAAAAGAGTTAGAAGCTAGGATTAGGTCATTGTACCAAGGAGATGAACAAGAAAAATATAAGAAGGTAATGAATACAATTTTGGACAAATATGAGAATCAAATAGAAGAACGTAAAAAGAGCACATTTTTAAGAGATGAAAAAGATTATGAAACAGGTCGCATTCAGACTTTTGCTAAAAGATTTGACATTTTGAAACAATAACTACACACAGTGAAAATCGATCTTGAACAGATTGAAACCATAGAAAATAGTGGATCAGAGAAAGACCTATGTGAAGGGGAAGGGACAAGTGCCAGCGTGAGAAAAACAACTTTTTTAGATGAAATGAAGTTAGTGTACTTGGACCAAGAAACAAAGGAAGGAGCAGAGGCTGAGGTTAGGAAAGAACAAAAGAAGTAAGAGATACAGGAAAATGAGAAGTGGGGCCAGAAAGAGGAAAGGATTATATAATACACAGCAGGAAGAAACAATAGGTATGAAAATGGAACCCGAAAAGACAGATAATTTGATTGGAAATTTGTCAAATTACCAACTAACTAAGGTTGAAGAAAGTGTATTGCAGAAAGGCCTCAGTTTCTGCCCGGAAAAACATCTAGATTTTGTACTAACTAGAATTGATATAGATAAATTTGTGTGAAAGCTAAAATTGGCAAAATATTTTTCGAAAGCAGAATGTAATAGAGTGACAAGAGAGGCTCAAGCAAGCTGTGATTCAAATTTGATAATAGAACAAAAATCTGATTTAAAAACATTGTATGATTTAATTCATAGTCTAGAAGATGATCAAATGACAGAAACACAAATACTATCAACATTAGGGATAGATACTGAACAACATGAATATACTAAATTTAAACCGAAATCCAAGTTTTTCCCGATTTTGAAGCCAGGCAATAAGATTGATGTATTTCATGACCTAATTGTCACTTACTTAGAGAAAATACATTCTCAAACGGATAGAATTGGAAAGGAGAATCTAACTATAGATCAACGAGTTGCACTTAAAAACTTGATGGAAAATCAAACTATAGAGATCAAACCGGCAGATAAACGAGGTAACATAATTATTTGGGGAAAAATTACTATCTTGCTGAAGCTTATAAACCAGTGGTTGCCAACCTGTGGTCCGGGGACCACTGGGGATCCACAAAGCCTCCTCAGGGGGTCCGCGACTGCATAGAAAATTAAATAATATTAACAGATTAGGTCCCCAGATTTCAATACTGACTCAGTGAGGGATTCCCAGATTCCAATAATGGTTTAGTGGGGGTCCCCAGGTTCCATTAATGATAAAGTGGGGGTCCACAGAAGACAAAAGGTTGTGAACCACTGTTAAAAACAATTGAATATAGAATCCAATTATTGTAGTTTGAATAAAAATCTGATAAATGATTTGGTGCAAGATTTAAATCAAAGATTGGAAAAATGGTATTCAGGTGGTTTGATCAATATGGATTAAGTAAAATTCATGACAAATGATAATCCGATTATGCCTACCTTATATTTCTTACCAAAGATTCATAATACTTTAAAGAACCTCCAGGTAGACCAATCATCTCTAGTTGTGGATCATTATATGAAAAGGTACCTCAATATGTGGATTATTTCCTGGCACCAATGGTGAAAGGTCTTAATTCATATATAAAAGACTCAGGAGATTTTCTTAGACTACTGGAAGATGTGGCATGGCAGTCGGAATATATATTGATTACCATAGATGTGGTCTCTCTATATACATCAATCTCACACGAGTTGGGTATGAAAGCAGTGAAATATTTTCTACAGCAGAGAAATATTAATTTATTAAAACATTCAGAAATGCTGCTGGAGATGACGGAACTGTGTTTGAGAAACAAGGTGTTTATATTTAATCATCAGATCTATAAACAAGTCTGTGGTACTGCAATGGGAGTTTCATTGTCTCCAAGCTATGTGAATCTGACCATGGGTTGGTGGGAGAAGCACATAGCTTGGGGAGAAGAAAATGAGAATGATATGGAGAAAGTAATAGTATGGTTACGATATATAGACAATTTATTCTTAATTTGGAATAGTACTGACGCGCTGTTTAAGGACTTTTTCATGAAATTAAACACCAATGATATGGGACTCCAGGTTACATATAAAATTAGTAAAATCTCTATAGAGTTCTTGGATGTGATGGTATATATAGAGAATAATACATTACAGACGACATTGCATCGAAAACCCATGGCGACTAACAGTATTTTACATGGATCAAGCTTCCATCCGAAATCGCTCATAAGAAGTATTCCTTATGGAGAATTTATTAGAATCAAGAGGAATTGTTCAAACAAGGAAGATATGGATATTAAATTCAAAGAGATGGAACAGAGATAAAAGCAAGTTTGAGAACACGAGCACAGACTTTGGACAATAGGATTGAACAAAAATCAGAGGAGAAAGAGGAAAAGATAAGACTCATTTTGAACTACAGTAAAGAGAATCAACAAATATTGAATATTCTAAACAGACATTGGCATTTGATTAGGAAAGACATGAATATTGGACCACAAGTTGGAATACAACCCTATGTAACATACAGAAACGCACCATCATTGAAGGACATATTAGTGAAGAGCCATTTTGAATCACCGACTGCATCCAATTGGCTAACAGACTCCCACAAGGGTTTCTTCTGATGCACAGATGTAAAGCATGTAAGATAGGGTGTAACAGAAAAAAACTTGTAGACTTTCGAGGTAAAGAGATCCCCATTTCAGACAGGATTACATGTGAAACCACATTTGTAGTGTTTGTGATAGAGTGTATTTGTGGGTTACAGTATGTAGGCAGCACCATCTGCCCACTGAAGAAGCGAATACTTGAACACATTAGGACAGTACAAAATGATGACACTAATTATGCGATGACTAAACATTTGAAAAATCATGATAAAGCTAATTGTTTACACATGAAGTATTTTGGGGTTGCAACAATTAAAAAACAAGAAAGAGGGGGTGACAGAGTTCAACAACTGAGACGGTTAGAGTCAAGGTACATCATTAGACTAAAAATGAAGATCCCGTATGGGATCAATGGGGATGAGGAATTGTACTGTCATTTATGAATATTAATATATGATTGGACAAAGAAGATATAGACACAAAATATTTCTCCTTGGTATAAGTATATGGCTATGACCACATTAGAAACAGATAAGTAATATGTTGGTTGGATAAGGAAAGAGGGGCTACTAGACCATGATTCTCGGTAACTGATCTAATAAAGCTTGAAGCGAGGATGGGGAAAGAATAGCCCTGGAAGCGAGAAGGAAATTATATTTTTGCTTTGGGTATTAGTATATTGAAAAATGAACTAATTGGTATCAAAAGACATTGGCCCTCATTACAACCCTGGCGGTTGGTGGTAAAGTGGCATTAATACCGCCAACAGGCTAGTGGTAAATACCACCAAATTATGACCATGGTGGAAACAGCTCAGACAGACAGCCACTTTAACACACCGACCACCAGGGCGGAATCAACAGGCACTACGGCGGTAACCGCCTACACCCAGGGGGAAGACAATGTTCCATCCACTGTATTAAGACAGTCCAATCTGCCACTTTTTCCGGGGCGGTACCAACGACATCAAAAGCCTGGCGGAAACAGAGATCAGAAGTTAAAGGAGTCACCTGTGGAGACTCAGGGAAGAACCACACAGCCATGGAGCCTGAGCTGCATGTCTTCCCCATGATCTTCTACGTGCTGCTCCACTACGAACAACAACGACAGTGAAGATGACCCCGGTAAGTACAGCCGCTTAGCACACAGGGGACGGGGAAGGAAAAAGAGAGTGACACACACACACACAACCCCTCCACCCCCAACACCATATACACAGCAGATGCAGCAACATAACATATTTACCCCGTACCCCTCAGGAAAAATTCAAGGACAACTACAATAGATTAAAAAGAGTGTAATAAGATAAAATAGTAGCAATACCTGCATCCAAATCAAAAAGTATATACATATTTACAATTGTAGGGACACTGCCCAGTCCTCAATGTTCATGGGCCACAGGGCCGCATTACAAAGTCCAAGGCTCCACTTTACTGAACAACACAGAGGGAACACTGCAGAGGCATCAGGTCAAAAATAGGCAGGCACCGCAGGGGGACGGGGCACAGGGGAGAACCTCAGCCGGAAGATGGTACAACGCCACTGGTCCTGGAGGGGGCAACATGCCCTGTGCTTGATCCTGGGGAGTGCAAGGCCACAGTCTCTCAAGTGGTTGACTTGCCCACTGGCTCTGGAGGGGCCATCATGCCCTGTGCTTTGTCCTGGGGAATACAAGGCCACAGTCTCTCAAGTTGGTGAATACCCCACTGGTTCTGGAGGTAGCATCATGCCCAGTGAGCTTCATCCTGGGGAGGATGGGGTGAGTGGATGGCTTCTCCACTGGTTCTGGAGGGGGCATCGTGCCCAGTGAGCTTCATCCTGGGAAGGATGGGATGAGTAGATGGCATCTCCACTGGTTCTGGAGGGGGCATCGTACCCAGTGAGCTTCATCCTGGGGAGGATGGGGTGAGTGGATTGCAGCTCCACTGGTTCTGGAGGGGGCATCATGCCCAGTGAGCTTCATTCTGGGAAGGATGGGGTGAGTGGATGGCATCTCCACTGGTTCTGAAGGGGGCATCGTGCCCAGTGAGCTTCATCCTGGGGAGGATGGGGTGAGGGGATGGCTTCTCCACTGGTTCTGGAGGGGGCATCATACCCAGTGAGCTTCATCCTGGGGAGGATGGGGTGAGTGGGTGGCATCTCCACTGGTTCTGGAGGGGGCATCATGTCCTGTGATGCAGATCTTGGGGAGGATGGGGTGAGGGGATGGCTTCTCCACTGGTTCTAGAGGGGGCATCGTGCCCAGTGAGCTTCATCCTGGGGAGGATGGGGTGAGTGGATGGCATCTCTACTGGTTCTGGAGGAGGCATTGTGCCCTGTGATGCAGATTTTGGGGAGTGCAAGGTCACAGTCTCTCAGCTGGGTGTCATACCCACTGAATTTGCATTGGGCAGGCTGCACAACAGCCCATGGATGCAGGTCTACAGACTATCCACCGGCGGTAACGGCTGTTCAGTGGTGGCAGTGGTGCTGCTGGTGGTGGTGGGGGGAGGCTCCAGCCCATCCCCTGCAGCCTTGGACTGTGCCTAGTGGTGCTGCTGGTGGTGGTGGGGGGAAGCTCCAGCCCATCCCCTGCAGCCTCGGACGGCGACCCACCGGTGGTGGGGGTGGTGCTGGTGGTGGGGCTGCTGGCAGAGCTGGTGGTGGTCATGGGGGGAGGCTCCAGCCTCTCTCGTGCAGCCTCGGAAGGCTTCCCACTGGTGGTGCTGGTGGTGGTGGGGGAAGCTCCAGCCCATTCCCTGCAGCCTCGGACGGCTGCCCACCAGTGCTGCTGGTGGTGGTGGGGGGAAGCTCCAAACCATCCCCTGCAGCTTCGGACGGCTGCTCCACCATAGATGGTGGTAGGGTCTTCTACTGAGTCCCAGCACCAGGCCCCTTGTCCTTACTGTCTGCTGGTGCAGACCCCTTGCCCTTCCTGTCAGCAGCTGGGGATGGCTCCTTGCCCCTTTTGACAGCAGCTGGGGCTGGTTCCTTGCCCTTCCTTCCTGAAGCTGGGCTGGCTCCTTGCTCTTCCTTCCTGCAGCACTTGGGGCTGGCTCCTTGCCCTTCCTTCTTGCAGCACTTGGGGCTGACTCTTTGCCCTTCCTGCACCACTTGGGGCTGGATCCATGCCCTTACTTCCTGCACCACTTGGGGCTGGCTTCTTGCCCTTCCTTCCTGCAGCTGGGGCTGGCTCCTTGCCTTTCCTTGCAGCACTTGGGGCAGGCACCCTTTCTGGCTGGCTGGCTGGTGGCCGGGATCCTTTCCCACCTGGAGTTGCTGAGGACACTACTGTGCCCGTGGACTGGGTGGCTGAGGTGCTTGCCTGGGTTTTGACCAACCTGGTCTGATGTTAAGGATGGGGGAGGGAAGAGGTCAATGGTGGAGAGGAAAAGCTTCTTAGGGACATTGGGGTGGGAATAAGGAGATGGTTTGGGAGTGCAGGAAGAGGGAGTGGTTGTAGGATGTGTCAGTCTGCTGTGCTTGAGTGCAGGTGCATGGGCTGGATGCTGTTGTGAGGTGGATGGCTGTTGGGTGTCTAAGTGCTTGTGAATGTGTACCTTGGGCGGGCAGACACAGAGGGAGAGGACACAAGGGACGTGTGCATGGATGTGGGGGTGATGACTGCCAGTGAGGTGTGTGTTCTGATAGGTGTGCTGGTGATGGTGGTAGTGGATGAGGATGTAGTGCATGCAGGTGTGAGTGGAGACGCAACTGGGAAGCAGGTGAAGGACGAGGAGGAGGGGGCCACAGTGGAGGCAGTGGATGTTGGTATGTCTACATCTGGATGGTGTTTGTGTGAGTGCCTGTGGGATGAAGCGTGGTGCTTGTGCTAGCCATGTCCACTCTTATGTGTTGTCCTGTGTGCATGCTGGTCTGCCTGTGTGCTTGGGATAGGTTGGGGTTGAGGGGAATGGGATTGGGTAGAGGAAGCTGGAGGGGGGAGGGTGGAAACAGGGACAATGGCTACTATCAGAGAGGAGGACAGAGCCTGGATTTATCTCTTTTGGGTCACCAAGCCAGTGTGAATGCCCTCCAGAAATGTATTGGACTGTTGCATTTCGGCTGCCAGCTCCTGGATGTTATTCACAATGGTTGACTGCCCAACATAGATGGATTGCAGGAGGTCAATAGCCTCCTCCCACAGGGCAGCAGGGCTAACTGGGGCAAGGCCTGAGGTGCCTGGGGCAAAGGAGATGCCCACCCTCCTGGGTGAGTGGGCATGGGAAATTCGCTGAGGGGCTGCTGGGAGGGCGGTGCTGGTACGGGGGTGGCGGCTGTACCTGTAGCTGGGGTGGTCACAAACGTGTCCGCCACCACCAGGGAGCTTCCATCGGAGGAGGTATCCGTGTCTGAACTGTCCCCTCCAGTGTCCGCTGTGGTGCTCCCCTCGCCCTCCGTCCCACTGGTGCCCTCACCGTCGGTGGACTTGGCCTCCTGGGTCCTGTGGGATGCAGCTCCCTCCGTCGCCGGTGCCTCTGCTCCTCTGTCAGATGATGCTAATGCACATACAGACAGAATGACAAAACAAAAAGGGGGGAGACAAAGGATACACTTGGTCAATGGTGGCACCAACACCACTGTTGGTGTACACAACACACTCATACACAGGGAACAACCCTACGCACTAGGCACTGCAATGCACTACCAGTTGCAATACTAGTCACGAGGCCATGGGTAGGGACACATACAGCCAACTGCAGCATACCTGCGACCCACAGACCCCTGCCCATTAGTGGATGCCTACTAGCTAGGTTGGAGAAATTTCACATCAGAACCCTGAACAACATGGGACCTACTCTGCAATGTCATGCCTGGCCTAGGGGCACCCACAGGTCCACGTCCCCCACTCGGCTACCACCCCACCAGACATTAGTAGTAATGAAGGGCACTGTACTCACCCCCTTGTTGCTGCTGTAATGCCCCCAATTGCCCATCCAGCTCCGGAGAGGCCACCACCAGTATGCAGGCCATCAGGGGGCTCAGGGTTCGATGAGCACCCCTTCCTCATTGGGAGGCCATCCCCAGCTGAGCCTCCGCAGTCTTCCGTGCCCAGCATCTCAGGTCCTCCCACCGTTTCCAACAGTGGGTGCTCTGCCTGCCGTAGACCCCCAAGGTCCGCATGTCCTTGGCGATGGCACGCCATATACCCTTCTTTTGATGGGCGTTGACCTGCAGAGAAATACACACAGGGAAAGGTATTAGTCCGACCATCCTGCCTGTTACACTCATGGTCCACCATACTCCTTCCCATCCCCATTAGCACAGACATGCACCAGCAAACATGCTGCGCGCTGCCCAGGGCCCATCCACCAACCCCCCCACAAGAGGCCTTCACACACAGAACTCCATGCATTCATGCCCCATGCATCGTACTCACAGTGTACTCACCTGTTGTTCTGGAGGCCCATACAGCAGTCGGCATTGGGGTAGGACCCCATCCACCAGTCTCTCCAACTCAGCCGAAGTGAAGGCAGGGGCTATTTCCCCAGTCACACACGCCATGGTGGGTTCCAGACACAGGTCACAGCAGCACATGCAGTGTAGGTCCTCTCCTGTTGATGGTCAGGTAGCAAGTGAATGAACAGATAGGAAATGCTGGTCACGTCCACAGCGGTGCGTACCATCACCACTGGCATACATCACCATTGGCCACTGTACCCCATAGGGCCCAATGATAACCAATGAGGAGTTGTACAGTGGTTCCCAACCGCCTCCCGCAACGGCGCGCTACGTCAGCGGAATTAGCTCATTTCCGCCTGTCCCTCCAACCTGGACAGGTGGATGCCATTTCAGGGGGAGGCAGGCCACGGATCCTAACTGCATCACAGTTCACAATATCACTTTCTGGACATATGCCACCAAAATATTGTAACAATCACAATATGTATTGAAGTGTAGTGGTTACAATGTGCAGATTATGACCAGCTGCTCACTCTTTTTCCCCATAGATTGCAACCGTTGAGGATGAATAGGAGATGGAGACATCCCCCTGTGTACAGACCCCTGCTGGACTTGGCAACAATGGAGGACAGGTACATTATCCTCACCTACAGACATGACATGGCCACAATCCAAAAGCTGTGTGCCCAATTGGAGCCAGACCTGATTCCTGCTATCCATCACCCCACAGGGATCCCCCTTCTTGTGCAAGTGCTATCAGTGCTCCATTTTTGGCAACAGGTTCTTTCCAAGTGATAGTGGGCTTGGCAGCAGGAATGTCACAGCCAATGTTCTCAATAGTGATGACCAGAGTGCCCTGATTAAACACATGTGCATCTACATCATTTTCCCCCAGGTGGAGGATTTGGCCATAGTGAAGGCTGACTTCTATGCAATGGGACATATCCCCAACATCATTGGTGCGATTGATGGGACACATATTGCATTTGCCCCACCCCCGGCAAAATGAACAGTAAAATCGTAAAAGTTATCATTCGATGAATGTGCAGATGGTGTGTTTGGCGAACCAGTACATCTTCCATGTCAATGCCAAGTATCCAGGCTCGGTGCATGATGCTTTTATCCTGAGGAATAGCAACATCACAAATGTGATGGCCCAACTCCAGAGGCACAGGGTGTGGTTATAGGTGAGCCCTGGTTCCCACCCAGTGGATGTTGGTGTATGGGTATGGTGTGGGCCATGTGGCATAGTGTGTGGTTAACAGTTGTCGCACGATATTTGCAGGTCACTCTGCTTACCCCAACCTATCATAGCTAATGACTCCTGTGAGGATCCCGGGACAAAGGCAGAGGAACGTTACAATGAGGCACATGGTCGAACAAGAAGGATTATTGAACATACCTTTGGTCTCCTGAAGGCCAGGTTTCTGTTCCTCCATCTAACAGGTGGGTCCTGTCCTGCTATTTGATGGAGTTTTGTTTTGACCAATGACTTTGTGTTTCACCACTGCGCATATTAGTTGCTCAATGTTCACCAGTAGCACATGGTATGTTTTGTTCAGTTGAGCCGCCTATTGGCTTTGACGTGGCATTAGCCATTACTTTCTGTATTCAGTTTAGCCGTCTATGGGCTTTGACATTGCATTAGTCATTACATTCTGTATTGTGCCTATTGGCTTTGACATGGCATTAGCCATTGCTTTCTGTATTCAGTTTAGCCGTCTATGGGCTTTGACATTGCATTAGTCATTACATTCTGTATTGTGCCTATTGGCTTTGACATGGCATTAGCCATTGCTTTCTGTATTCAGTTTAGCCGCCTATGGGCTTTGACATTGCATTAGTCATTACATTCTGTATTCTGCCTATTGGCTTTGACATGCTGTATCCAGTCTAGCCGCCTATTGGCTTTGACATTGCATGCCTATTGACTTTGACATGATGTATTCAGCTTAACTGCCTATTGGCTTTGACATGATATTATACATTACACTTTGTATTCAGCTCCGCTGCCTATTGGCTTTGACATGATATTATACATTGCATTTTATATTCAGCTCAGCTGCCTATGGGCTTTGACATGATATAAGACATTGCATTTTGTATTCAGCTTAGATGCCTATTGGCTTTGACATGACACTAGACATTGCATTTGATATTTAGGTTAGCTGCCTATTGCCTTTAACATGACATTGCATTTGATATTTAGGTTAGCTGCCCATTGCCTTTAACGTGGAGTTCTGTATTTTTCCAAGCTGTGTTTTTGCACCAGAGAACCAAGATGTTTTGCTCTCACAGTAGACTAGACCTGATAAGAGAGAGTACATGGGCGTCGTTTCTCTTCCCTTGAGCTTGGGAACAGGAGTAGTCTTGGAGACCTGGCCAGTCTCCAAAAGGCTTGCTCAGTTTCCCAGGTCTGAGAGGAGGGGGCACACCTTTGTAACGAATGTAACAGGCTGCAGAGAGTCAGATTCGAATCTGCCGGACCTCGTGCTGGAGCTTGGCGCCAGTTGCCAGCATCCCGTGTGGGTAGATGACACTCTTTCTCGCGGCTGACAGGGGTCTCAGCTTGCAGACCTTAGAAAGATGTAGCTGTAAATAGTTCCTACACGGTGAAGTATTTGTTTTGCTTTGCATTCAATATCTTATAAATATAACCTGCTGTGTATATTGCAAACTGATATATTTTGTTTGATTAACGCGGACTTGAAAGCTACTAATTCGTCATTCATTCATAAACATTGTGGTTGGGGAAGAATAAAATAACAATAAAAGTCTTCTTTGACCTCAGAAGTGCATTTCTGTTGTGTTATGTTAGTGCTTAGAAATTAAATAAGAGGAAAGCACTACAATTGGTACCTGGAGTCGTGGGGTCGGTCATTAAGAGGTGATTAAAGGGGTTTGACGAGTTAGTAGATTTCTAAGTGCACACTTTAAAAGTGTAATTGTTTTTTGTTGTTTGGAGAATTACAGAAATTGTTTTCTGTTTGGAGAATCACAGTAGCACGGCAGACCATGTCTGAGAATACATGTGTTGATGAACTGCCTGATGGTGCTAAGAAAAACTGTGAATTGTTTTCTGTTTGGGGAATTACAGAAGAAAATGCATGTGTAGCTAAAATGCCTGATGTTGTTTTGAGAAATAATTCCCGTTGTATATATGTAGAAAACGTGTGTTTTGGAAGTAATGATGACAGAAAGGTCTGGATACCTTTATCTGCTTACAGAGAAATGCAGGAGAAATGTAGGAAGTTGGAACATGAAAATAGGAATTTACGTGAGCAAATTAGCCAGGATACGATAATTCAAAATTATGCTGAAAGTTATAAAAATGAAGAATCTTTCTTGTCCCATTCCAGTAATGAGGGGGTTAAGACAGCTCCGAGCTGCACTGAGTTTCCGTGTGAGCCAGGGTTTTTGGCAGCCAAAGTGCATTCCTTAACTGATAACACGGACGAGAATGTGATTTACGAGTTACCGTTGCAAAATGCACAAGTAAAACGAAGGATTTTAGAGCAAGACACCCCGAGTTTCATTAGCTTGTTTGATTTTTGGAAAAAGAATAGCCCTCATTTGAGAGAAATCCTAACACTTTTGTACATGGTCACTGTGAAAAATAATATGCAGCTGCGCGCTTGTGATTTGGCAAATGAAATAATGCAGACTTTAGGTTTCTGCGCAGTGCAAGAAGGAAATACTTATGTACATTTAAATCATGAACAAGGGAAGAAAATAGTGCCCCTAGCTAGAATCATACAATGGATCTGGTACTTGCAAGACAGGGCTAGAGTACCACAGATAAAAGAGTTACCAATGAAATTGTGTGCACCATTTGAATTCGTGTCTACTGAAGATAAAAAGCATGTTTGTTTTATTGATGATTCATTGACTGAAATGTTGTTTTCTGGCACCGTAGAAGGAACAGCGTTGTATAATGTGTGTCAGATTTTAAAGCAAGAGCTACATGAGATGTGTCATTTTTATGCTGATTTTTGGTTCTTTGATAATGTTTTAGCCACATGGCTTGTACCTAACTGGTTCAATTACCTTGCAGATGTTAATGAGAAAAATTCAGAGAGAGAAGTGTTCACCCAGAATTCTGCCTTAGTGGGGATGGCTAAGTGGGTGCCCCAAAAATGTGGGCAGCTGAGAGGAAAAGCCACTTACAGGTGGGCAGAGATGAGAGAGATGCCCATTCCCCTAGATTTGATAAAAACTGTGCAGCATGCACAAAAGCAATCTGTCATGCAAGCAGTCACAGAGCAGTTGGGGAGAGGAAAGTTACCAGGACAGAAATGGCAAAGTGATCAGGTTTTAGGGAGAGTGATTGCTGCAAATTACCAAGGAAAAATCGAAATTATGCTGATACCTAGAAAAGAATCTGATTCATTCATACAAATTGGAGACAGAATGGCCCAACTTGACAAAAATGCAGTGAATGGAGGTTTGGTAAAGAATGAGTCTGCCCCAGCCCTTCTGACAGTGCAAGAAAAGGGAAGCTGTGGCGCAGCAGATAAAAACCTCAGTACTGATGTGTGGGCTGAAGCCCCAAGTGACCCTCCAGAACCTGCAGAAAATATAACAAAGGGCCCCAAAAACGTCCTGCTGATTATAAAACAGGGAAAGAAAGAGGAAGGGTGCAGTTTAAATGAAAAATGTTATTTGCAAGAAAAGTCATACTTGTTTCTTTTGCAGATCCTACCACGTTTCGCCACTGTCCCTGAGTGTGCTGCGTGGTCCCCCTTCCGGTGTGTGCGTGTGGGGTCGGGGAAGGGACCGAATCCCCAACCTGAACCTGGCTGAGTAAAGTGCCAGCACCATGGATCCATTTTGCGCAAACTGCGCCTTCAGTTGAAGTTCAACTTGTTTGCTGTGTTTTTTTTTTTTTTCCCTCTCGTATGGAACTCTGACTTTTGCTTACCTTCCAGAAAACCTTTCAGGTGGACCGTGCACCTTTACATGAGCAGAACTCATGCCACATCAAATTGCTAACACTGTTGAATTAGAGACTCATTCAGAAAAAAAAAAAAAAAAAAAAATGCCCAGTCTTTTCTATGTAGATGTATCTGATGTGAAAGGTTATGAAATCAATGTGTTAATTCACTTCTATTGCTTTACAGGGATTGCTTTGATCATAATGTTTTTTTTGTGCTGATGTTTTTTTTGTTTTTTTGAAATATGAGATATGTGAAACAAAAATTCATTGGTCAAAGGGCGGAATGTCCTGCTATTTGATGGAGTTTTGTTTTGACCAATGACTTTGTGTTTCACCACTGCGCATATTAGTTGCTCAATGTTCACCAGTAGCACATGGTATGTTTTGTTCAGTTGAGCCGCCTATTGGCTTTGACGTGGCATTAGCCATTACTTTCTGTATTCAGTTTAGCCGTCTATGGGCTTTGACATTGCATTAGTCATTACATTCTGTATTGTGCCTATTGGCTTTGACATGGCATTAGCCATTGCTTTCTGTATTCAGTTTAGCCGTCTATGGGCTTTGACATTGCATTAGTCATTACATTCTGTATTGTGCCTATTGGCTTTGACATGGCATTAGCCATTGCTTTCTGTATTCAGTTTAGCCGCCTATGGGCTTTGACATTGCATTAGTCATTACATTCTGTATTCTGCCTATTGGCTTTGACATGCTGTATCCAGTCTAGCCGCCTATTGGCTTTGACATTGCATGCCTATTGACTTTGACATGATGTATTCAGCTTAACTGCCTATTGGCTTTGACATGATATTATACATTACACTTTGTATTCAGCTCCGCTGCCTATTGGCTTTGACATGATATTATACATTGCATTTTATATTCAGCTCAGCTGCCTATGGGCTTTGACATGATATAAGACATTGCATTTTGTATTCAGCTTAGATGCCTATTGGCTTTGACATGACACTAGACATTGCATTTGATATTTAGGTTAGCTGCCTATTGCCTTTAACATGACATTGCATTTGATATTTAGGTTAGCTGCCCATTGCCTTTAACGTGGAGTTCTGTATTTTTCCAAGCTGTGTTTTTGCACCAGAGAACCAAGATGTTTTGCTCTCACAGTAGACTAGACCTGATAAGAGAGAGTACATGGGCGTCGTTTCTCTTCCCTTGAGCTTGGGAACAGGAGTAGTCTTGGAGACCTGGCCAGTCTCCAAAAGGCTTGCTCAGTTTCCCAGGTCTGAGAGGAGGGGGCACACCTTTGTAACGAATGTAACAGGCTGCAGAGAGTCAGATTCGAATCTGCCGGACCTCGTGCTGGAGCTTGGCGCCAGTTGCCAGCATCCCGTGTGGGTAGATGACACTCTTTCTCGCGGCTGACAGGGGTCTCAGCTTGCAGACCTTAGAAAGATGTAGCTGTAAATAGTTCCTACACGGTGAAGTATTTGTTTTGCTTTGCATTCAATATCTTATAAATATAACCTGCTGTGTATATTGCAAACTGATATATTTTGTTTGATTAACGCGGACTTGAAAGCTACTAATTCGTCATTCATTCATAAACATTGTGGTTGGGGAAGAATAAAATAACAATAAAAGTCTTCTTTGACCTCAGAAGTGCATTTCTGTTGTGTTATGTTAGTGCTTAGAAATTAAATAAGAGGAAAGCACTACAGGTCCCTGTGCTACTCACCCAAGAAGGTGTGCCAGATCATCATGGGATGCTGTATGTTGCATAACCTTGCCTTGCGACGTCATGTGCCTTTTCTGCAGGAGTAGGAGGCTGGAGATGGCCATGTGGCAGCAGTGGACCCTGTGGACAGTGAAGATGAGGAGGCAGAGGACAAGGATGAGGACAACAGAAGTGCAGTCATTAGTCAATACTTCCAATGACACAGTAAGACAGTGTTATTTCACATTTCATTGCAGCTGCATGTTCTCCTACATCTTGTCCCGCATCTGGCCCAGCGTATCCTGGGAATGTTGGTATACTCCCAGGATGGCGGTGAGTGCCTCCTGGAGAGTCGGTTCCCTGGGCCTGTCCTCTCCCTGGCGCATAGCAGTCTTTCCAGCTTCCCTGTTGTCCTGTGCCTCTGTCCCCTGAACTGTGTGCCCACTGCCACTGACCCCAGACCGCTGATTGTCCTGGCTTTGTGGTGTGCCCTGGGGTCCCTGTAGTGGTGGACACACTGCTGATTGACCTGTCCTGGGGACAGAGGTATGGGCCCATTGGGTGGGTGCTGTGGTTGTGTTTCCTGAGGGGGGAGGCTCTGTGGTGGTGTGAGACTGTGCCTGGGTAACCAACTGTCCAGAGGTCCCTGATGGGCCAGGTTGGTCATCCAGATCCAGGCGACCAGAGCTGCTGTCATCTCTGTGGGCCTCTTCTGTGGGCGACTGGATGTTGATGGCACCTCTTCTCCGGTGACATTGGCTGGGGTACCTGTGGGGATGTAAATGCAGTGTTATTGTTTCTGTGTGTGACATATTGTGCATGGGTGGGTTGCCCTCTATGGCAGCCTTGCCTTGTGAGTTGTTATTTGGTGGGCTAGCTGATTGTCTCTAGCGTGCATGCTTTAGTGATAGGTGTCCATGCAGGGCTGTGAGTAGTGTCCATGCATTGGTATGGCATGCAGGGCTTGGCATTGGGATGAGTGGGTTGTGATGTTAGGGTGTGGGAAGTGGTGGAGTGATGGGAGTGAGGGTAAGGGTGGGGGTATGTGATGGCATGCAGGTGTGGGGGGTGATAGTAATCGATAGTTGACTTACCAGAGTCCATTCCTCCTGGTTCTCCTGCCAAGCCCTCAGGATGCATAATTGCCAAGACGTTCTCATCCCATGTTGTTAGTTGTGGGGGAGGAGGTGGGGATCCACCGCCAGTCCTCTGTACTGTGAGCTGGTGTCTCGCTGCAATGGAACTTACCTTCCCCCGTAGGACGTTCCACCTCTTCCTGATGTCATCCCTTGTTCTGGGATGCTGTCCCACGGCGTTGACCCTGTCCACGATTCTCCGCCATAGCTCTATCTTCCTTGCAATGGATATCTGCTGCACTTGTGATCCAAATAGCTGTGGCTCTACCCGGATGATTTCCACCACCATGACCCTTAGCTCCTCCTCAGATAATCTGGGGTGTTGTTGTGGTGCCATGGCTGTAGTGTGAGTGGTGTGGGTGAGGATGTGTAGGGTGATGTGTTGGGGTGTGTGATAGAAGGTGCATGGGTGGTGTATAGGTGATATGTCGCTTTGGCTGTGTGAGTGTTCTTGCTGTCTCTCTCTGCTGGCAATTATTGGTATTCATAAAGGGTTTTGGATAGTGTGGGTATGTTTTATAGTGGTGTGGGTGTGTGGGTGTGGTGTGTGAATGGGTGTCAGGTGTGTGTAGTTTGAATTGTCCAATGTGGTGTTGTTTGGTTTGTGTATTTTGAGCGCAGAGGTGTGTACCGCCAATGGTTTACTGCCATTGAATGTCCGCCGTGGTGATTTGTGGGTCATAATGTTGTGGGCGTAGTTCTCTTGGTGTAACGGTGTGGGTTTTGATGCTGCCAGTTTATCACTGACCTATGGGCTGGTGGATTTGTGTGTGTGGCTGAACAGTGACGGACTGGTGTGTGTGTGTCATAATAAGGTTAGCGGATATCCACAGTGGCGGCGGTATGTTGGCGGCAGTCAGCATGGTGGTAAGTGGGATTTACCGCCAGTGTCATAATGAGGGCAATATTTTGGTGACTATAAGTGAGAAAAGATATTTGTGTAATGTGTACATTTGTTTTATATTTGTTTTATTTAGTGGCTGTAGGGTAATGTGGATTTAATTCACTAATTTGGTGCAGGTTTAACGTTTATAGTAAGGTGAGGACTACATATCCCATAATGCCACATAAAGGCATAAGAGGGGATAGAGTATATATTCCTAAGAATGGATCACTTGTTTACCGTGATCAAGACCTTGTTGGTTGAAACGCATTGGTGTTTCGTTAATCAATTACAGATTAAACAAGAAATTCCAAGAATCCTGTGAGTGCCACGTATGACTGTGTGTCAATTTGTGAGAGAATTAAGTACAGGGAATTGATCCTTCCCTGGCGCGAGCACCGACGATTTGAGCACACCTGGAGGGGACCAATTGGTGAAATAATATATTTATATACACATCTGCTACTGCCATATTTTGTACATTGGGATGTGGTGTATATGTGGCAAAATTCTGGCCATGTAGGTCAGCCATTAATTAGGGGACCTAATATAACATTTTGTATAACGTGTGGAAGGGCGCCTTGAAACCAATTCTGGTATTCTTGATAAGAGAGGGATATTTGTAAGTCTGCATAAGCTCTGTATTGTGAGGGTACATTTGCTATAGTGTAATTATGAAAATGGTCTGTGTCTGCTTCTGCTGCAGGGAAGGTGACCCATGAACAAAATATTTATGTTCTATTTGCATTGTGTGCCTCTACCACGAAGGTAACATCCTCACCCTCATCAGTGAGACCAAGGGGGTCATTCTGACCCTGGCGGTCATTGACCGCCAGGGCCAACGACCACGGAAGCACCGCCAACAGGCTGGCGGTGCTTCCTGGCCAATTCTGACCGCGGCGGTAAAGCCGCGGTCAGAAAAGGGAAACCGGCGGTTTCCCCCCGGTTTTCCCCTGGCCAAAGGAATCCTCCATGGCGGCGCTGCAAGCAGCGCCGCCATGGGGATTCCGACCCCCTTCCCGCCAGCCTCTTCCTGGCGGTTTACACCGCCAGGAAGAGGCTGGCGGGAACGGGTGTCGTGGGGCCCCCTAACAGGGCCCCATTAAGATTTTCAGTGTCTGCTTGGCAGACACTGAAAATCGCGACGGGTGCAACTGCACCTGTCGCGCCCAAGCAAATCCGCCGGCTCCATTCGGAGCCGGCTTCATCTTTGCTGGGGCTTTCCCGCTGGGCCGGCGGGCGATCTTTTGAAGATCGCCCGCCGGCCCAGCGGGAAAGTTAGAATGCTCCCCGCGGTCATTTGACTGCGGGGCGGTGTTTGGGCGGTTCGCTCGCCGGGGTCGGAATGACCCCCCAAGTCTTAACAAGTGTTGTGTGAGTGGAAGTCTCATGTTTGCTTCAATTACACAAGTTGAAGGTCCGCCATATTTGAAAAGGGTAAAATTCTGAGATAAAAACACCAATTTGGGATATCCCAAACCACAGGCTAAGATGGGTATTACTTATTTAGCTGAGGAGAATTTTTCCCTGGTACTACGGATGTCTCCGTATAAAGGTAATTAGGGAACCTTTGGCATGCAAGAGAGAGGTACTTAAGGAATCCATTAAATTTGTGCCTGGCCAAACGTTGGTGTCCATAGGATTCTTACCTTGGCAAGAAGGTAGGGTCAGAGCGGCGGCGGCACCACTGAGTGTGTGTGTGGCTGAGTCAGTCCCACACCATCTGGAAGCTGATGGCCTGACTTTGTCTTTCATTGTCTAGCTCGCACCACCTCAACCTAGAATGTAAAGGTGGTTTGTGGAGGCAAAAAGCATGACACATGATGAAGTCGTGGTGAACAGATCGTATCCTTTCTCTCAGTTACACAAAGTCTCAAACATGAGAAGGCAAACAAGGAGATGCAAGATAGGTTTCAATATATTAATTAAAACATTTGAATTAAATCATAAAAAAACATGGGCTGCGATAATTAGGCAGATGAAGTGTAATACAGTGATTATGGTTACCAGTAAAGTGAAGGAAATAAACAGTTCCACCATCCTGGTATGATTATGAAATCTAATGGTTTCTACCAAAAGCTCTAATATGAAACCTGGGAGCATAGTGGTGTTAGTGCCTCTGCCTCTCCTGGTCTACGGGAAGAACCTCAACCCCATACATGAAATACAGGAGATGGTCTGCCTGTTGTCTGCTGAAAATCCTCCCGGTTGGCTGAAGAATCAATGTCATGATCAGCGGAGCTGTCAATTGAATGATGTATGTACCCGACGGCCATGGCTGGAATACCCGCTGCCCTCCATAGGCCTACATGGAGTTTATATAACAAATAGAATAGTGTTCTACAAATTGACCTGACTTGTTGATATATCTATGTTTGAGGGTTGTCTCCTAACTCCTGGGGTGGCAATCATCATTAGAATATCATGTACTGGCATGACAGCCTTGAGCAGGGCACAGAGCGAAATGTGTGCGGATGTGCTGATAAACTGTGCAAAACAAATAAGTATGCCTTCTCATAGAGGTAGCTGATTAAAACTATAAAACAATGAGCTGAAAAGCTTGAAAAGAATTAAAATGAATACAACATGTGTGTATTTAAAGGGACGGGCTTTGGGCATAAAACTAGAATAAGGATGTCAAGCCTAGGTATGAAGGGGAACCCACAACACTTCTAAAGAAAGTCAAATTGAATCCTGTAAAAGACAGCAGCTTCATCTAGTAACTGCTCTACCTTTTGTATCAAAGCTTATTTAGCAGAAGGTAATCACCAACTCCAGACCTTTTGGAAGATTCTTTGTGAATATTACCCCATAGAAGAGGAACAGAGAGAATCTACTGCCAGTTTGGACAGATCTTGTCATCACAACTGTAAACAGTAACTTTCCGTCTTTAGTCTATTGGCCACTTTGAACTCATTGGCATTGTAATGGAGTGATACACCCAATGTCTCAGCACTTCATAAAAATGTAATAAATTGTAATAATTTGGTTGATAGAGTTTGTTTCTTACATTGGTTTAGACTCTTTTTCTCACTAATTTCCAATCTCATTAATGGTGCTCCTCATTGGATGTCCTCTTTCCACTTTACTTTTTATTGTTTTCTTTCTCGCTTTCCCTCTTATTGCCAGACATGAAGTGGGAATTCATGCATATATTGCACCTCCTGTGGCTTGCCCTGTCATGACACAGTCAACATTTGGATGACCACTAGCTCCTTCAAACTTCGTCACAACCTCCTTAAAACTGGTAAAACTAGTAACATTGCATTCCCACTCTCACCCCAATATGTTTGCTTTGTTCATCCTTTTTACTTGAGGAAAGCCACTGCTGTGCCTCATTCTAGCCTACACTCCTTTAAGAAACAAGGCCATCATGGTATAAGCTACAACCAACTTGGTAATAAGCTACAATACAGTCTATGGGCCTCACTACCACACTTACATCGACGGACGGAGCGACACACTTCAGACGGTCTGACCGCCCAATTACAACACTGGTGGATGGACCCGCCTAAAGACCACCGTCCCCACCAGGATCATAGATCCCGATGGGGTAACAGTGGTCGGGCTTGTAACAAGTCATGGCGGCGCTCAAATCAGTGCCACTTAGCTGATTCCAACCCCACTTTCCTCCAGCCTTCCAATGGTGGGGGTCCTACCTTGAAAAGGCTGGTGGAAAGCCCATGCCGGGGGCCGTGTGGTATGGGCAGTGCAGGGGCCATGCTGCCTAGCACTGTCGGAATGCACACTGTCTACACTGCAAAATGAGAATAACACTGCAGACAGTGTGCATTCGTTAAAGGAGCAGAGGCCAGTGTCCTAATACTGTTCCCGTAGGTCAGCCCGGTTGGAAAGCGTATTACAATGTTCCCACTGGTCAGCCCGGTGGGAACATTGTAATACACTCGGGGGCAGTCACCACCATGGCGGTGACATCCTCCCAGTGAATTTGGCGGTCCCATGTTCTCATTGGCTAGCACTAGCAGACCATCTCAAACTGAACTTTTTCTGACATGCTCCTAGGGCCTTGCATGCTAGCAGTCCATCATACATCTCTAACATCTTGTCTCCTCAGACCTAATGCTCATTTTGCATCTTACTTCATCAGGTGGAAATATACACTTACAAAGGGTTGTTGTTATGCAATAAGATCTAAGCAAAACACTTTCAGTGGAGGAAGCTCCTTAGAAATTCCCGCTCAGATAACCTCAGGTCAAATTGCCAGAACCAGCTTAAACAACTGCTTCCTAAGGGGCAAAGCTATGTTGAAATCCTCTTTAGTGATATGCAAATCCTTTTTCTATGTTCAATAAAATGAAACAAATTGTATACCTCACTCAAGATACAACATTTTGCAAGAATGTAATTGAAACATGTCTAATTGCAATTGTTTTTAAGGATAGTGTTTGAGGTTTTAAATTACTATTTTGTGAAGGACAAATTAAATATTTGATTTGGAAAGCACAAGAATAACACTACCTGGCAGTGCTTATGTTTCCCTGTTTGACTTTGCTATATAGACACAATACTTGAAAAAATATCTATGGTCTTATTTATAAACCACTTTCTGGAGCATAGGCACTCATTACCAGTTTGGCGGTCCAAGGACCACCACGGCGCAGGCCCAGCAGAGAATACCGCCATATTATGAATGTGGCAGTGTTCCCAACGGGACACAACCAATACACCACCAGTACCGCCAGTGCGGACAGACCGCGGCAGCCAGCGGCAGGCATCTCCAGTCTAGCGAGGACCATGTTACCGCAAAGCATATTTTGAGGTTACACACCACCAGGATATCCAGTGTGGTTGGACTGCCACGAAAACCATGGCAGAAACGACCTGTGGAGAAGTATGGCACAATGGCTATTGCAGCAGACCCTGATGCAGAGATGTGGCCCGGTACCAGGGTTCAATTCCCACCTCGGTGGGTCTTGGGCTCAATTCCCTTGGACCAGATAATTCTCGCCTTGGTGCCTAATCAAATTGATGGGTCCCACTCTGTAACTTTGGGCAATAGCTTGCTTAATCTCCACAACGGCCCTCACAGCGCTTGGATGCCTGACTTCACCCTGGGGCTGTCCAAGAGTGGGTGCCTCACAGGGAAAAGCCAGGAGGGGTTCCACAGCGGTAGGCGTACAGCGCCTTGAGACCCTAATGGGTGAGTAGTGTGCTATACAAATGCAAAGTTTACAGTGTATAAAAGGAGACACTCACCTTCAGGAATACAGACACGTCCGTAGCCGCCATGGAACCAGGACTTGAAGTCTTCACACTGCTCTTGATGGCACTACGACTCTAGATCCAACGATGAAGACCACAACTTTAAGTACACCCACCTAGCACACACTGGAGGGAAAGACATTAGTACACATCCACACACAACACACACATCCCGGATGGTGAGCAACAGCCACACATGCAAACTAACACCAGTACCAACCCACATACACACACCAACATACACGTGTGCACACACAACAACCATACAATGCCACACAACCCCATCACAACACATCACACTGAGTAGAAAGCACATGGAAACCACATAACACATGCTGCAACACAATCACATCACATACACAAAACACACATAACAAATTGCACAAATACAACACATCCATCACAAAGGAAAGGCAGGGAAAGTTTTAGGTAGGGATGTCACCTATCCACACAACAATAAGGCATTTTTTAAAATCTGGGGGTAGAGACATGTAACTTACACTTTTGTAGTAAGTATACACTCTGAGTTTGTGAATAACAAAAGTAGTAAACTTACTACAAAGTGTAAACATACTCAAAAGTGTAACTTGCTTGCCTTTCTGAATCAGGCCCATCATTTTAATATATCACACACCCAAAACGTCCATATATTCCAACACCCGGATAATAAAAAACATATTCCTCACTCACATAATCACAAGTTTAAAATGAGAAAAATGATAATAAATAACTAAATCATATATAAAAATTAAATTTCTAAAATCTATCAAAATTAAAATTAAAACTAAAACGAAATAAAACCAATATATTTTAAATATTACACCAAAAAATACATGCCTAGAAACAATAAATAAATAATAATGCAATAGTATTTAAATATTACTGTTACAACAATAAAAATATTAGAAATATTAAAACCAATTACATTTCAATCTATAATATCTTATCCTTTACTCTTACTATACTAGCAATAAAAAACAATGGGCCAGATGTATGAAACTTTTTTGCACTCGCAAACAGTGCGAATCGCAAAAATCGTCCGTTTACGAGTGCAAAAACGTGGTCTGTGATGAATGAAAGGCATTCGCAGACCAAAAATAAGAAAACGCAAAAATTGCGATTTTTTGCGTTGCGACCTGGTTTTGCGAGTCGCATTTTGCGATTCGGTATTTCCAGTAGGAAATTGCGAGGCGCAAATTGCGTGTCGTAAAATCCAAGTCACAAATAGATGCACCAAAAAATCGCAAATTGCGATTTTTCGCAGAATGGCATTTTGCACATGCAAAATACCACTAAGTGAAACCAGGTGGTAACCAGTTGCAACCTATATAAAGAGGCCCAGAATGCCTCAGACTCTTTTCCACAATGGCTGCACTCTACGTCATGGCGAGGAGGATGAGGATCTTGGCAGGTTTGAGGAGAGGGAGGAGGAGACAGGAGCGCATTTTCAGAGTGCGCATTACACTTTTTAACCTGACAGAGGAGGAAATATATGAGAGGTATAGGTTGAACTCAGCCATGATACTTGATCTGATAGCTGAGCTACAACCCATACTGCAGCCCAGAACACTAAGGACTCACAGCATACCCACCCATGTGCAGGTATTATGCTCCCTCCACCTACTTGCCTCAAGCTATCAAGGGGTCATAACAGCAGCTGGAGGGGTCTCACAGAGTACCCTCTCTAGATTTTTCAATGCATTTATCAACACCATGCTGAGCAAACTACACCAGTACATCAGATTCCCCCACACCCCAGAGGAAATACAGCAGACAAAAATAGATTTTTACCAGATAGCACAGTTCCCCCACGTCCTAGGTGCCATAGATGGGACACATGTTGCAATCAGTCCACCATCAGCCACAGATTATGTGTACCGCAACCGGAAATACCAACATTCAATAAATATACAGGTGATTTGCAATGCTTCCTACATCATTACTGATCTCGTGGCCAGGTACCCAGGGAGCACACATGATTCGTACATCTGTCGCCATAGCGGCATTCACACAAGACTGCTAGCTGGGGAGTTTGGAGAAGGATATCTACTAGGTATTGTCCCTCTATACAATGGTGCATTGATGGCGTGCTGATGTCAGATGGCTCAGTTACTCATCATACCCTCTGTCCCTTCCAGGAGACAGTGCCTACGCAGTGCGCACTTACATGATGACGCCCTACCTCAATCCTGCAACACCTGCTGAACGAAGATACAATGCAGCACACAGGGCGACCCGCAACGTGGTGGAGCGCACCTTTGGACTGCTGAAGAGTCGCTTCCGGTGCCTCCACAAAAGTGGAGGGGCACTACAGTACAGTCCAGAGACCACATGTAGAATAGTGGCTACTTGTGCAATCTTGCACAATATAGCTACCACCAGGGGCATACCTATAGAAATATGTGATACTGGATCTTATGAGGATGATGATCCCATACCACCCCTACAGCCAGCAGACAGGACCAGTGCAGCAGAGGGAAGGCAAAGGCGTGCTGATATCACACACAACCATTTCAGATGTAAGTATGAATAACACAAATGCACTGACAACTGTACCTGTAGTGAATTACATTTATTACCTTAATATCAGGTAATTGTCGTTCAACGAATAGCAAAAAAAATGATGTAAAAAACTAGAGATAATAGAAGTTCTGAGTAATGCACTATTACGTCATAGTGAACACATTACCCCTCTGGCCGCTACAGTTATTTTTTGCGGCCACACACACCACCCGGGTGCCCAGTTACCTCACTGGCACCTCGATTGTCCGCCTCAGTGGCAGTGCTGTGCATGGCACTGCACAATCTGGGGTCCATTGCGGTTACAGCTAGACTGCTGAGGCTGGAAATGTCCTCTGTGTCCCCCAGTGCAAGCTCACTAAGTGTGGCTGATCTCTGTCCCTTGATATTATCGATCACATTAATGATTTGTACCAGTCCGTTAGCCACATCCCTGCTGCTGTGTGCTGCCTCCACCTGTGCAGCCACTGCACGACGTGCAATCAGTGAGGTTGCAGTTGCCAAACTGTTCACAGAGCGACAGAAGCCCCCGAACATGTTCATGAATCTGCGCTCCTGTCTGCGGTGGCTCACCCTCTCATGGCGCAGCTCCTGGCATAGTTCACGCACAGCACAAGTGAGCTCTCTTGTGTCCTGTGATGCCTGCACCTGTCCCTCATGCAGCAGTTCTAAATTAGCATTCAGGCACTCAAGCTGGCGATGCAGGCCCCCCATGTTGGTGTTATGTTGCTGCATATTTTTTTGTAAACCAAGGATCCTTTTGTTTTGTAGGCGCTGCAGCTGCAACATAGCAGCTTACAGCCCACCAAAGAAGGAGGGACCCTCACCTGCCTCATTCTGCTGTGCACCTTCACTTGTCGCCATCCTGCGGGGTGCTGTGGTCTGCTTACAACTGGCCCCCTGCATCTGGGTGCGCCTGCCAGTTGGGGAAGGTGTAATTGGCCCTTCCTGCTGCTCATCTGAGTCTTGGCTGAGCTCTGGCAGTGGCAGTGCCCTGGGCCTGCGTTGGACTGGCTCAATGGTGAGAGACCCACTCGTGTTGGAATCAGAGGCTGGAGGGGTGTCAGTCTCGCCTACGCTGGCTGATGCTGTGGCTGCTGGGCCTGGCCCACCTGCAACGACAATATGCAGCATGTCAGTTATGTTTGTTGCAAGTAAGGGCACACAATGGTAATAAAGGTACAGGTACTTCTCTTCACTGTGTTGTGGGTGTTGTGTTCATCTGGGTGTTGCTTTACTTAATTACATTGTACGTGCTACTTTCAGCTCTGGAATGTGGACTGCCACTCCCATAATGCATTGTTGTGCTGCTTCTAAGATGTGGAAGGGACTACTTCTCACAATGTTTAAGATTACTTGCTAATTCCTAAGGGGCTTTTGTGCATACACATATGGGGTTACAATCCAATATTGCACTTACCTTGGCTGGTACTTGGTGTGCCGGAGGTGTCTATCTCTGTGACCACAGTCACAGCTTCAGGGAGGAGTGTCGACTCCACTAGGTCCTCTAATGGGGTGGATGGTGCCTCTGTGGGTGGACTGCCTCCTGTGCCCCTGGCCTCCTGCAGGCTTCTTGCCACCCTCTCCTTCGCTTGGGAGCGCAGGTCATACCACCTCTTCTTAATCTCGTCGACCGAGCGCTGTGCCACTCCAATTGCGCAGATTTTGGATTGAATATCTGCCCAGAGTCTCCTTTTCTCACTCTCCGGCACCTGGAGTGAGCTTTTACCAAAAAGGCGGTCATGGCTCCTGACCACCTCCTCTGTCAGCACCTCAAGCTCTTGCTCGCTGAATTTGAACTTCCTCTTTCTCTCTCCCTTCTCCTTTCCTTGGGCTGAGGTGTCCATCCTTGCTCAGGTGTGCTGCCTCCTTCAGGGTGTTGCTCAGTGTGGCTGGGCTGCTCTCTCTGGATGTTGGTTTGGGTGTGGCACCTGAAACTGCCTGGAATGACTCACTTCCTGCTTGTGATGTCATCAGGCTTCTCCAGGTGCGCTTTCTCGAAATTTCTCGCAATTTGCGATTTTCAATTACCGAATCGCAAATTTGCGAAAATGCAACTTGCGATTCGGTGAATGGGCCTCGCAAACATCAAATAGCGATTTTTAAGAAATCGCTAATTCCGATTCGCAATTTTGTTACATGGCCTATTGCGACTTGGAAATAGCGATTTATTAAAAATCGGTATTTGCGATTCGCAAGGCCATTTTTTCATACATATGGCCCAATATGCTTAACAACAATATCACTTACCTCGATATAATACTACTGTTAATATTCTGTTTTAGATATTTATTACCACTCATATTGTTATTTCACTATTGGTTCCTCATCTTCCAAATCTATTAAAATTAGGTATGTTTCATGTTTTTGGCAATGCCAGTGTGTGTTGGCATCCATACTCTCAATTTCATTCTTACATATGGTGAGTTAAGGTGAAGCTGTATGTTCGAGGATCCAAAGTGTGGCAAGAAGGGCTTCAGCCTATTCAGAATTAGGTGCATTTTTTAATGTACTTGCATAAACGTTATAGTGCAGCCGTCATTCAAATAGTATTCCTTCAGAACATGTATTTAAGCCAAAGGCTGGGCTAATTAACCCATGAAACAATAAAGTTTGATTGTTTTTCCAAGATATCAACAATACATTTGTGTGTTAAAATTGACATGTAATGCATTTCAGTTGATTATTTCCATATTTGTTGGCTATTCCAAAGGATGACTAGATTTTAATGTTTAATGAGTCACAAAGCATAGCCTCACTAATAAAGAAGCAGGAGAGGAGAAGCTAGTACTTTTCTACACCTTTCAATTAGGTGCTCAGAAACAAGTGTGGTAGTAAGTGAAAAACATTGCTGAAAAGCTTCATTTTCCATTTGTCTTGTGGACTTGTGGGAAAGATTGACACTCATAACGATGAGGAGTCATAACTATATATAGAAGGATCTCCTGTATTTCCATTGTCCATCAGTTCAGGTCTCAGTGATAAATTCCGAGCTCAGTTTTGGGTTCATTGTGAAATCTGTATGACAATTAGGCTACTTGAGAGAAAGAAGGAGAGAAGGAACTTGTTAGGAGATTCACAGGATCTTGAATTGTTGCCTTTGGTGTATGGTGATCCAGAAAGAAAACATACAGTTACACTACTGTTGTTGGGGCAGCTATGCTTTTTTACAGCTTCTTTCTCAACCAGATAACGCTAGTCAAACATTGTGTAATAGTAGTTCAAGTTAAGAAATATTGAGATACTGCATTGAAGGGTGAGCATAAATTGCTTTTTTTGAAACCGTGGCAGAAAGGACGATATGATGTTATGGCATGGCAGACACATTATTCTGGTCCTGGGCTTACATTTACCACCTTAATGAATTTTGGATGTAGTAGCCTTGAACTGCATTAATACAACCTTTGCACAAAGGTTGAAAATTATAATGGTTTGTGGAAGGATGCACAGGCCCTGATTATGAGTTTGTCAGGCGGAAAAGCCTATGCTGCAGCCCTCCCCGGGCCCTATTATGAGTTTCCTGCTGGGCCAGTGGGTGAAAACAGAGCTTCTGCCTGCTGGCCCCGCGGGAATCAGCCCACAACATTGACTGGCAATGTTGTGGCACATCATGCGCTAAGCAGACAGTGAAAAGCATGAAGGGGCTGTCCATGGGGGCCCCTGCACTGCCACCAGCACCACGTACCTGCCATCTTTTACATGGCAGTGCGGAGAGGGGACCCGTAATCCCCAGGGCAGTGCGGCCCTGGCAGATTGAGACCGCTGACACCACCAGGCCATCGGCCGGTGAAAAAGTGGCAGTACAGACAGTCCGACTGTGGCACGTTCACTACAGTGATAATGTGGAGGCCAGATCGCTGAGTCATTTGTTAATTGTAATAATCAATAATTTTATCAGGTAACTTGAATTTACCTTTGTGCTTTTCAGGATATTGGTTTAAGAGACAGGCTACCAGCCATAATGACAGTCATGAGTGCTTAAATGGTGATGCTGTGTCCTCCTTGGGTCCTGCAGCTACTTGCTATTGATCCGCAAATGCGGATTTACCAAAGAGGATTCATATGATGCTACAACAGTAATGGAAATTACTCAGACGGCATGAGGGATCCACTGAGCCTGTCATGAGAACTCACATGTGTGCTGTGTGGAAACAATACAGTCTCCTATATCAACCTCTGAGCCAGGAGAAGAAAGCAGCTGGTACATTGGAGCCTGAGGTGCAGGTGTAGTGGTCCACTAGGGACGCAGCTTGAGAGTGGCATTTAGGGTGAGGAGGCCCTCCTGAGTTATACTGCAACAGTTGCCACACGGAAGAGTAACCTCACTGGTCCACTGGTCAGATCAAGGATAGTGGGTCATGCAGGCCTGCAGCGGTGGGGCCCTATAGGGTCTGTGGCCAACTCTGTGGGATGCTCCTCCCAACTGGTGCACTAATATTCTGAGGATCAGCCAGGATAGTGGGTCCAGGGAAAGCACGGAGTGCACATAACATATTAATGGGCACACATTCAACTTCTGCTCTAATAACTGAGTGACAGAGGCATATGGCAACCAGAAGCAGTGAGCGCATGTGAAGATCCACATTGGGCAGGTCTGAGTCTGGGCCCAAATCATTTAAGCTATACCGCAAAATGGCAAGAATTGCAGCCCGCGAAGGCTATCTCCAGCCACACTAAAAATGGCATAGAGATCCTGCTAAGATTACAGTGATGGATAGTGGCAGCAAGATTGCCCATTAATACGCCTACATTCACCTCACATAGATAGGACATTTATTGCAGCCAAGCACAAAAATCAAAGTCCCACCAACATCTACATGAACACAGTCTATCTGTACGTCTCAACTCCACAACAGTGAAAAAGACTGTGGTATCAGACTGTGCACCTGAATGGGGGAAGCGCAAAAGGGGGTGCCTCAGTGTGCTGTCTAAGTGGAAGGACGCATTGGGAATCTCAGACCAACAACACTGAATATTATCTTTAAAAAAAAATATTTCAAGTTTTGGAACTCCAATGAGGTCCACATGAATTAGAAATACAATAAAAACGAGAATAAGCAGCTTAATATTAATACAATAAAACCAGGTACCCCCTTATGTGTAATCAATTTCAAAGTCTAAAAACAGAAATGTTAACAGGCTGCCCAATACAAATTTAAAAAATGTTTTCAAAAGTTAAAAACTTGAATACAGCACATTTCAATTGGAGTGTGATTTCAGCTGTCGTTCAGGCACGATGTTTTACAAATATTTGATGTTCTATTGCATTTAGAAGTAACAACATTTAAAGTTTTAGTATTTAGGTGCATTAAAGCCCAGAAGCAGCTAACACCATGGGTCATATTCCATGTCAAATATTGTTGTGGTTTTTTCAAGATGAAATAATTATTTACAACTTCATTTTTTTTTGCCACCAAAGTCATTGTACAAATGGAGACTTAAATTAATAGAGGCCTGCTTGAGGCCGACAGGGCCATATACTTGGATGAGACATATCCTTGATGCAGTTCAAACAGGCCTAATACATAATTAAGATTACATTTAAAATAATTAAAATTAAGAACATAGACTTTTCTTTTTTTCATTTTCGAAGATTTCCTTCCAAAAGGGTTACAATCACTTCTCAAAAGGCAAAGATCCCATCTCACCAGACTTCGTACAAATGAGCCTTTTAACCCAAATTCAATTCTTAATGCTGCAGTGGCATACATTCCTTTGCCCTTCTACTCTGTCTAAAAAGCCCCATTTTGCCACATCATTTAACTCAACTGCATATAGTAAAGTGTCAAGATGTTAGCTCGAAAGATGGACAAACAATGGGAAAAATGCATCCTTACCATTTCCTGATAAAAAAAATAACCCAACCCCTTAGCTTGTGAATTTACCTTACAAATACTGTTAGATATGTGTTCTGAATCATTTACGGTAGTACATATGATTTTCCATCGAAAAGTATATGATTTGACTGTCTCCAAATCTGCATACCAAAGTAGCAATAGTATTTGAGTTGATTATGCAATCTTTTTCCCTGAAGCATGAGACTTTACTTTTCAATATATCGGTTTTCTAAACATGTGATCCAACATACTGCTGTAACAACTTAAGATGACTATTTAAGACTTTGGGGGTTAAGTCAAGGATTATGATATTGTCCGCATATAATAAGCAGGTCACCAGGTGCCCCCCAATACTCGGGGATACCCCCAACCCTTAACACAGAGAGCTGGGTAGATCTAATATTAAGAGAAAATAACAGCTACGCAAGCAGAGACCCCCTGCTTCAGGCCATTTTTGTTGCAGTAAAAGCATACAGCTCTCAACCCCCTCCTAACAATACCTGACACCAGGTAAAAAAAATGCAAGGTGATAATTAGTCGCAATAGGGATCTGGGCATGCCAGGTTTATACAACTTTTTCTATGGCATTGGACAATCAATTTTATCAAACGCTGTAGAAAAGTCAACAACAGTGGCTTTAAGTGTAGAACCTTAAATAGACATACATGTCACAGTAATAATTTGCAAGGCTGCAATATTATCTATAGTACCATACTTTTTCCTAAAACTCTATTGTTCTAACGGTATGACCATTTCTTCATTAACCTAGATGTTATGCTGCTCAAGTAGGCACCTATTGAAAACCTTACTCCTAGTGAAAAACGTATTAATGTATTACTAATTACCAGCACCACATGCAGTGACAGCAGACAGTGTGCCCCTTACAATAATGGTCAAACCTAAGCAGGCCAAGGCCAGACCCAAACAATCTGCTACCCAGCCACTGGATGCACTATTACCTGAAAGAACTGATGACAAAATGAGCACAATATTGTAGGCTACCAGAGATGCTAAGTTGACACTAGAGAAAATTAACTTGGTTGCTCTGGACCTCAGTTCACTCAGAGCAAATCAGAGCTAGGTGATGGAAAGACTGTCACAGGCCGAAGCCGATATGTCCCCTGAAAGGGCAGAAATTCAATAATTCATCATAAGGTTAATGCTTCTTTTTTCCACCAAATTGAACATCATCGAAGGCAGAGAGGCACTCTCCTTTACCATGCCCAGAAAGTATGAGACTGGGTGGAAATGAAAGATGCAGTAGACTGCTGATAATACTACCAGGTGCCAAAGCCACAACACCAGAAGAAAGGCATATGAAAGACATCGGGCTCGAACAGTCAACCAAATTCGAGTTAGGCAGTGGTAGCAAGAAGGGAAACTGTAACAGTGCCAGCCACACTTAAGACTCCACCAAAGAATTGACACTACTGGAGACACTATTGGTGCTAGCATCAAGGTATTTAGCAAAGCTGAGTTGGACAGTGTCAATGTACCATCCATAACAATGACAGATGATCTTCTATAGCAATGAGTAACAGATACACCACCCCACCCATTACTGCCCACAGTCACACAAACACATAAATGGAGGATGCACCTGTAAAGAACACTCCTGCCCCTGACACAAAATCACCACGATGGGTGATGGGGGTAGCACCAAAGAGTAGTATATACATGGTGGCTAGGTGGTCTTGGGGGCTACTGTAAGAACTGGTGCACGCTCCCTAATGCATCCGGTATAGCTAGCTGTGAGTTGTTCACAGGCTTGACAGATACATAGTGAAGATGTTTACATATACGTGCAGGGTAGTTTGAAGATCCATTTTCTTTTGCCCACCATGGCGCTTTAGATTAGATCCAGCCATATGCAAGTGCAAACCAGCCTTGTTTCTGGCTCCATCAGAAATAGTCCAACACAGACTATCAAACATTGTCCTCTCAATCAATCAATCAGGATTTGTAAGCATGGCTAGTCTTCCGACCAGGTATCCAGGCACCTACAGGTCCTGAAGAAAGCAGTGAAAATAAGGGAAAAGTTGGGGTAAAAGCAAAGAGAAAACAGTGAAAGGAGGCAAAGGCAAGAAAGGACAGACAAAAATGGGGGGAAAAGAAAGAGAAAGCAGTGAGAACAAAGGAAAAGCAAGGTTAAGGCACACATAAATCAGGAGAAAAGCAAGGAGAAAGTAGTGAAAACTAGGGAAAAGCAAAGAGAAAGCACACAAAAAAATGGGGAAATAGCAAGGAGAAACCAATGAGAATGAAAGAAAAGCATGGAGAAGGCACCTAAAATACAGGGGAAAAAGCAAGGAGAAAGCAGTGAAGATGAGGATAAAGCAAGGAGAAAGCATATGAAAAACAAGGGGAAAAACAAGGAGAAGGCAATGAAAAATGAGGGAAAAGCACTGAGAATACACACAAAAAAATGCAGAAAAAGCAAGGAGAAAGCAGTAAAAATAAGGAAAAAACAAGAATGCACATTCCTGATGGTCAGTCTATCAGGAACAGTGCTAGAATATAGGACTGGGCTCAGTGTCTTATATTGAGGCACAGAGGGGACCGACCAGCACTCTCGGAATGCATACTGTCTGCATTTCGACGGTGCTGGGAAGCGGGGCCCCAGCACTGGTTTCTTCCCAGCCTTTTCATGGATGGTAGCCACCATGAAAAGGCTGGCGGAAAGTGGGGTTGCAATCAGCCAGGTGGTGCTGATTCAGCGCCGCCCTGGCAGAGCACAACCCCGACTGCCGTCACTATGTCAGGAACAATTCCTGGTGGACGCAGCAGTCTTTAAGCCGGTCCACCCGCCAAGATCTTAATTTGGCAGTGGAACCGCCTGGAGTGTGGCAGTTTGACCGCCATTTTGAGGCTGGTGGTCCTACGACTGCCAGCCTTGTAATGCGGTCGTAAGTCATTTGTGCAGCATGTTTGCAATTGACTCATTGTGACTTTGGTGAACAAGTTGTGTCAGCTATTTGCCTACACTTTTAATAGACTCATAGTGACTCTGATTATAACATTGCTGCAAAGAGAGCCTTGTTCTTGTGACAAGTGTCATTGAGTCTGACATAATCAACCAACAGGAATGTGGCACGCTTGTTTTCCTTTCAAGAACATTCTGACCTGTGCTTGTTCAACAGTTTGTCACTATAGTCCTGTTTTCTAGAGGAGTGCTTTTTGGTGAGTGCTATCTACTCTAACATTGGTACCTGATATTGCAAAAGCAATAGTTTGATTACTATTATTATTATTGTAATGTCCAGTCATCTACTTGTGTTCTGTTTCTTGCAAGGGCACTACAGTCCTGCATGCTGCAGCTCACCAAGTCACCTGTCCCAGAAACACTGCTGACCAGTGTTTTATCTTCTATACTCCTTCTCCCATTCCTTCATCCATACTCCTCCCCCCTCAGGACTAATCACCCACATCCTGATGTCTCCAGGTGTGGAGGATCAGTTCATAGGGGTGTGGGCGCTAAGCCTGGGTTTCAGATGAATGGTCCTGACCTTGTCAGTGATGCAATATGCTACAACCATATTGGAAAATGGCCACAGAGCAACTGGGCTGTGTGGAAGACACAAATCAGCTCAAACGTATGTCTCTGTGATCTACTGGCTAGGTCAGGAACTGACAATCAAATTCAGAAACCTGACCTCAGTTCTAGAATAGCGGACTATCTCCCTGAACTGAGAGGAGATAGTCTCATTCTTCGGGCTGCATCAAAAGGAGAGCTGAGCTGCAAAAATAAGCCCAGGCTGAATCAGACACAAATGTCCAAGCTAGTAATTGGCATATAGTAAAGTGTCAAGATGTAGGCAGCCCACCTTTAGTGAGCTAAGATCACCTCCTTATGACTATATAACACAAACCAGGTGACATTTCTGTTAAGACAAAATCCACATCAAAGTCAAAAAGCACATAACTAAGCAGACCAAGATGAAAACAGATTCATCGCTTGGTGTGAGGACTCCAGACATGCCGCCACATCCTCTAGACAGTATGTATCCTACATTCATTATTAACCCATCCTGAAACTGCCACAACAATAGTCATGACTCACATTGCCTCCAACATTCATAGTTCAAATAGGCTGTAGAAATTCTTAGTGTGTTGATCAGTATACATAACGAGGTCTTGATACAACAGAACTACCCACACTCTGACTATGCTACGCATCCTTCTTAGGAACTGGATATGCAGATCAGGGAAATGTATGGTTGTCTTTTAACGCATATTGTAATATTAAGTGCTGCTATTATGAAAAAATTTAATAAAACACATGTCCAGCAGCAAATGATTATTCTTGAAGCAAAGAGCATTTTAGTGTGCATGATTTTGATGTTCTCATCCTTTTGTTGGACTTTGGCTGGAAGTCTGTTTGTATCGGTTAATTTTTTTTAAAAATGGTTTTGCATTTCTAAAATAGTCATTATTGAGCATAACCTTGATCAAATAATGGCAGGCATAAACTCCATCAGTCAGCTCAACAAGATCACAAAATGGCCTTAAGTTGCCGGGATCCCTTATGGGCTGGTTCAGTTTCCCCTTGGGATTTCAAGGCAAGTAAGCTTATAATAATTAATCGCCATGCCTCCAAATTCCTCTCTGGGGCCCTATTTGAAGCATGCTGTAAGAATATTAAGATTTGGTATCCTGAATGCTTAATATGTGAAAGTTAGAGTGCCAGTGCCTGGAGCTCTGCTCAGAAGCTGGTGGCCAGTGCAATTAAATGTTGATGCACCAAATACAAAGGATGGTAATCCTAATCCACTCCCTTACCCTTATGTTGCTTGTGAAGGTTCCTGCTTTCTCCCTTCCTGCTGGCTTTGCCATCTTTTACATCTGTTTGGTTTTCCTTCTCATGCATTCAATAAATATCTGATGCAGGATATAAGTGCTGGTCTCCAAAAAATAAGTGCCAGTGCCCCGCATCAGCTCAAATTAAGCACTGCGCCCCCTTAACAAAAAATGGTTCTTGCAAATATTCTCAACTATAAGAACCAGCACCTGGAACTGTATTCTATCTGGAATATGTCTCACCACAGACCTACTCAGACTCAAAACCATTCCAGCGGTTCCAAAAATGTCTTCAGGCAGACCTACCCTATCCACTATTTAGTATGTCTCTATTAGAAAGACTCATCAATTGCTATAGAAGAAAACATTGTAATGTAAAGGAAATAATTGACAGCTTAACCATTTTATAACAATGAGGCCACACCAAAGGAAATTCTAGCCCAAAGAGTGTTACATTTGAGCACTCACATGTCTTGTTGATCAGATTTGCCTTAGAAATGAAACTATGATCATGAAATGCATGTTTGGTTGATCAGCTTTGCCTTAGAAATGAAACTATGATCATAGAAAGGATTGTGTCTTCAACTCCATTGTTCTAAACCTTTGAACTACTAAATTAACTTCTTTAAAACATCTATTGTAATATGTGCAATTTATCTTGAAAGTACAAAAGAGGACATTGTTATTTTAATGTTCGAAGATATGTGCTCCAATGTGAAGTGCCATTTAGATTTCTTACTAAAGTATTTAAAATGGTGCATGCAAAAGAAGCAAATTATCCTCATAATAACCAATGAGATAAACAAATCTACATTAACAAAACAGGCAACCGTTACCACAGCATTCTGTAGACATGTTTCCCCTCAGTAATGAAAATCCCGAATTAAAATACCTTTGCCAAATATTCCTGCCTATCTTTATACACGTCCACCACCTCCAAATAGTGCCAATATTCTCATTAACTTGAGAATTATCTTGGCAAAGTTTTTTGTACCAGAAACTTAAGGAGTCCTTAATCTTATCTCCCACATGTAATTTCTTTACTAACCCCACTGGTTGATTTACTTCTAATAAAGACATGTCACTGAGGACAGAAACAATCTGTAGGAGAAGCTAAAATCAGCACCATACTGAAGATCGGTTGGGCATATTTCCTTATAGGGTTTATTTTATTCCCATCTAAAAAAATCTCCTATTTTACCAATTACTATTTCTCCATTTACTGATGACAGCAGGTGAGAGGCAGAGGGGTTTCAGGATAGATAACAGGAATTTCATACCTTCAAAATGGTCGTTGTTGGTCAGCCCATACAGCACATAAGAATGTATTTCTCACCTTTTTAGATACCTTTCGTTCCTTTATGGCCCATGACAAACGGGTAATGCCATAGTTGCTAAGCATACATGAGATAAAAGAATTATCAAAAATGAGAAACCTGCATCGAAAATCTTCTAATCTGTAGCATAATGGGAGACGAATAATATAGTCTCAAATTATGGAGTGGTAGACCACCATCAGTTCTCGGTAATTGTAAAATGTTAAGGCTAGCTGGGGGAGGGATCTTATTCCATCATATAAATTACATTAAAATACTATCCAGTTTAGTAAAAAAAAAAAGCCTGCCTCTAATTTACAAGGAACATTTAAAAAGAGAAATAAAAAGGGGGGAAATAGGCATTTTACCTACCACAGAAAGGGGAAGAGATTTCCAAACAGCAAGAAGAGAATTTTAGATAATAATGACTATATTCAAGTGATAGGAGTCCACAACTAAGGGCCTGGTTACAAGTACAACGGTCCATAGACCAGGGTACCCGCGGTGGCAGTCCAACCTCTGCATTCTTGGTGGTCCGACTGCCAGATTAGGATGCAGGCGGTCAGACCGCCAGCACCACCAAGATCAGGGATCCTGGCACGTTGGAGCCGGTGCAAGTCTTGGTCAAGCACTACGGTACCGATGTCGGCACCGCCATGTTGATCACGACTTACCTTTCCATTGACCTTTCCATGGCGGGCCCCCACCAGGAAAAGGCCAGTTGTAAGGCAGAGACGGAGCCACAGGGGTGTTCCTCCACTGTCCATGCCCATGTTTTGGGTAGAGTAGAGGCCCCCCTGTCAGCACAATCGGCGAACAGTACGCATTCCTAGTGTGCTAGCAGCACTGACAATGTGGTGGCGTTGGCCTTAGCTCTCCCTGAGAGCCAATGCTGCTGCACTGTTTCCACCCACCAACCCGAAGGGGAGTTCATAATACGGCGGTCTGGAGGCTGCCGGCTTGGCAGCGGCCTCCAGACCTCCATATTGGCATTCCGATGGTCGGACTGCCACACCCCTAATCAGGCCCTAAGTCTGAATAGAAAACTTCTAAATGCATTTTCAGTTTCTGATCATAATTAGCCCTTAATTTAGAGAGTAAAATGTCAAGGGTGGTGTTAAACAGAAGTGATTAGGTTTTGGATTCCTTGATTTTATAAACCCTCCAGCTTGATCTAACTCCGTATAGCATGAAATGCTGTCTCAATATTATCCCTATCAGGGAGTGAGTATAGAGCAACATCATCTGCATATTATTTTATTTTGCCACCAACCATCAGTGGGGGACGTATTCCTTCATGAGAGAGGATATATTGGGCTAGAGCTCTATAAATAGAGCAAACAAAATAGGCAATAAAGGACAGCCTTAGCTCATACCTCTACAGGTGAAATATAGTCCCTTTGCATTGATTATTCACAATAACGTTAGTCTGGCAATAGACCTCATGAGCAATGGAGGAAATGTAAATTTTTCCAAGAGCAGTAGAAAACCCAGTTGAGGAGCGTAAGAAAATGGGTGTACTATATGCGGGCCTTGTCGTGCAGTACACTTGCATTTATCTCCTTGGTCCAGTCAGAAATATTTGCTCAACCCTTTGGTAGCAATGGCACAGAGCAGCACAGCTTAGTAAAGGAACAATTTGTGAAGCATTTAACAACACCAAATAATAGAATAAGAAAGTCACCAAACAAGAAAGACACACAACAATTGATAGAAATAGAGCATATTTTGATGATTTTTTGGACTCCTTAATGACTAAAATCCACCAGAGGACTCTGTAGATATAAATCTTTAAAGAATTAAAAAACCTTAACATCAAGCGCAAACAAGCTTTGACCGGTCCAAATTTTGTAAACTTTGGAAAACTTTGTAGAAGTTTGTTACACTGAGTTCAACACTCTGACCTGAGTTGAGAGACCAAATTCATCAGGACAGAGGTCTAGGAGTCTAGAAAGGAAACTTTGGACAGTTACCTGCCCACCAGAGCATCCTTGAAGTGAGTTCCACACTTTACATTACAACTTCCATTGACTTCTATGGAGTGGTCCTGATGCTGAGGGATGCAAGCTTAAGGATAGCCAATGGATGCTCTAGATGTTGTGCGGCCCACAGGGGTGAAGTCCACTTGAGCCCTTGGTACACCGGTGAGTGGGGGGCAACTCCAGCCAAGGATCTTGTAGTCCCACAAAGTCCTCTATGCAGTGGTCAAAGGGCTGCCGATGTAGATCTTCGATTCTTGCAACACAGTAATTCAGGTGGAAACCTTTAGTGGGGGCTAGTGTCCCTTGGGGTGGGAGAATCCAGTCACAACCAGTACCCAGGAATGCGGTTTGGGTTCTTCCAGCTTTAACGTCCCCAGTGCAATTCTGAAAGGCCAGCTAACTGACCCTTGGAGCCTCTGCTATGGATTGGGGTGGAAATCAACTTTACCCAAACCAGACATGCAGAACACGGTCCAAACTTCACTAGCCCAAAGCACAGCAGGTGCAGTATCTCTGGCATCACAGCCTGTCTTTCTGCACTTCCAACAAGTATAGGGTGGTCTTTTTCTCATCCTTGATCCAAACCCAGTGAGTATTGAAGTCTTGGGTGGCTGGGATGCCCTTTTGATCCCAGTAAGGTTCCCCAAGGGGACAATGCGGTCACTAGCCAGTAGGCTAGTAGGTCCGCTCCTACCTGGTGTCACAGTTTTGGTGTTGTGTGGCATCTGGCTATCCCAGAGTGCACTTTGCATGTCACAACCAACATGGCTGGAGTCTTCCTCAAGTGTGAAGTCCTGGGTAGCCCACACTAGCACATCCATGGAAAACTGGCTATCCCCTCTGGCACCACACTGTGTTGGGGAAATAAAGGGCTTCCTGTGCAGAAATGTTGTCACAACAGCCCTTCAAGGGCGGAATCACCCTTTGATGCCTGCCTTTTGGGCTATCAACCTTTGCAACCTATCCTGTGGGTGGGGTCACACTCCCAGAGCAGTGCAAAAACAGCTTTTGTTCTCAGCCTGGGTGTCATCCACACATTCCCCCAGGCAGGCATAAACCTACCTCAGACCTCTGCCTCTCTGAAGCCAATGGCCTAGCTGGGTCAAAGTATGGTAACTTTTGCAAAAGTGGCCAGCATTAAAGAGGAAACAATATCGACTGCACCATTGAGTTGAATTTGATGTCCCCTTTATTTGATATCGTAAATGACAGGATTAGGTAGCCTCTGACAGAAGTTAGACGCATTGGAGGGGCAACCGATAACTCTGTATGTAACTCTGCAATTACCTTATAAGGCTACTTAACTGTCCTCATCAAACACAAACACTTTAGGGCTTTTCTGCATAGATATTTCAGAAAATACATGTTTATCTTAACAATATACAGCTTCTTGCCATAGGGCTTCATAGGCTTGCTATATATATATATATATATATATATATATATATATATATCACGCTTGTCAGCACTTGCACTGAAGGTCTCCTCCTTCTGCCTCGTAGAAGGCAGCCAGGTATGTGAATCAAGAATGCATGCTTTAGAATCTCATTTCAGTTGTGAACAGTGCAAGTGCTGACAAGCATGATATCTATCTATCTATCTATCTATCTATCTATCTATCTATCTATCTATCTATCTATCTATCTATCTATCTATCTATCTATCTATCTATATATTTATATGTATATACACACACACACATATATATATATATATATATACACACACACAAATCAGTGTTCAATGGCAGCTGAAAGTCGTGTTTTTACTTTGTCACACACAGAGTAGCATAACCAGTGCTGCAGCTCTTGTGTGGACAGCCACCCTTTCATGCCCTTGGTACTTGGATATCATATACTAGGGACTTATAAGTAAGTCAGCACATGCCAGTTGGGAGTATCCGATTCAACAGAACACTTTAGAAAGAGAAAGAACACTGGCACTGGGCAGCTGGCCTCAGTGCTCTTTCAAATTTGAAAAGCATCAGCTAGTAGTCCAAAATATAGGGGCTAATATTTGGGGAAAACCTGGAAAAAGGCTGTTTTCTTAAAAGAGTAAATGCCTTTTTTGAGTCTAACATGGGAATATTTTCCACCACAACCAAGTCAATAAACTCTGTGAGGTAATGTGTAATGGCCCTCAAAATTCACCCCCTAATAAAGCCATTTTGATCGGAGTAAATCATATTATTAATAACAGTATTAATACGATTAGCTAAAATGTTTGTAAAATAATTATAATCTGTATTGAGAAATGTTATGGGTCCTGATGAGGATGGTTCAGATTCATCTTTTCATCTTTTCATTTTATAAAGAAAGTTATTGAATACTTCATTTTTGAAATACGGTAGGATGGAGTTAAGTAACTTTGTTAATGCGGCCTCCAGTAAAGAGTAACAACATTTATAAAAGTTTGCTTCAATACATCTTCCTCCAGGGATTTAGACCCTGGCAATTCTTTTATGACATTGTTGACTTTGTCATTATTGCCTTGGCACATTAGATGGTTCAAAGCTTCATCCTTTTACTCTGGTAGGTGCACTTCTTGCAAAAATTGTTCTACCAATGCTGAGCCTGAAATCTGTGTCTTGCTCTTATCAAGCAAAGCATAGTACTCCACAAACATATTCCCAATTTCCAGGTTTTATCCTCCTACTATTTTCATATTAGGGACTCTAAGACCAGTTATCAGGTTCTGAATACTTTTTTCTTTAGACAACCAAGCCAGAAAATGTCCCATCTGCTATATAAATACAGCTATTAAGAACCTCTTTTTATAAGAAAAACTCTTCTGAGGATTCTTTCTTTTTCACCCAATAGTGTAAATACTGATCTGATTGTTCTACCAGAGCCAAGTTACATGCCTTTTCCACAGTTTTTTGTAAACCATCTTGCTTTTTCTTATCATTTTGTCTCTCAAAATCAGAAAAATATATCATAAAACCTGAGATTGTCACCTTAAAAGACTCCCATATTACCACCACATGCACATTGTTTTCCTATGTTGAAAAATAGTCATTCTCTTTTGATAATGACTGAATATTAACTATTTGTCTCTGCAGTGACTTACTTATTTGTAATCCATGTCCTCACTATTTTCGGGTGAGATAGCAGAAATGCTAAAATAATGACCAAATAATCTGAAAAAGCCTGAGCATGAACATTGCTGAGAACTTTTTGGAATAGTGAGAGGGGATTAAAAGTAGATCAATCCTTAAGGTTGATCTATGTTATTTCAAATAACATGAATACATCCCGCTAGTAGGATTTAATCTTCGCCACCCATTTTGTACTTCTAGCCAAGTACATAGATCATTAAATATCTGCTTTGTCTATTTCATATGTTGTGTGTGGCTAGGATTCAAATAATCCAGGGTAGGAAAGGGAAGAAATTTGAAGCCAAACCACTGCCCCAAAAATGGGCTATGCCGTAAAAGCCATCTTCGTCAACCACAGAAGGCAGAATGCTAACTTGCACTTTTTAACAGATGTCCAATGCTGTACCTCTGTGTGGAGCTCTGGCTGATGAGAAGAACCACTCTTTAGCCCAAGAATAATTCAGTTTGTTTCACTCTTTTCACCTAATAAAATGTGTTTCTTGTATAAGAATAATTGCAGGAGCATACTGTAACAAACTCAGAAAAACAGCCCTACATTTATTATTCAAACCATTTATGTAGTGGCTAACTATAACTAATTCCATTCTGTCTTTTTCATTTTTTCCCCACTTATACGAGGTGATCTTATGCTGAGCACATTAAAAATGATAAGCACTACAGACTTTAACCATGTCATCCATTGTCATGCACTGCTATTTTTTTTGCTGTACCCAAGCAAATTTCCCCGATGCAGTAACTACCTTCATCCTACACACCCCATCATCCAAAAACCAATTCCACCCATCTCCACCATTTTCCATTTCCTCACCAGTGGTCCTTTCCCCCTTCCATCATCCAGTATCTCTAACCCCCTGTAAGTTAAGAACAGTCACCCCTTTGTTCAGATGGTTCATTCCTCCTGCCCGAACGGTATCTAAGAGCTAGCACTTTTCACCACTTGAGCTCCTCATCTGAGACAGCAAATTCTATGCTTCAGTGGGATCAGTGGTAGCATAAAACTGGTCTGAAATGTCTTAAAGTGAACAGAACGTTAATTTGCTAGATAGGTAGGTCATATATGTATAAAGTTTTGTATGGCAAAGTACTTCAGGTTTTTCAACAGATCATTTCTTTAACACTATACCCTCATCTATTTAGCATAATAATAAAGATTTGTGGAAAAGCTTTATTAGTGCTTATCACCTTGATTTCTCTCAGCTCTAGGAATTCCTCTTTTTTGGTCCCAGGTGTTTTCAAATGCCAGTAGATTTTCGTTGTCCTGGAGATATTGGGTGCAATCCTGATATCAGTTACCTATGAAAACTCAAAAAGAGAACAGGAAAAGTAAACAGAAAGTCAAAAGGTAATTGAAGTGTATTTGACCATAATATTGAGTTGGAAATATTGTCTTAGCATAACATTGTTGCATTTATATTGTGACATCAAAAATATCACCGTCAGGAATTTCACGGGTAAGAGTATTGGTTTTTAGTGATGCTGTTAATCTTGTTGTAAAAAATATAATTGTAAATAATATAGTTGTATGTTATATCTTTTATGTATTATGGTAATACTATACTGTAATTATTATCTTTTTTAACGTTTTTGGATCTGAATATTTTGTAGGAGAATTGTGTGGGTAGTTTAAAAAAATATATATAATAAAAAAATATATTTTGTTTTAGACAATAGTTTTTTTGCTTTTTGATATATTTTCAATTAGCTTTATACATTTTTATATATAATGTCTGATATTATATTTTATATTTTTATGTGGTAGTGAACATGCCATTTTATATTGAAGATTTAATATGATTTCAAAAGAAAAATATGTAGGGATTTTATTTTTAAAACTTATAAAAACCTTTCAGAATTTTGCTCCTATATAAAATTCTTAATTTTTTTAAAGTAATCTATAGTAAAATGTAATTTATATATCTTACATATACTTTATTTCATTGATTAATATTTTGTTTTATTTATATATTATTTTTAATACGTAATGTTTTCCTGATTAAATTATATGTTTCAATTATTTTTTTAAAGATAGATTTGTGTACATAAATGTTATCTTTTTATTGTTATAACTATAGGTTTTTACATGTATTGAAAAATATTTTCTGATGTTTTTTGTGTAAATTTCGACTGTACTGTCAGGGTGGTCTCTGCACTGCCAGAGACATGGGCATGGGAGCAGCAGGGGCCCCCCTGTGGCCCCACCTCTGCCTTTCTGCCAGTCTTTTCATGGCAGTGTCCCTACCATGAAAAGGCCAGCAGAAACACAAGTCATGATCTGCACGCTGGTGCTGACATCTGCACTGTTGAGCTTGACTATGGCTTCCCCCCCACCCTCCTGTAGGATCCAAGATCCTGGTGATGGGAACGGTCTTGTGGCGGTCCGACCACAAGCATCCTTATCTGACTGTACAAGGATTCCGGTGTTCGGACCGCCACCAGGTGTACGGTGGTCCTATGTCCACTGTACTCGTAATCGGGCCATTAGTTTGTCTTTGTGTATTGGGTACTAGGGGAACTCTATGAAGAGGTTAGCTATTTCTCTAACTGGTATATATGCTAGGGTTATTCATTTATTGTAAAGGAAAAAGGGCATTCTTTAGAGTATTCTATACTTAGTACAGATGTTTGGGGTTGTCTCTAAATACTCTGGTTTAAATGGTAGTATCAGCGTGCATGTCTGCGTGTGGGGGTAGATTTGCAATATTGTCCTTATTAAAATTCAATGATCCTTTTCAAGGAGTAGTAGTTACTTTTTGATTTTATTTGCATTAGTAGTTCATATTGCATAACACTTTGTGTATTAGGATGATGTGTGTACACTAAGGGTATGTTTGTATTGCGGTATTCACCATGTATGGGATAAACCCGCATGAATGGTACGATTTATGTGTGCCATCCAACATCCACGTCTGGCTTTGTGTTAGTCTCAGTAGGTTAATTTCTGTACTGTAAATTGTCATTCTCCTGTTGTTGTTAGTGTTATTATACATGGGGAAGGGTTCTTTTTATGTGTGATAGTTAGGTAATGTAAAGTATGTATGGACTGGAATCTTTAAGCAACATCAAGGGTTTGGGACGCTCTTGTGTGTCCTGAGAGTCTTTTTATATTAATTATGAAATGTAATTTAAACATAGTTTCAAGGACGATATTGTTGTAGTCAAGAGTGTTATTTTCAATGTTATGGGAGTGTTGTATATATATTTAAAAATATGATGATATTTTGTATATCTTAATTTTAGATATTTAGTATAGCAATTGTTTTTTGTTAATATTTGTCTTTTTGCTTTTCAGGTATAAATTGATGATATTTCAGTAATCTATCTTTTTTACCAATATTTTTGTAGTTCAATGTTGTAGTTGATATTGTATCATAGCGCTCAGTTGGAATTGCTTCATAGAAATAATGGCCGTACTAAATTTGTTAACCTTAGAAAAGTGAAAGATTTGCAGTAAGACCAGAAAAGATAGACCAGTTGTGTTCTCTTTTGTTTCTCATGATTGAATGTTCTGAGTGTTTGCTGTGCTTACTTGACTCTCCTTCTTCTGATTTCATAGATACAACATTGACAACATATTTGCCACAGATGGTAATGATGGTGATTTTTTTTTTTATACAAAAATGGGGACTGGGAGATTATTGGTCCAGTGCACAGTCTCCCGAAATGAACCTGTTATATCAATAAGTACACTGTTCCACAAGAAAGAAAAGACGACAGAACTAGTTAAGTTCTATTCAGCAAAGGCGAATCTATACTGGGTATTTTAGGAGAGCCCTCAAGCACCCACTAGGGTGACAGGTATCATCATTGGACTTACTCCTCGCCAGACCTGTGCTGCAATGCCTGGCGGGCCACCCAGCATTCTGGGTGGCGCTCAACCGTTGTTAAATTGCCAACAAAGAAGGTCTGGGATAGAGACTGACTAAGAAATGGAGAGTATGGAGAAGAGACAAAACTCTTAAAATTGGCTCTGAACCAAAACCATCATTTTAATGAGTTAGAAACAAGGAACAGGCCAAGATTAAAACAGGAATATAAAGAGTGTTGCTGGAAATAATGTACCACTGCACTCTATAACTAGGGAAGGTAGTTTACCTAATCCTACATGGTCAACATGTTTCGCGTCTGTGGTCGGTCACAAAGTGATCCTATGACGCTTCTTCAGGACCCAAGAAAAGAACTTGTTATTGAGCTACTTCTCCTATGTATCAACAATTACTCAAGTGCAAAAAAATCACTTATCTTGGTCAATTCTATGCAGCTTTATCTCTTGCAATGTGGCTGTTTTTGCTGCTAAGAGCATTAGATGTGATCAGGGCAGCATCGTTCTGTGACTATGGGAGGGTCCAGGATGTACATTGCAGTGTACTCTGAAGAATAATAATGGAACGCACTGTAGGGTGGCTTAGGGGCACACTCTATAGCAGAGCTTTTAGAAATGTAGTGCTGAGTTACACACTCTAAGTAGGGCCAAATGATGTGCACTGCAGACTCTTCAGAAGGCCGCAGGACATAGGAGACACCACATTGCTGGAGTGGGAAAACAAACAGCCTTGAAATGTTACCTTTTACTTTGGCTTCATGTTCTGTGTGCTTAGTCATCATCAATGACTGCACTCTCTTTAACATTCTAGAGAGCAACAGTCAGCCTGCTCTTCTCTGGGAAAAGAGAATTAGAGGGGAGCATGAAACCACACCCTCAAACATTACCAGCTCCCACTACTTTCAGCCTAAAAAATAAATACAACTTAAGCCATCGCACAGCACCAACATGAACATACCTTAATAGAAAGCACCAGAACCAACTCACCACTACAGAAGACTAGACTGATTTCTTCAAGAGCACCACTAAATTCCATCTCGCAGGAACCCCATACCATACAAAGTGATATACCCATGTACTACATGCACTAGCTAAGATACCCTGGACAAAAAGCATTAAGAGCACCTTTATCAACTCTGCTTTTTTAGATGACAGCACTTTGCACTCTGGGACTTGCAGTTTCACTGCCCCTTTGCAAGCCTCTGAATCAACAAGTTGGTTAGCCAAAAAGGTAAGACTGCATAATGGTACCCAAGACATTAACCCAGTCTCCCGCTGAACACCGCCGAAGTACAAAAAGTGGCAGCAATGCTGTAGCTCAAATCACTACTGCATTTCCAGATCAGATACGTTGACTCCTGCAGCACATAAAGGCCCGTATTTATACTTTTTGACGCAAAACTGCGCTAACGCAGTTTAGCGTCAAAAAATGTTGCGCCGGCTAACGCCATTCTGAAGCGCCATGCGGGCGCCGTATTTATTGAATGGCGTCAGCCGGCGCAAGCAGACCGGCGCTGCCTGGTGTGCGTGGAAAAAAACCACGGCCTGTATTTATACTTTTTGACGCTAAACTGCGCTAACGCAGTTTAGCGTCAAAAATTTTTGCGCCGGCTAAGCAGACCGGCGCTGCCTGGTGTGCGTGGAAAAAAACCACTTACACCAGGCAGCGCCGGCGTAGGGAAAAATGGCGCTAGGGCGTCTTAAAAATGGTGCAAGTCAGGTTGACGCAAAAAATCGCCTCTACCCGATTTGCGCCATTTTTAACGACGCCCAGACGCCATTTACATGACTCCTGTCTTAGTAAAGACAGGAGTCATGCCCCCTTGCCCAATGGCCATGCCCAGGAGACTTATGTCCCCTGGGCAATGGTCATTGAGGCATGTAGGGGGCACAAATCAGGCCCCCCTATGCCACAAAAAAATATTTAAAAAAAAAATATTTATACTTACCTGAACTTACCTGAATGTCCCTGGGGTGGGTCCCTCCATCCTTGGGTGTCCTCCTGGGGTGGGCAAGGGTGGCAGGGGGGTCCCTGGGGGCATGGGAGGGCAGCTGTGGGCTCATTTTGAGCCCACAGGTCCCTTAACGCCTGCCCTGACCCAGGCGTTAAAAAGTGGCGCAAATGCGGGGTTTTCTGCCCCGCCAACTCCCGGGCGTGATTTTTGCCCGGGAGTATAAATACGATGCATTTGCGTCGCAGTCATTTTTTGGGACGGGAACGCCTACCTTGCATCTCATTAACGCAAGGAAGGCGTTCACGCTAAAAAATGACGCTCTTTACTCATACTTTGGCGCTAGACGCGTCTAGCGCCAAAGTATAAATATGGCGTTAGTTTTGCGTCGAATTTGCGTCTAAAAAAACGACGCTAATTCGGCGCAAACGGAGTATAAATATGCCCCTAAGTCCACCGTGCTCACCCGTGGTAAAAACTTTTCATCACAGTCACAACAATTTTGAACAACATTTGAACATTAGCATTGGAGAAACAAGCAGTGGAGATGAGGGCGGAGCAGCACTCAGGACCTAAAGGAGCCTGGACACCTCACCCGCCCCAGGGCACTAGGCGGACCTAAGAGGGGTGGGACTGAGGGGCAGAACATCTAGAACAGAGAGACATAGAGGTGTTGGCGCTGGCAGGAGCGGTGAGCTGGGCAGGGTGCAGTGGAGGCTGGAGATAGTGGAGAGCAACCGAAGACCCTGGACCGGAGCTGGAGCCGGAGCTGAGCCTGTGCTGAACCGGAGCCGGAGCTGAGCCTGTGCTGAACCGGAGCCGGAGCCTGAGCTGAGCACGTGCCAGCGGCCCTTGAATTGCCCCTGAACGCTGGGCAGCCCATGAAAACCAGGTTTTGGCCTTTTGAGCCTTGAGGACGTCTTGAGGGCATGGCAACTGGCATGGCGAGCAAGCAGTGAGTGGAGAGAAACATTTTCTAGGACTAGGGAAATCACAGCTCACAGCTTTTAGTCTCACCTGCCAGTGGCCTTGCTCACTTATCAGCTGCTTGCTCACTTTGTTGCTCTCTTCCCCCTGTTGCCCTCTGCCACCTGCCTCTGCCGCCCTGCCACCAATTACTCTTTTAGTAAGCCCTAAGCAAGCCCTCCTCTTCTGCCTCGGCTAACCCTGCCCGTCTGGTCGTCCACAGCTTTTGGCCAGCATAGCTTTTGAGAGATGGAAGGAGAAGGGGAAACCTTTCCTGGTGTTGACCTACAAGTCTACTACCTTTTGCCCATTTGTCAAACCACCCCCTGGACTCCACTGACTGACCTGTGTCCGACTTAGCACTTAGGATCCAGGAGGGCAAGTAGTTTTATTGTGCCACATGATCCAGCAAGGAATTGCAAGTGCGGTGCACCTGGCTTGCCCCACTTGCATCAGCATTCCAACACTCTAGAGCAGGGCGAAGGGTGACTAAACAATGTGCATCTTCTACAGAGACCTGACTCGGCATCCAGGATTCAGGAGGGCAAGCAGACTGCTTGTTGTCACGTGATCTAGCAAGGAATTACAAATGCGGCGGCCGTAGCTGGTCACAGCAAAAAGCGTGCCACAGGTTCCCGCGGAGGTGGCCCAGGTAGTCTGGGTGTGGCCTGGAGTGCCCCACTTGTATCAGTGCTCCAAAACTCCTGCAAAGGGTGACTATACCTACGACATGCCAAAAAGGAAAGTCTCCCAGTGGAGCAAAGCTCATATAATCACAGCAGACCCGTCATCAGGTGTATTTGCCCCTGTAGCAGGGCCGGCATTAGAAAATGAGCCTGAGCACCTTGAGCAGGAACTTGATTCAGAAATCTACAGCCATATCCCGTGCAATGGACCTAGTGTGGGGTTAGACGCAGGATGTAACTATACCCTCACTTCCAGGCAAACAGGCATGCTTCAAAGTTCTCTGATTCAGGGGTTGTCGATATCCTCAAAGATGCACCAGTCCCGCCTGCATCATCCCACCTTTATTTTTTATCCAGGCAATGCAGCTCAAATATTCTATGACCTCCAAACTCAAAGAATATAAGGCCCAGAGTCAGCACAAGGGCTCATTTCAGAGTACTTTCTCAAACCCCCAGTGAAGGGGGTCCACTCAACAGCTAGTAATGGTTCACAGCAGGCAAACAAACAAACAGCTGATAGTGTAAGCCCAGACGATGAGCAGCTGGTTGAAGCATTAGATGCATTGGAGTTCCAAAACTCCAGCTTGAACTCATGCTTGAGGCTTTTAGGGCATCCAGTGGAGAACTGGGAACAGGGGAATGTCGCCCTAGCGATACCACCAGGTGATTTACTACCAGACTTCCAGAGTACAGCGAAAAGACCAAAAATAGGACTCCTGAAGGAGCAGCAAATAGAGGGCACAGAGTGCCTGGAAGCGGTGACCATCTCAACCTTACTAAGCACTTCATCAACACGCGTTCTGGAGGTAAAGGCACAAGTCCACAGCACAACATCAGCTCAGGTCTCGCTTCTGGAAATAGTACAATGGGGTCAATCAGATCACGAGACGGGGGTTCATCCCCAGATCATGTACACTCCCCAAGAGCAGCAAAAAGGCCTAGAAGGGAGAGTATAATCGATCAAGAGCTTGGAAACCTTCCAGATGACTCCTTGCTTTTCTGGAAACTCAGATTGAAAACCTCCTTGAGGGCTCTACGGCTTGCACTCTGCTTCTGGAACCAGGTCAGAGCTATGGTTTGGGATATATGCCACATATAGGTTAGCATGAATCTCCATCAACTAGCCCCGGGAGTCTCTTGCAGTCATCCTCAGTTACTCTTGCTTCTATCAGCTTAAAACAAGATACAATAGCGAGTGCACTTCTATGGCAGGCTCAAAAAATGGAACTCCAGATTGATCTAATTTAGTCCGCAGCCTCGAACTTGGCCAAAATCAGAAACAGATTAAACAACCTGGAAAGAGAGTACGGGCAATCTAGGGACATCAACTCTGTTCATGTTCACCATTGATTGACAAATTGAGCACCCTACCCAAGAGACTAAGGTCTATAATTGAGAGCGTAAATAATCTAACAGGGAATCAGTGGGCTGGCCAGAAAAGGAGGATTGCCGATATCGCTCCGACTCTTGATACATCTAACACTCTCATCAGATCTCCCATTGCAGCGAAACCCCAAGTACCATCTCTAGCCCAAATCAGGGGGAGGGCCTGCCCTCCATCAGAACTGTCAGATAACAACTTCCTGTGTAACCATTCCTCAAATGAGGCACTGCCTTCCCAGGGACAAAGGAGAGAGGTCATTACCAGCAATACCCCAAGCCTAGTAGGATCTTGTGACACAGTAAACTTTTCCAACTTGACAAGAAGAGGAAAAAAGAAATTGTGAAGGCACACTAAAATGCAGTGCCTGAATGCACGGAGGTCAGACATCATAAAGGGTAGCTCTACTGCAACACCAAAGCCAGGAGAAGACACTTCACAGTACTTCCCTATATTTACCAATGTCAATCGATTACCCAGAACTACTAAGCCCCAAGAGGAATGTAGAAATGCTGCACTAAAAGACTCTGACCCCGGATACAGATCGAATCTATTGGTCAAGAGGTAAACGGTATTAGCGACAATACCAGTTCCACAGTCTTTGGTAATACACAGGGCAGCCCAAATAAGAAAACGCCCTAAGACCAATTTACTGCATTAGATGTAATGCCCCGGAAGGGCATGTCAGCGGAACCATGTGTGTTCAGCAGAAAAGCATAACTTCTCTGCCCCTAATCAGGACGCAGGCTTTAATAGCCTTACAGAGGGACAGATGGAGTTAGTTATCACAGGCTACTTGTTAACGTCAGTTTGCCATGGAGGCTCCACTTCTCATTAGAACCAGGAGAACCTCCTAGACAAAACACATGCCAGACAACAGGAAAGAAACAGAACCGGTAATACGAATGCCCAATCCACGCTGCCTATTGCCACCCCCAAGGATCACACCACTGACATATAGCAAGTACATCAAGCACAAGCCAACTAAGGGCCTCTATGGCAGCCAGGGGGGCCTAACACGTTCACGTGCCAGGTCAATCATCATTCAGATGCTCTTAAAAAAAGCCTTTCAGCAAGCAAAATCATCCCTTACCACGTGAACGGGCAAATTAACAGAGCACCAAGCACAGCCGTCTGTTGGGCAGCCACCCAGGAGCTCAGCTTCAATTTAGAACAGTCCCCTTGGCAAGAATGGAGCCTTGCTCTATGTGGATCAACGTCCAATATGAATAGATGCAGGAACGAGCAACAGATGGACCTATGTAATGATTGGGGCCATGAGGAGGGATCCTTTAATATTCCTACATGTCTACAGCAGTATCCTGTTAGGCTGCACGTCCTACCAGCTGGACCTTGTGAAACAGTCTCTATTCCTGCACATATGGAACTCCGCCATCATTCAGACCTGTGTGGTCGGATGGATGAGAATCTGGTCCATCGCACAGAAGTGTTTAATATGAACAACTGCCTAAATGAACAACAGGCTGCACCTTACCATGACCGTAGTCACAAAGGAGGGTCTTCTAGCAACTATTTGTGCCCTTTGCGGGCCCATGACAGGCCTCTTTGGGAACAAGTTAGCCTTTCCTTACAGAGATCAGAGAACTCACAGCAGAGAATCGCAGCAAGTGACTCAGGACAAAGGGAACTTAACCAAGGTAAGACTACGGACTAACTAAAACTTGAATTTATCTCGCACTATTTTCCAAGCGGAGTTCATGACATACTAAAGAGAGGGAACTTACGTCTGTTTGAATGTATTCCAGCAATAAAGACAAACATCTCTGAAAGAATTACGTCAGTAAAGTTCGCAACGATACCAGGGAAAGGCTTGAAGGAGGCTACAATAACTGCATGGCAAAGTCCTGAACAGGTTGATGCTATTCTGAGGGAATCCAAGACCTTTGAGGACTGGGGGATTGAACTTCTAAAACTTCAGCCATCAAAATACCCCCATGTTCTTCTTTCACAAGCGAGGCCTAGCCCACATAAACCATCTTTTACAGGATCCTGGGGACCTCTGCACGATTGCCTACCCAATGCTAAGAAAACTACAAACTCACTGGAAATCCAAATCACCCAGAATCAAAGAGAAGTAACTTTTGCAACAAAAAACAACACACTTGACACTTAGAAGGAGCAGACTATGGCTCAACAGCGGACTTATAAGACGCATTCCTAGCCAGCACATCATTGATCCAAGAAAACATAAGGGCACCCTAGGAAAATATAAGATTACAATAACTTCATGGAATATGGCTGGCCTTAAAACAGTGTTGAACAGTAAACCCGCAATATCAGTCTTGCAAGAAAGTGACATCATCTGTTTGCAGGAAACATGGCCTTCTGGCCCTTCAACACTACATGGTTATTTTGATCTCTTTAAGCCAGCGTGCATATCAAGCTTATTTGATAGACCCTCCGGAAGTCACTTAATCTACATCAAACAAAACAGCTGGATTAAAGTTATGCCTCTCGCAACAAGCTCCTCAGCTCTGCAAGCGGCAATAATCAATGGGCTCATATTAATTGCTACCATAGTGCAGCTAAAACATCGAAACTGCATGCAAATGATGCTCTTTGTCACAGCTTGGAATCCCTCGTCCTAGAATACCCCTTATGCGAGGTCCTTTTAACTGGCGATTTTAATCTGAGAGGCCTGGGTTCAAAGTTAGTGACCAGCAGAGGCAGCAGAGTACATGAAGAATTGAACTTTCTGATAAACACCTTCCAACTGTTTTCGGCAACTCAGGCATCAAATCTTGTATCTGTTGAAAAACATCTCCCGCAAACGTTCAGAGGTATCTCTATAATAGACTACATGTTCATTTCGGAACATTTGTCCAACAATTCCACTAACTTTGAGATACACAATAGGTCAGAAAGCGACCACAACCAATTATCACTAACTATGGAAACGCATCTTAAGCACCTAAGACTCATCTAACAGTGGGTGCTTCTGTTGGATAGAAGTATCAAAATTAATCAGAAGGTTGAAGTGGAGGATTGCTGATACCTCATTAGTGGAGAAATGGCTTAGCAAGATCTTAACAGCCTAGGGTGCTCACCATATGAAATTCTCATTGGATGGACCGCCTTATTAACAGACTTGACGGGGACTCTCCAACCCTGCAGGGCCAGTATGCAATCCTCAAAGAAATTCAGAAATTTGCAGAACACCAGGCCATATAACCCATCCATAGCAAAGGCACAAACTCAATTATGGAGAGCATGGCACACCCATACATTTTACGGCACAGCAACAACTGCAAAGTACTTAAGCATAGCCCAAAAAACTATTTAAAAACAAAGTATGGGCTTTGACGAATGCTCTTGTGGAGTGGTAATGGGTAAAAGTTCACACCATGCTCCAGGAAAGAGGCTTAACATGCTTCTGGAATTATGTCAGAAGTTTAAGTATCTTAGCAGAGAACATGGAATCCCAGAAGAAGTGTGGGTATACCATGTAACAGCACTGTACTCAAGCAACAGCACAGCCCCAACAGATCAGAGCACTAAAGAATCAGACATCCACCAGACAGGGAACCTGGCACCTATTACAAATCTAACTTAGATATGTCGCCTAATCAAAGGAATGAACAATGACAGCGCACCCGGACCAAACGGACTCCTGGTTAGAATTTTTAGATTTGCAGCTGAGGAGTTGGCCCAGTTCTTAGCAGAACGCACAGATCCCAGAGGAATGGAGGGGCTCAATTCTGTGCCAATCTTCAAGAAGTAGAACCCCACATTAGCATCCAACTAGACCAATAGCTTTGCTCAATTTTGAGGGGACGGCTACTGCTTAACGAACTACATGACTGGGTGCAGGATAACAGCATATTCCCAGTGGCTCAAACTGGCTTCCGAGCAGGGGTATCGACAATGGATAACATCATAGCTCTCGCAGCACTTTTGCTTGCTTTATAGACTATAGTGCCGCTTTTGATAAAGTGCATCGGAGAAAACTTAGCATGTGGGGTGCTCTCCCAATCTTGCTGCAGGCGATAAACTCTCTTTACACCCAGACATGGGTCTGTGTCAAAACTGGCCCGTACACAGTCACCTCCAGAATTGCTACTATGGATGGCCTTAAAAAGGCTGTGTTCTAGCCCTGTTCCTCTTTAACTTGTACATGGCAGACATGGGACGAGCCCTAGTGAAGAGCAGCCTGGTTCCAACAAAACCCGGCCATACAACCCTTCAAGTACTGCAATATGCCAATGACACCATCATAGTGGATCACACTAAATCCAGACTGCAGCGTCTATTAAATGCCCTTCACGACTACAAGAAGAAAAACTTTCTCAAGATTAACCAGGATGAGACCAAGGTTATAGTCTTTGACCACTATAAGAGAAAGTGTTTTTTAAACTGGAGAATAGGAGACAGCACAAATAAAATGATAAAAAGCTACAATTACCTGGGTGTTTGGTTCACAGAAACATCGAAAGCAGCAATACATAAAGTGTCACTAAGAAGGAAGGCCACAGCAACAACATACAGCCTCTCAAACTTGAATAAGAGTCTAATGAGCACATCTGTGTCTCCAATGCTGAAAGTTATCAAAGCTTGCTTTTTACCAACACTCCTCTATGGGCATTTGGCATTCCCAGAGGACTGTTCTATAATTCTGGACCAACAGCAGACACTAGGACTCAAGAAAATCTTTCAACTTCCCAGATACGTGAAAAGGTCTAGAGATCACCTGGAGTTTGGATTGATAAATCAACATCTAGAATGTGCTTCACAAATCTTGAAGTACTATATTCGGATATTGCGGGCACCAGTCGACTCTCTGAAATCCTGTTTAAAAAACACATTTGAAAGTCTTGGGCCTCCATGGCAAGCCCAGCTGCAGAAGGCAAATCAGTTATTGAAAACAGATTTGGCAGCTGTATCATTTGATTCAGTGGATCACCCAACATGGAATAGGGTTATCCAGAGACAGTTGTGTGTGGCATTATTCCATCTTGATACAGCATCCTGGCCAGAATCAGAGATTCTACACCCTCTAAACCAGTCATACCTGACTGGGAGTCCCCAGCCCTATCTCTTTGAGGCTATTAATTCCCATACTTATAAAAATATCATGCTGCTACGATTATTAGGGCTACCTGTGAACAATTTGTATCCGACCTGGCCACAACATGGTAAAAAGAGTGCCTGTAGACCCTATAATTTTAAGAAAGAATCTTGGCTACACCTATTATACGGCTGTCCCGCTCTGGAGGTGACCAGAAAGTCACTCTTGAAGCCTGTACTGCTAGCTAAAGGTGTACGCAGTAGGATGGGGCCTCTGCATAATGCTTCACACAAGCGGACGTTAGAACAAAAGCAAGATCCGCCAGTTACTTAAGCAAACTGAGAGTGTCATTATGCCTATACCCCACGTCATCTAAGAAACTGTGTTTCACTCAAAAACTCATTACAGATTGCATGTTCCATGTGGGTAGCCGGGCAATGTCAAGCTAATCTGGAAGGCATACACATGGGTCTGCATGCAGGTAGAGTAAATTTGATGGATTTACATTGCACTTTATTTCTTAGGTAGCCCTATGACTAAGATTATTCAGCACTAACAGTATTTGCCAACCTGAAACTAATCATAATATTAACATAGTACCCCACACTGCAGAGGTTTTAGCATCCATGCAAATAAACAGTTATTTTAACCTCATATGGGTCCGTCTACAAAATAATAATATTTTATGGAACTGAATCGTATTTTATAATAGACAACTATATGTAGAAGATTTAAATAGTGTTAATAGTGTTATCAACTTGAAATAAATTTTAACATTGCTTTACATTTTATTTTTATTTTAATGGTTTTAAGTATTCTTGAAAAATACTAATAAAAATGAATCTGAAAACTGAAATATTAGCATCCTTGCACCATGACGTGCTTTGAAAATGTTACCATAGTTATCAACTCTTAGGAAGCCACTGCCACTGCTAACACATGCAGTGAATTCTACAAAAACACATAGGACTTGAATCCCTTTCACTCACTGCTCACGGTCACAATAAAAGAGGCACTGATAGCAAGAAGAGACAGGAACTTTAGCTATGGAACACAACTCTACAATGAAGAACTCCCATCGAGCATCGCTGTTTGAACAGCACCATCTGCTGCTAAAGCAGAAATGAAGCAGTATGGCACCAGCAACGCAAAACGTGCAGTAAAACAAATCAATGTGTCAGAGAGCAATTCTCATGGAATAACATATTTGACACAGAAGGGGGGCAATCTCTTAAATTAGGTGAGATCCGCTGTCGATAGTGAGGCATGCCTCAAACAGGTGAGGTTCATCGGGTATCTGTAAGCTTGTCCAAAAGTGAGACCCTTCCACTGCCAAGCAGGCTCACCAAACCTCTAATAAGACCCATATTATGTGAATGTGGTGTGCCCCAAGTCAGGTGAGACCCACCACTTTTCACAAAGCTGATCCATACCAAGGTGCAACCCACATCTGCCAATTAGGCCCCAAAAAGTGGGACAGGCTTTACTAGGCACCGACTTGTTCTTTTTTTCGTTGGACAGCCAACAGAACCACCCAGTAATCAGTACTCAGCCTATACCACCGCCAACTACCTGAGATGAAATAAAAAGCCCTAGCCTCACTCATCAAAGCTAACCCCAACAACAGTAAGGAGCTCTTTTGCATAGTCAAGGAATTCACCAACCCCACAACAGTGACAAGCAACATCTCCCTCTCAGGACCTATGTGACAACCTCACAGATTACTTTCATGACAAAATTGCCAAAATTTACAGAAACTTCAACCCTAAACTTAGGCCTGAAGACTTTTTCAGTGGTAATACTTTCACACACATGGCCATCTCAAAGCTAACCACCTGGAACCACCTCACAACTCAGGACACCATAACCATAATGAAATCCATCCCTTCAGGGGCTTCATCCGACCCATGCCCCCATCACATCTTCAACCTAGGAGCATCCAGGGTCCATCTCTGACTTCCCATCCTACTGAACACCTCACGGATTCTGCTACCTTCCCAGAAGCCTGGAAGCATGAAGAAATCAAACCCCTGCTGAAGGAACCTTCAGCTTACCCCAATGAACTCAGCAACTAGAGATCCATCTCCCTGTACCATTTCCTGACCAAAGTAATTGAAAAACCATCAACCAACAACCCACCATATACCTGGAACTCAATCACCTCCTGGATGACTCCCAAACCAGATTCTACAGCAACCACAGCACCAAGATAGCCCTGATCGCAGCAACAGATAACATTTGGGCCTTCCTGACAAAGGAGAGGGAGCAGACCTTATCCTCCTCGATCCTTCAGCAGCCTTCGACACCACACTCTCATCACCATACATCACAACATAGGCATCCAAGGAGCCGTCCTCAGATGGATTGCCTCCTTTCTCACTGACAGAACACAACAAATCCATCTTCCACCCTTCACCTCTGAACCTAAACCAATCAACTGCAGAGTCCCTCAAGCTTCATCACTCAGCCCCTCTTCAACATCTACATGCTCCCCTTGCCAACATCACCAGATCCGGTGGACTAAACATTTTATCCTACCCCGATGAAACACAGCTCATCGTCTCATTCTCTGAAAACTCCACCACCACCCGAACCGCCTTCCACCAATGCATGACCAGCATTGCCAATTGGATGAGGAATAATTGCTTCAAGTTCAACACAGACAAGACACAAGTCTTGATCTTCAGCAGCAAGAACTCCCCCTGAGATGACTCCTGGTGGCCCCCGGAACTGGGGTCCACTCCAACCCGAGCTTAGCACACCAGGAATCTCTGTATTATCCTTGACAGTAAACTCACCATGAGGTCCCCAGTCAATGCAGTGTCATTCTCCTCATCATTATGCACATGTTATGTAAGATTTTCAAGTGGCTTCCCCAAAATGTGAGATGCACCATCAACCAAGCCCTCATCACCAGTCGACTGGACTATGGAAACACCCTCTACATGGGAATCAATATCCACCTAGTTCAAAGATGACAGAAAGTCTGGAAAGTCACAGCAAGACTTATACTGGATTTCCCTTGTCGCACCCACATCACCCCCACTTCAAAAAGCTCCATTGGCTCATGGTTCATAAGAGATGCCAGTTTATGCTCCTCATCCAGGTGTTCAAAGTCCTGTGTGACTCTGGACCCACCTACATAAACCACTGTCTGAGATTCCACAAATACTTCAGACACCTCTGCTATACCTCCCTCATGCTGGACCATAATCCCCGCATACAATGCAGCAGAGCAGTATGTAGCTCCTTCTCCTACCATGCAGCTAGAGCCCGGAAAAGCCTCCCCCTGTAGCTCAGGACCTCCCTACTCAACAGTTTTGCCATAGGATGCTAAAAAACCTGACTCTTAAACTGATACCCCTGACCCTGCCAGCATCTGGACACCTTCATGGGTGACAAGTGGTGCTCTACAAGTGGACTGATTGATTGATTGGGTGATAGACTGAAGTGAAAGTAGAATATATTTGCAGCGTTATTTCCCTGTAAGTGGCATGGAGCACAGCACATCCATAGACCCTTAAGTTAAAACATATTATCATACGGTTATCTCACTAGATGGATGTGATCAGATGCTGATCAAGAACTGACCATCACAGCATGTAAAGTACAGCAGGTTTGGATGGGACATATACCACTATCAGGCCTGGCTGCATATTCTGTGACTGTGAGCCTGCAAAAAGCTTAAGAAAGTGACTGCTATCTAACCCTACCCTCCTGCATAATACATTCATTGGCATAGCACTGAGCATGAGGGCACAGAGCCATTGTGTCACACTTAAAGAAACAATACCAATCAATGTGTGGTCTTAAAATAAAGCCACACAGTGATAATCATCCGGCCCTGCGCTGCCTTGAAAGCACTGGCCACAGGGATAGGCTAGTGTGTCCAAACCAATCGAGGATTTGCTCTCAATCTTAAAGCTACCTGAAAAAAGCAAGGATTGGTTTGGGCAGGTGAACCCTGCACCCCCAAGGAATCTAGGGCTGTGCTGCATTTCCCAGCTCCTAAACACAGCTCTTGTTCGAGTCCTGAAATATGCATATTGGTTTGGCCACAACTTGAGACCTGTCCAACCCAATATGCACACTGGAATTCACGCGGCTAGCATTGCCAATCACCTGTATGGCCATTACTGGCTTGTTACACTGCTCTGCTTTCCACACCACCTAACTACTGGAGTCTCCACAGGCCCAATAGCCGTTGAATAAGACAATTTTTGAAGGATGTCACTGGTGCCTCCACAGAGGTTGGAAACACCCTAATGCCCCAGATGAGGGCCCCACCTAAGTTCGTCTCTTAGGGGAATTATTAATTTAAACCACATCTTTCACCCTCCCTCCTGGTGCTTTATTTGCTTCCTCCTTTTAAGAGAGGACATCAGGATGATACATCAGCTTTCTGACCGAGCTAATGTTCTCTCCATGGCTGTGTGCCACTGTGCCTATCAATGTGGGTGTCTCTTGCAAATGTATGTCAGTGAGTGAGTGAGTGAGAGTGAGTGAGAGAATGAGTGCCATGAGCTTGTTGTAAGTATGCATCCTGTCCTGACCAAATTCGGGATTAGATGCCCTGTTCGTATATAGCCTAGTGCTGACTGGTCATTATAAGGGAGGTTTAAAATGGATTAAAATGTGCATCACCATGTCACACTTTAAATTTAGCAATTGTCAGGTTTGACTTCCATTTGTTGTTGAAGAAATGAAGAACTGAGTTAAAGTGCCAAACAGAGCACATATAAAGGCTGTTAGCAATTCCCTTCACTTCCTGTCTAAAAGCAATGACCTAGTTTCTTTTATCCCAAATGATATATCCTCCAATTACGAAATAATGTATGAGATCTCAACTGGCACATGAATATGAGGGCAACCTGCTTGATGTATGCTCTTACTCCTTTGAGTACTGTGTAATCTCATCTGCACTATACACATAAGTAATTAGGGTGGGGATGAAAATCTGCGTGAGGTTCCTCTGAATGCAAATCACCCATCCTAGAGTCTGGCCTGTTTGTATTCAAGGTTTGCCACTTTTGTGATACTTTTAGCTAAGTCTGGAAGGGCCGGTATTAACTTAGTCAACTTTGCAATGTCCATCCTTGTTTCGGTAGAATCGTCGCCAAAGTCAAGAGTGAGCTTTCTTTCTGGAGTAATGGTAGTACAAAATAAGCAGAACCTGTCCATTGTAGATAGAGCTAAAGAGAAAATATGTCCGTATAGCCCAAGCCTAGCAATGTTATTGAGTTGCTTCATTGCAGAACTGGGCTTCAGAAGAGTACTGACACTGCAAGGCTTTTGGAGATCCATTTCTAGATTGCAATAAATCTAGATAAAATTTTCTATTTCGGTTTTGGAACGAGGAGGCTCCATGTCATGTCTGTAAAAGTAACATTTCCTCTTGGGGATGAATATTGTTTATCCTTGTATAATGGCAATTTGTGTAGTAGGTATCTGAACACACTTTGGCATACCAAAAGTCTCTGCTGCTAAAGAGCTTTTTCTTGCCAATAGTATTTGCTTTGAGTCTCCCTCAGTGCCTCTAGATCAGGGCTATAGTTTCGGTTACAAACTGCTAAAGCAATCACTCCGCCTTATCACTGAAGTCAAGTGGCTTTCCTTTCTGCAGAAAGCCAAGAGACTGGGAGCTCTGAATGTAGATGTTCATGACCATGGTGCCCCAGCCCTCTTAGTTGTGAAAAAAAGAGTTATGTGGTAATTCAGAAGAGTCTCAGGAGAGACCCACATAAGAGTTGCAAACAGTCTTGAGTTGTTGCATCAAAAAGCTGTGCAGAATTTACCATTGTGTGACCGGTTCGAAAAATCATATTAAGACAAATGTTGACTAAACCTAGGTACAGCTTGACTTAAAGTGATATCCCTTGCAACAGCGAACACATCCAAGACATTATTGCCCTTACAAAGGGCCTAATTAGGCAACATTTCCTTATAGATCCATTGATTTGACATGTTGCTTTTGCCTCTGGAAGGGCACTCTCAGACTTGGAGCAATTTCTTCATCAATAGGTTCTGACCGAGAACACCTAATTGAGCTGATCATAGACTGTGGAACACATTTTAGCCACCAACTGCTTCAGGTTGGTAATTAATTGCTCCAAAAAAATGTGTGCCAGTTAGCTGACCAGAAGAAAGAGATCCATCAATCTCAGTGCACACATCCTGCCCTAGATTCTTGTTGTGCCTTCGAAAATTTTGAGATTTTAATCATATGGCGTGTGTTTCGTTGTGAGCACCCATCGAGCCAAAAGCAGGCTTAGGAAGCGCTTTGCTACCTGTTGCTATTTGAGTAAACTGAGCTTCAAAAAATCTTCTATTTGCAAAGGCAATTTTCTTTAGAAGTCTTATCTTCCACCCTATAATGACCTTGCGCTCTGTCCCATCCAAAAGGATCAAAAAGGCCCATAACACCTTTCTAAACATGTTTCCAGTGCTACAAACTACAATGAGCCCTGATAAAAAAACTTTTATAATAATACTTTCTAAACATTGTTGATAACTAGTGTTACTGGTATGTGATTTAATGGTCCTCAGTTTATTGACCATGGACAGAAGCAAGGCTAAAGTGGCCCTGCCGGGAATTTAAATTAATGATCCACAGGTGGCATTAGGTGCCATAGCAATCAGTAAACTTGCAGAGATATCTTGCCAGCATTACTGCATGTCACTTATAAACCTTGTTAGATGGTTAGCTTATCATGTTCTCATGATTGCTCTTATTTGTTTTGCCTTTGATGTACAAGTGGTACCAAGTGAGCGCTTTTCTTATTATCTTTAAATAAAGTTCACCTGTTAACTGGAATGAATTGATATATTATTATTATTATTATTATTATTATTGTTATTTTTAGTATGCAATATTTCAATTCACCCAATTAAAAGATGAGGTTTGTATGAAGATAATAAAAATGTACTAAAAAATAAAATAAAATAATACTACTAATAATAATAATAATAATACATGGATGAATGAAATATTTTTTTCCTGTATCCCTTGCAGACTTAAAGTATGCACCCGGTCAATACCATAGGACTGCCCGGGGTAACTTACTCGGCCTTTCTTAAAGCAGGGTTAGTGACTCTGTATTTCGTTAATGCAAACATATGATACAGATCAAGATTCAAAGAGGCATTTAGTAGTGCTATGCCTAAAATTGCCTGCTTTGTTTATTTTTGCCTTAACCATACTTGTTTAATGACACATCTTTATGTATCTGAAATTCCTTTTTAGGTTTTTGCTTAGACGGCACGCATGCACGGTCTTGAACCGAGATATGCTGTATCTACATAGTAGGCTTCAGCCTGCCCATAGGCTTGCCATTTGCTGGCACCATTGTCGCTCCATTTTGCGTTCTCCCCATTTGGCAAGGGCATGCATGTGCCATGACTCTTCTGGGGTTTAGCCCTCCTAAAGCGCACCACTCATCTACTGCTAAACATACGCAGTGGGCATTTTCTAGCATTGTTTTTGGACTACTTTTTTTGCTTCCAAATGAGTGATGGTCCCGCCACCGGTTAGGATGACTGATTACGTCTTGTTTTTTTCTGATGCTTGGCAACTTTGTGGTTGGCTCTGGCTGCTGTCTGGCATTTCAGCTGTTGCATGCGCCAGCGACGGCGACCCAGTTGCAATCTGCAGGTCAAGGGTTCCAATCTTGAAATAATAGCTCACTGAATTGGTGCAGTTGCTGCTGCATGGGGATGTGTGTACCCTGCTGTGATGTATGCATGTAATCCCCATAGGTCTGTGTGTAACATGCAGGATCCATGATCCCACCCCTATAAGGAAACTCAGTGGGTTAACATGCCTGCTGCAGGTTTGTGTGCATGTGTTTTGCGTGGTATGTAACTCACCAGCATCTGCATCTGTTTAGATTGTAAACGGCGGAGATTTTTTACTAAATTGCGGCACACGTTTTGGAAGTCAGGGGAGACAGCTATTTTAGATAGTTTGCATGCTGCTTTAATCAGTGTTTAACAGCAGAAATAAGTTTGAATCCCAGAAATACAGCTCAGTTGGATGACTTGAACACCGACTGAAGACATCTGTGAGTGCACTGCAACGTATGGTTTGCATTCTTGACTCGAACAAGAACAGTGTTTATTCCACCTTTCATTCATCTGCGGTCGTTTAAAAAAATACGGTTAGGGTACAATTCAGTCTGTAGCGTGAACTACAGAAACGAAGCAAAGGTAAATTGGTAAGACCCATGAGAAATTACCTCTCTTTCAGTCTGTAGTTTCTACATTGTGCTTGGTTTGCTTTTCGTCCCTTTTCCTACCGTAGGTTTAATTTCCATTGTCTATGTGGTCCACTGTGCCTCGCTTCTGCAGTTTGTGGTGTGTCTGCCCACCTCTTCTGGTGCATTACCTCTGCGGCACCTCTGAGCTATGCACTTGCTTTCATGCAAGTCTGCTTTTTGCACACCTTTTCAAAAACGTGCACTGGTTGTCATTTACTTCTTGTTTATAATTAAAATAACGTATTTCTTATGTAGCAATTACTACCGCTAATTTATTTCTCCTTCATAGCGCAGTAACTCACTTGTATAACTCTCGGAGAAACGAAAGACTTACTGGCCAAGCAGTATTAACTGTAGTGCCGCACCGCAGCTTCATACACAATTCGCAGCAACGTGTGTGTTAGCCCGCGGAGCCCCTCGGTGACGGCATCACACACTGTTGATACCCAGAACTCTGCATGAGGGGACCCGCGGAGAGAGAGATGCAGTCTAGTCTCTCCGCGGGTTGATTCGGGACGGGGGAAGTGGCGCACAAGGCGCCTGATAGGACAGGAGGTGAGTGGGGGCGGGTTTCTAGGGTAGGTTTAAAAGGGGGGTGGAGGGTGGGGTCGGCCCCTTTTGCGCGCCGACTAGGAGGGAAGAAGGTTTATTTTTAGGTAGAGGTAAGGAGTCCCCAATTTAGGCAGTTAGGCCATTTTAGCGGCGAGGGTTTTTTTCTTGTTAGCAGGCCCCCGGGACAAGGACAGAAAAAGGTAGAAGGGCATCGGGAAGGTGGGAGGGGGGGGCGGCCCCGCGGGCAGATTTATAACGGCCGCGAGCTGAAACAGGGGAGGCCACCCCATTGGGCATTTTCGCAGCGGCGCGCCGCTTCAAGGGAGCCGGCCCCCGCGGGCATAGTTTATTCTGGACGCGCGGAGAGCACGCACGGACACGAGGCGGCCCCCCGGGCAGCAGGCGACGCGCGGAGGCCGGTAAAAAGGCCCGCATCAGCAGTTTTAGCGGCGCAGCGGCGCCACCACACCCCGCCGGGGGGGGCACATCGAGGGAGTAAATAAACGCGCACCTGGCGGGGAAGGCCCCTCGGACAAAAAAAAAAAACGGGAATTTCTGGTTTCCATAACTGCAACATTAGGTTGCCAGCAAAAAATAAAATAAAAAAAAAAATATATATATATATACAATTACATATAGATAGTCAGGAGCACGTGTTAGGATAACCATAGCCAACACATATACATATATACAAGGAGTGTAGGAAATTTTAATAGGACCACAGTAGAACGGCAGCTGGTATTATAGGCTGGCAATATGGCCACAGGCCACGATGCGGAGGCTGTGAGGGCCGCACTACGCGTGCTGGGGGAAGCAGGCAGGGCAGATTTACTCAGGCCAGGGGTCCTTGAGCAGGCATGGGTTGGGATGACACGCCCCACCAGGGCAGCATCTGGGAGGGTCGCGGCCGCAGTAGCGGCTTGCGAGTCACAGGACTCCGATGGGGAAAAAGATGAAGGGCCCATCCCCCCGGACAGGACACAAGGGCGCACATACTTCACGGGGCACAGAGCCCGCTGATGTTTGGAGAAGAGACACAAGCTACCCAGGACAGGGGAACAGACAGTGCGCAGGCGGGTTTTGACCCCGCCGGCGAGGGCGGGCAGGTGGCGGGGGGGCAGGGGCCACAGGGCAAGGCAGGGAGACAGGGCAGCCAATTACGGGGCCCAGTGGGGATTTTGCCCCCCTGGATCTGTCATACCACAGGGGGGAGGCCCCCAACCCAGGTTGGTTAGGGGCGCCAGTAAAGAAAAGAGGCAAGTACACCGGAAAAGGCAGGGGCGGGCCAAGATGGCGCCACGCCAGGCCAGGGGGGGGAAAGTCAAGACACCACAGGAAACAAGGGTCGCGGAGAGCCGGAGTTCGCACGCGCAGCGGAACTGGGAACAGGTAGATACCTGGGATCTAGAGGCCAGAATTAGGGAACAGCGCAGGGTGGTATTAGAGACGGAGGCCAGGTGGGCACAGCTGTGCAAAGACAGGGAAGAGGCGATTGCCTACTGCGAGACCACGCCAAAAACTAGAGAGGCCGAAGGGCAAACAGGTTTGCGGCAGACAGGGCAAGAGAGAGGAAGCTGGGTTTGGGTGCCGCAAGTAAGAGGAGAACAGGGTCAAGAGGCTAGAGCGGCCGAAGGGTTAGGCGGCGCGGCGAAACCCGGTGACGCAGACGGTCACAGGGACAACAGGGCAGCAATGCCAACGACAGAGGTTGGCAAGAGGAGGTACACGCCGACTGGGCGCAAGACGGCCCATACACGTTGGCACGAAGCACTGGAGGGGTCTTCGGCGGCCTTCTCCACACCGAGGGAACGAGGACAACGTCAAGAGGACACGCTTTCTGCGGGCAAGGAGGCAAACGAGAGTGCCTCAATCAATGTGAGAGAAAGGGGCCAAAGTAAAGGCCAATGGAAAGGCGAAGATGATTTGGAATTGGATTACGAGGAGGACGGGGATGAATGGGAGGATGGTGAAATACGAGATTGGGAGGTGAGCGCTGTGAAAAAGGGGGGCGGGCGAGGGCGCAAGAGCGGCGCAACCTCTTCTTCGTGCTCTGTTTTGCAGGTTACGGCTCCTTTGGAAGGCCCCTCTGGTGTTCGGCAACTTACGCCGCGTGGCAGAAGCCAAAAAAGAATACCAAGGAGTTTTGGAGACACCGCCGGAGGTAAGAATTGGTGGTCAGTGTGGGGCGAAGGGAGCGGGACAACAAGGGAGGTTAACACGAAAAGGTCCATTGGGGTGGGTGAAGGGTCAGTCGTAGAGAAGGCAGGTGGCAGCGAGATTCAGAAGACTGTAGAGAACAAAGATAAAGAAGGCACCGCCACGAGTGGGACGGACACAGCAGGGAAGGCGGATACAGGAGAAAAGACGGGAGACGACAAGGAGTGGGGAGGGCACAGAAAGAGATTGCCGTACATGGGTTTAGCCATGCCACTAGGCTCGCATGTGGCCGAGAAAACAAAAAACAAAATATGGAAACACGAATATGTAGACGTTTTTAAACTGTTACACAGGGACATACAGGCAAAGGAAGGGTCCAAAGAGGAAGAATGGGAATTAGCACGTAGGCCCCGGGTACCGATAACAATGGACAACTGGACATCGGCCTTTCTGATATTCGCCAGTATATACTGCGAGAAATACCCGGACAGGGCCATTGCACTTTTTAAATACATGGATATAATTAGGAAGGCCCAAATGCATTTTGGAGGTTTCGCATGGCTCAGTTACGATGAGGAATTCAGGGCCCGGGTGAGTGTTAATCCGGAAAAACCATGGGGTGACGTGGACCCCGAATTGTGGATGCAATGGATGGCATCGGCACAGACAGCGGCGTCCACTCACACTGCGAGTGGCCTGCCAGTGACTTACAAGCCCTTTCAAGCTCGCCCCGCCCAGGGAGGGGCGGGCAATACCACTAAGACAACAGGGACAACGGCAGGGGCTTGTTGTAACTTTAACAAAGGTTTTTGTTCCAGGGCACAATGCAGGTTCAAGCACGACTGCTCCAAGTGCGGGGGCCGTCATCCAGTCACCCAATGTTTCTCTTTGTCCAGCCCAGCTGAACAGTGGAGGGCCGCCAGAGGGAGAGGGGGACATGGCACTCCTGCGCATAAAGGGGCCTACACCTGTTAGACTGGACTTCCTTTTACCATGGTTACATAGTTACCCAGATAGGGAAAAAGCGCGTTTTCTAGAATGGGGGTTTAGAGAAGGTTTTAGAATAGGTTATCAGGGCCCTAGGCAACGGAGATGGGCTGAAAATTTGCGGTCAGCAAAAGAAAGCCCGCAGATAGTACAGGAAAAATTGGAGAAAGAAGTATCGTTAGGCAGGATAGCAGGTCCATTCTCCAGGTGGCCAAGTGACACCCTGATGATATCCCCCTTGGGAGTGGTACCCAAAAAAGCACAGGGGGAATTCCGTTTGATTCATCATTTGTCTTGGCCGGAAGGGACGTCTGTCAACGATTTTATTGCCCAAGAGGATTCTAAAGTAGTCTACGCGTCAGTGGATGATGCGATAAAGCTGGTTCTAAGATGTGGCAGGATGGCGGAATTGGCAAAATGCGACATTCAATCAGCTTTTAGACTGCTTCCTATTCATCCAGCAGATTTCGACCTCTTGGGCATGCAGCTGGACGGCAACATATACGTGGACAGGGTGCTGCCCATGGGCTGCTCGATATCATGTGCTCTTTTTGAGACTTTCAACACATTTTTACAATGGGTTTTTGTAAGGGCGAGTGGACATAGGTGGGTGACGCATTACCTAGATGATTTCCTATTCGTGGGGCCAGCGGCATCAGGGGCGTGTGGGCGGGCTCTGGATGCTTTCCAGAGAATGACACAACAGGCAGGTGTGCCCTTGGCTCCAGAAAAAACGGAGGGCCCCGCGCCGATTTTAACCTTTTTGGGCATTGAATTGGACACAAAAGACCTGGTCGCCCGTTTGCCAGCGGCAAAGGTGGGAGAAATGCTGGCGTGCCTAGCGGAGGTACGCGCTTTGCACAAAATGGACCTGAGAATGGCTCAGAGGCTATTAGGCTACCTTAATTTTGCGTGCAGAGTAGTTAGGGGAGGTAGAACTTTCTGTAGGCGTTTGGGACTCTCCATGTCAGGCGCTGTACTTCCGCACCACAGGATAAGAGTATCAGTGACGTTACGAGAGGACATTAGAGTATGGGAGATTTTTCTGAGACATTTCAATGGAGTGCCGATGGCTTTTGGGGAGTCAGACACGGTATGGCAAGTACAAATATTTTCAGACGCGGCAGGTGCATCAGGTTTTGGTTTGTATTGGGACGGGAGGTGGTGTGCGGAGACATGGCCGGCGTCTTGGATGCAGCAAGGAAGAAGCATTGCGTTTTTGGAGTTTTTTCCCCTTTTAGTTGCGCTGGCAGTGTGGGGACAAGAATTAGCCAACAGGACAGTGATGTTTCAGATAGACAATATGGCAGTGGTAGAACTAGTCAATAGACAGAGAGCAAGGGACCTCAGAGTTTTGCACTTGTTGCGCCAGTTCATGTTGTTATGCCTGTCTCTGAATGTTATTTTTAAAGCTGCGCATATACCAGGGATTTACAACGAGATTGCAGACTCACTATCTCGTTCACAGTGGCGGCGTTTCCGCGAATTGGCACCTGGAGCGGATCAGATCAAGACTGTGGTCCCGGCAGACATCTGGGAATGGGGGGCATGATGATCACGGGGCTGGTGGAGATGTCATTAGCAGTATCCACGCGGCGTAATTACAGAATGGCATGGTTGGATTTTCAATCTTTTGAACAGTTTCGGGGCAATTTTTGGGCACAAAGCCTGCCAATATTGGAAGCCAGGACTAGACGTTTCGTGCTGTTTCTGATTGGGGAGGGATTATCTCCAGCAACAATTGGGGGGAAACTGGCTGGTGTTTCTTTTTATGGCAAATTGTTTTTCGGTTATGACCCAGCGCGCAATGATTTATTGGGTAAAATGCTGAAGGGATGGAGCAGGGTTAGAGCGAGCAGTGACAAGCCAGCAAGGGAACCCATTACGTTCGAGATGTTGGTAGAGATGGTACAGGTGCTACCAGTTTGTTGTAAGGATGACTACGAGGCGAGTTTATTTAGGCTATGTATGTTGTGGATGTTTTTTGGCGCATTTAGAGTATCAGAGTTGTTAGGGGTGGGGAAAGGAATTGGGGTACGAAGAAAAGAGGTATGCGTGCATAGAGACAGGTTGGGGATATGGCTAAGACGGTCAAAAACGGACCAGCTGGGGAAAGGCAAGTGGATATGGTTGAGAAAAGGGGGTGTGGAGTTAGCCTGTCCAGTCGAGGAATGGGTCAATTTCAAAGAGAGATGGCCAGGGGCAGGTGAAACAGGGGTTTTCATGTATGCGTCAGGTAAGAAGCTAACAAGTTATCAACTTCTACAAGTCATGAGGATGGCCTTAGGAAGGATAGGGCGGCGCGCAGGTGACTACGGAACACACTCATTTAGGATTGGCGCGGCAACGGAGGCAGCACACTTGGGATGGGATTGGGCTAAGATCAAGGCCATAGGGAGATGGAAGTCTAGGTGCTGCGAGAGGTATGTTAGGCCTTGAAGAACATGGAGCTGATAGAAGGAAGAATAAAGGGGAGGGTTTTTTTTTGTGTATTTTCAGGCATTTGTTACAATGTTGTTTCTTTACAGGCTGTGTGGCCGGGCCGGAGACGGGAAAGATGACGACATGGTTGGTTGGCCATTCGTTTGTGCACTGGGTAGCGAAATTTGCAGAGAAGCAGGTTTACGGCAGATCATTGGGACTGCCCAGCAGAAGCCATGAAGTGCGTTGGTGGGGCAAGAGCGGTATGAGGTGGGGGAGCCTGCTTCCATTTATCACGAGTAACTTGCCTCAGTGGGGATGCCCAGATTTGTTATTGATACATCTGGGGGAGAATGATCTGGTGAAGCTATCGGGGCTCACTTTGATTCAATTGATGCAGAGGGATTTGGAACTTTTAAAACAGAAACTATATGGAACATGTTTGATATGGACGGAATTTGTGCCAAGAAGGGTATGGAGAGGGGCGATCAATCATGGAGCCATAGAGCGGGCTCGGAAAAAATTGAACAGAGCTATGAGAGTCTTCTGCTGGGTCCAGGGGATTAAAGTTTTGAGACATGGGGACATAAAAGAACAAGAACAAGTTTTGTTTCGAGACGATGGGGTCCATTTATCTCAGTATGGTATGGTATATTATATCACAGAATTGAGACTGATGCTAGAAAGCGCATGGGGCACAAATTTGTGCACCCGGAAATAAAGGGGGTGGGGCAGCGAAACGCCTCATGGGTTTCTCTGGTTGGCAGGAGATGGGGGAGGGTGGAGAGCCAGGTGCGGGCTTGTCCACCCTTCCAGGGGGAAAACAAGGAGGTGAAGCATCAGAGCGGGGAGGGGTAGGCTATAGGCAAGGAAGGCATGGGCGGAATAAGGGAGCACATACGGCAGGAAAATTGAAGGGAGACATTTGAGGACAAAATGAAGGAGAGGGAGTTTTGTAAAAGTTAAAGTCTGCTTTAAAAGATATACAGTTAATAGGTTTTAAAGTATTGTTTGTGTTTAAATCCTGTTCTAATAAAATGACATTTTACACCAACAAAGAGCGTCACGTATGTATGTCCCGATGAGGGGACCCGCGGAGAGAGAGACGCAGTCTAGTCTCTCCGCGGGTTGATTCGGGACGGGGGAATTGGCGCGCAAGGCGCCTGATAGGACAGGAGGTGAGTGGGGGCGGGTTTCTAGGGTAGGTTTAAAAGGGGGGTGGAGGGTGGGGTCGGCCCCTTTTGCGCGCCGACTAGGAGGGAAGAAGGTTTATTTTTAGGTACCACCCACCCACCCAGCTAGGAAGACAGGGGGAGGAAGGGGTTTTTTAGTTGGGTATATTAGTTATGTCAGGTAGGGGGGGATAACAGTCATTTAGGACAGGTGAGTGTAAAGAGGTAGCAGGAGATGGGGGAGGGTGGAGAGCCAGGTGCGGGCTTGTCCACCCTTCCAGGGGGAAAACAAGGAGGTGAAGCATCAGAGCGGGGAGGGGTAGGCTATAGGCAAGGAAGGCATGGGCGGAATAAGGGAGCACATACGGCAGGAAAATTGAAGGGAGACATTTGAGGACAAAATGAAGGAGAGGGAGTTTTGTAAAAGTTAAAGTCTGCTTTAAAAGATATACAGTTAAAAGGTTTTAAAGTATTGTTTGTGTTTAAATCCTGTTCTAATAAAATGACCTTTTACACCAACAAAGAGCGTCACGTATGTATGTCCCGATCAGCTGCGCTGAGCATTTGAGCTAACTTACTTTAATTGTGACCGGCAGGCCAAGCCAGATGCTTTAACCCTCTGAGTTGTTTTACTAAAGCTGTAAACCCTCAGGCGGATTGGGGCATCAGGTATATTGAACCCATTTAGCAATAATACCAATTGTAATTTAAGTCAAGGGATGCGGTTGCTTGAGAGCACGCTGTGCTGCAAATGTGGAAAGGATGTAGCTGGGTCGCCATTAGTGGCCGCACCGGTAGCTTGCAGGTTACACACCGACCTCTGCTGTGAGCGCTTACCCTCCGGACTATCACCATATTTGGATGCTACCCTTGAGTGGTCCAGACACGCTGGAAGTGCAGCCTAATGTTACATTCTATCATAGCTATTTCAACGTATTTATACTTTAAAAAAATACATTAAAAACTCTTCCAACTAACGAACATTAACAAGACAAAAAACAGTGCCCTTCAGGATTAACTAAAAGATATTCTTAAAACAATTCCACAAACTCCTTAAAAATTGCATCATGCATACTTAAATCCAAAACTTCCATATACTACAAATTAATAATCTGAACGTCCAATCTGCCACAAGGGTGCAGATTTATCATGCGATCAAAACAACCATGGAATTAAAAGATGGAATTATTATCACTGCCCACTTCATAAGACAAAATTTAAACATTTAGTGCATTATGCAACCCTCTCGATACAAAATTAACTATCATCAGATGTTTACAGGGGTGGACCCTCTATTAGGGTGCAGGGGGATTGCCCCCCTATTAATGTTGTCCCCGAGCCACAGCAGTCTACCTAAATAAATGTAGATTTATTTTGCCTGTGACTGTGTGTTGTTCCAGCTGCAGGCCTGGTTCCCGCATTATGCCGAATGAGGACGACAGGGTGTGCGGGCAGAGCTTAAAAATGTTTGCCAGCACACCAGGGCAGCTCAACTGTGTCTACTCTTACTTCAAAGTGGGCATGTCGGATAGGGCGGTTGCTTTGCGGTGACCAGCATGACATGCGCACTAAATGTGTCTCCCCATCAGCTCAATTAGTGAGCTGGGGGCATTATAGCTGCAGTCTCTCAGCCTCCTAATGAGCGTTAGTCTCAACTGCCCGGGTCAGTCCTGGTACTGCTCTTAAGCAATAACAGCAAGAGAACAGTGTCTTGATGGGCTCACGACACACCGAAAGGCCTCTGCTTGAGTGGTTGGAACATGGCCAATCACTGCATGACTTTGTTCTGAAGCCATGAAGTGTTTGGCTATTCTGTCCCTGTTTCTCTTCCCTTTTCATGCACAGCGCCCATAACGGCATTGTGCATGATGTTGGAGATGAGACTAGGGAAAGGCAGTACTCAGAGATGATTGCCAGACCACACACGGTGTAAAAAAAAAAAAGATTGAGGTATCCAGCACTTCTTAACAGAATTTAGTTTTTTTTCGCAGAAAATGGAAACACCGGTCAGATTTTTATTTTATTTACTAGCGACTGCTCCGGGAATCTGATAGGACTCTGTAAAGCAGATCAAATCAAATAAAAAAAACATTTATAAAGCGCGCTACTCACCCGTGAGGGTCTCAAGGCGCTAGGGGGAGGGGGTTACTGCTGCTCGAAGAGCCAGGTCTTGAGTTGCCTCCGGAAAGCGAGGTGGTCCTGGGTGGTCCTGAGGTTGGTGGGGAGGGAATTCCATGTCTTGGCCGCCAGGTAGGAGAAGGATTTCCCACCTGCCGTGGTGTGGCGGATGCGAGGGACGGCGGCGAGTGCGAGGTTGGCGGAGCGAAGTTGACGGGTGGGCGTGTAGAAACTGAGGTGGAGGTTGAGGTATTCAGGTCCCTTGTTGTGGAGGGCTTTGTGTGCGTGGGTGAGGAGCCGGAAGGTGATCCTTTTGTTGATGGGAAGCCAGTGCAGGTGTCTCAGGTGGGCGGAAATGTGGCTGTTGCGGGGTATGTCGAGGACGAGGCGGGCGGAGGCCTTTTGTATTCGCTGCAGACGTTTCTGGAATTTAGCAGTGGTTCCTGCGTATAGGGTGTTTCCGTAGTCCAGGCAGCTCGTGACGAGGGCGTGGGTCACAGTCTTTCTGGTGTTGACGGGGATCCAACGGAAGATCTTTCGGAGCCTTGTTAAGTCAGATGACTTGTTAATAACAGCAGTTGCCATATGCAACGGAATAATTGCACACAGTTGCAGTGAGCAGTTGTTGGCATGTCGTTCTCAGACTGCTGAGCTCTTTGGTGAGGACCTCCATGAATATACAAGTACAAATCACTCACTTCAACGCCTGTACGTTCTTCGTTTTATTTATCCCATTCTATTGCAGCTGCCCACCAGGGTCGCCGGCAGTTTGTCTGTGAAAATTAACAGCTTTAAAGAAATTGAAATACCAACACTCAGTCATAACAAACAGTTTTAACTTGTGTGCCGCCGGATTGCGTCCTAGTATCTTGATCTTTCTTAAGGTATCTTTCAAAAAATGGCTCTTTACAGCATTAGTGAATGAGTTTTTGGTGAATAAGACACACATATACGCTCACAGTTTCAAACTCTCAAGTTGTCCCACTAGGACACACGCATGCACCCAAACTCTGACTCTGCCGGCTAGCAATAAACCATCCCAAAGCTATCTTTTCGCTCATACTGAACTATCTTACGCGCAAATGATCACATAAGCCCTTCTCTCTCATGCTCACACATGGCCCGAGGCCCACAGGCTCAGGGATCAATATACACGTTGTCTTAAAAACACACTGGCTGCATGCCTCTCACATACAGAAATATTTTTACATTGATCACATCCTTGGTGCGTGTCTGTGGAGCACCAGATGTATGTCTGAATCAAATATCTATATTTTGGACTTTTGCCTAGCGCTTCATGCATTGTATATCTGGCCACATATTGAAAGGGTTAAGGTATGATGCTCCAGTATGGACCACATGACCAGTACCCCTGTCATTATTATATAAAGTAACGTATTCATTGGAACTGCTGCCGAACTGGAGTGAATATTTTTCTTGCCTGCGCCTCTTTGTTGGCAGAGTGAAAGGTTCTGTGCTGGGACACCTTGAGTTCTTTCAAAAAGAAGGTCAAGGTCAAGTTTATACAGTCAACTCTTTAAAAAAATGAAGCCTCAAGGAAGGCATCATTCATGCAGGTGTTTGCTTTCTGAAAAAACGGTCTCCACTCCGCAGGACAGGCGCCAATATGGGTCAGCGTGTAGCATCTGTGTGACAGTGGATCTCTGCTGCCCGCACCACTGAAGCTGTGGTCAGGTGCCACTCCACACTCAGCACTAATAATAGCTAACTTCGCCTCTGTACACTTTTAATTATACTATATCCAATCTTATTGAATTGATCAGTGCTTATGTGTATTTCACGCAGTGGTGCAGGGCTCAGACGGGAGTGATATTAGATGCTGCAAGCTTGGCTCTGCTGCTAGTTGCTGTAACTGTGATCTTTTTTTCCCCACATTTCTCGTTTTCTACTCATCATAAGACTTCTGTTTTCCTTTATTTTGGTTTCTCAGTATTCAGTGTCCTCCATTTATGCACCCTGGGTTCCGCCTGCTCCCTGAACCACCAGAGGCAGACTTATAATTTTTGCACGTATTTTGCAGGTGTGCAGTTAGGAAGCAAAACATGATGTGAACTCGGTTACCCTCCAAGGTTCCACGTCATGGTGTCCTCGGGACTGGGGGAGGGGTGTGAGGTAGCTCAGAGGGCTTTGTTTGTACTGTAGGAGAAGGCCGCGTTGATGTTTGTTGTAAATTAGAGTCGCAGATAATCCCAATTGCTGATGAAACTAGGAGTAATGTAAAAACTATGTATATCACATTAATCCAGCCGGGGGAGTGGATTGCGTAATAAGTAGCATTAAGCCAGAGGAACGGTCTAGGTTTTTCCATGTGGTGTTCCCAGAGGCATTTAATATACGGAGAAGGTCAGACATAAGCACAGATATAGCAGGATTACAATCATTCCAGCTGCATGTGTCCTGTAGGAGATGCATGACACAGGCCTGCATGCAGGCGACCTTAATGAGGAACAAAACCTAACAAGTCTCCCAGCAAAATTGCACCAGATTAGGGTGCTATCGATAAAGTATAATCTTTAGGTTAAATGTTAAGATTGAACAGCATATCATCCCAGCTATAAAACAATATACTGAACCAGTGGAGGGGTTCAGTCATGCAGTGCAGAGGGATAAACATTAATTTGAGAAAGCCTTGTGATTATGGGCCCACTTTTTCTTCTGTAAAGATTGTAACAAGAATTCTGCCACGCAGTGAGCAGTGATTATTAAAGTAGCAAGAAGGTGCTCTGGTAACATCATGAAATTTCATCTTTGTACTCTGGTACTAAATGTGCGATTGTGCAATCATCAATAGTCTTTTTCAACTAACATGTTAAGATGGGCAACATTAATCTTCACTGTTATGGTATAGTACATACACTGTCTCCCCAGGAGCCCACGAGCAGCACAACACCCCCAACTTTTACGCCCCACCACTTTCACATGTCACCAGCAGCACTGGATGTTTATAAATAAGCCTCAAAAGATGACAAAGTCCAATGTGCAATACTATGCGTACAACATTAACAGTATTAAAAAACAAGCATTGGAAACGTCAATAGGTCTCGGCAAACCGAGAGCTAGAGGCGTTGGCAGCGTTAATGCTTTTTTGTATGTCAGTCAAAACAGCCCCAGAGCCGTACACGAATGCATTTACATTGCCAGCGCCTATTGCTCTCGGACTTCCTAGACCGATTGGCTTTGCCAATGCTTGTTTACCTTGGCCCGGTGTTTGAAATGATAATGTTTTGTTTCTTATGATGAGAACAATGAAGTTCCGCTGAGAACATTTCTCTGGTTGATAAGAAAGTGAAGGACCCCCTTCTACAATAGACGAATCTATTAGAAACTGTAAAGTGGAGAAACTAGCAGCTTTTTTGCCCTGTTGTGATCTGCCTTGTGATAGTGCTGCTTCATGGCTGTTTCATCTTCGTAAGCAATTGTGTCCGAGGGACCAGGCTTCCAGATAATTGCCGGTGACCAGAGCTCTGTGTCTCATGGCAAAAGTGGGAGGCAACTAATGAATACCAAGGGGAATTTTGTGAGAGAACTGAGACTATCACATTTAGAAAAATATTTAGAAGCTTCTTCAAAATATTCTTTTGTTTAACTGTCCCTGGCGCTGAGAGTTTCTGGTATTTTTTCTGTAGGGCTGAAAGCATTAAAGTTAAAATTATATTTTAATTCGTACATTCTGGGTAAACTGTAAACGGAGGGGCGTCGGAACCTTGTAATTAGAGCTATAGTTGTGTACCCCCTTGAATTAAATAACTATTTAGCATACAATTTGGTGTCCCGCTTTTCGCCTCTTCTCATTTGTTTATTTATTTGGACGTTTTGTTGAGTGCTACTTGCAGGTTTTTGGTTACTTCAGAGCACTATGAAATCAACAGGTAATGAATGGTCAGCACCCTGAAACATCAATGTGGCTGCCAGAAATATGTTGGAAATACACAAGTATTCAAGTGGGAGCCCTATGCAGGTACTGATATCAGATTTCAGTGTTAAAAAGATTAGATAGAAAGGCCCATATTTATACTTTTTTAGCGCTGCATTTGCGCTGCGTTTTGACGCAAAAACGGCGCAAACTTACAAAATACAATAGTATTTTGTAAGTTTGCGCCACTTTTGCATAAAAAAAATGTCGCAAATGTGTCGCTAAAAAAATATAAATATGGGCCTAAGTATCAGTCTTCTGGACCTCAGAAGACATTTCCTCAGGTAAGAAAGATTTCAACTAGCAAACAGCATGCAAACCACTCTGCCTGGAAGAGAATAACAGAGGTGACCTGGGGTAATGTTTCCTTTGCAGATTGGTGATCACCAGAAGAACCTTTGTCTAACCATTCCGGTGATAAATTCATCACAGATTAGACATTAGGCATTGAAAATGCGATGCTGCTTCATGTATGACAGATTAAATGAAATAACTGGATACTCGTATCTTGATAGCAAAATCTGGTTTTACTGTATTGAACACCTCACTGTGTGGTCACTGTGCTGTATGGTCTCTATTTTTTTTGTACAGTAATCATCAGCATTATTGTTTTGCTGGAGTATTGTTGTGTTTATAATTTAACCTGTTCCCCCATTGCTATGCGTGGTGTGGAACGTGGTTGGGGAATGAACGGGGAAGCAGTTGGTCAAGTCGCGTTTCCCGCAGGCTCCAGGCAATAAAGTGATTTACTACAAATTGTTGTAAGATTTCTTCACAACAATTTGGCAATGAGTGCCCGGAGCCAAGAAACTACGCGTGCTGTGTGTGTGTCAGAGACGTGGTGGCACACAATCACTGCCTGTTCCATTCATCGGCTGTTGGATTGGCAGGATTCACAACGTGACGGATTTCATCGGAAGGATAACAGTATGGCGAGGGGAAAGGAGAGGAAGTGTCCTTACTGTTGCGGGGGTCCTCATGCCGAATTCTTGCTGGGATTCTCGTGCTGATTTCATTGTACTGCAACGCGTGAGCCTTGTCAGTGGCACAATGGATTTCAATAATACAACTTCCTTGAGAAACAAACGTTTCTGGTTACCTCACATTATGTGACAAGCCCAAATTGCCATTGAAACCAACGTGACGTGTATTTGATGCCTATCTTTGTGTTTTGGGATAATCCTCTTTGAATGCAATGGAAATCATGGATAACTAGTTGCACTCATTTACGTGGGTGTTTACTCATCTTCATAACTATCGTGTTTCCTTTGACCATTGGCATTTTTTTGTTTGTTTGTTTGTTTTCAATATAAGTTTGGAGTAATTATCTAGCATTTCTCCACCACATGTGTTTTGGCCAACAGGTACTGAACCAACTATTAAGTGGATAGAATGGAAGGAGTTCTTTATAAATTACATTGCTGCAGTGGATGATTCTGGCAACATGTCAGCAGAGCAAACAAAACATATTTTACTACATTCTTTAGGTCCTTATGGGTTAAGCGTGTATAACCAAATGTTAAAGGCTCCTGTAGTAGGGGATCAGAATGTTTTTGAGGCGGCATTGAAAGATCTTGACACTTAGTTTGCACCGAAAGTTTGTATGGGTATTACTATGTATACATTTTTTCAACGTAAACAAAATGAGAATGAATCGGTGGATAGTTATGTTGCTCAACTTAAAAAATTAGCAATTGATTGCAAGTTTGGAGCATTACAAACTGACTTAATTAGAGACCAATTAGTTATGCATGTTCATAATCAGAGTATTCAAGAACGTTTATGGGTGAATGGCGATTCACCACTTGAGGATGTTATGAATATTGTGCGTAAAGTAGAGATGTCAGGTAGATGTGCCAAGGAGTTTTGTTAAAGGATAAAGAGACTAAGGTAGTTTGTAAAATTAACTCCAAACCTGCAAGTAAGTCTTTCAATGCCCAATCAAAATCTTTTCCTAAAGAAAAAAAAAGATGTTACAGGTGTGGTAGTAAGGATCCCCTAGCGTATACCAAGACTTGTCCAGCCATCCAAAGAAAATGTGGAAATTGCGGTTTAATTGGTCATTTTGGGAAGGTTTGCAGGAAAAAAGATAGTAATGTAAAGTGTGTTTTGGAAAATTCTGAGCAGGAAGATGAAGAGGATGGAGAGTGTCTTGTGATTGGGAATGAGAGTGTCATAGGCTCTTCAACTAATTTGATTCTAAATGTCAAGGGGGAGCCGACAAAAAAAATAAACCGGAGTGTCAAATAAGCATTGGTGGAGTCATAATGAAAATTTTTGATGATTATGGTTCACCATATACCATTGTGAATGAAGAGGTGTGGAGAGATAAATTTGTAGGGAAAATTGGTGAGGAGTTATGTGAACCCTATATACAACCGCAAGGGTATAGTGAAGAAAAAATCGATATGTTAGGTGATAGATGGTTAACCTTTAGATTTAAAAATAGATCTACTCGAGCTAAGTTGTACATAAGTAAGAAAGGACCACCAGTTCTAGGCTGGATTGATCAAGGTAAATTGCACATGGTTCTTGATCCAAACGGTGAGGAACAAGTGAAAGTGGTGGACGAAGAAATGGACTTTGCCAAGGAAATGTTATTTAAATTTCCTTCTGTGTTTGACATGATCTTGGGTAATTTAAAGGGTTTTGAACACCGTATAATGTTGAAAGCTAATGCGGTTCCAAAGGTACACAAGGTTAGGAAGGTTCTTATCATGATTAGAGATGAAGTATCAAAGGAGCTGGAAAAATTGGTGGGGTTAAGAGTAATACAACCAATTGAAGCGTCGGAATGGATTTCCCCATTGGTTGTTGCCAGACGCAGTAATGGAAAGATTTGTCTATGTGTGGACTTGCGCCATTTGAACAATACTATTGTTTTTGATCGTTTTCCCTTACTTAGGATTAATGAAATGGTTCTCTCTCTAAAGGATGTAAAATTATTCTCCACAATAGATTTATCTGCTGCTTATCATCAGATTTCCCTGACTACTGACTCCAAAAAGTACACAGCGTTTATTACACCTTTTGGGCATTTTCAATTTAACAGGATGCCATTTGGGTTAACATCTGCTGCCGCAGTGTTCCAAAGACTTATGTTTCAGTTATTTGGAAATAAAACTGGTTAAAGTTTTTCCAGGATGACATTCTAATCTATGGGAAGAACAAAACAGAACATGATTCAAGATTGAAGGAGGTGATGAACATATTGGAGAAAAGTGGTTTAACAGTGGAACTCTCAAAATGCAAATTTGCAAGGAACAGTGTCACTTATTTGGGTCATGATATTGGAGCCCAATGTGTCAGAACAAAAGAGTCTCTTGTGAATGCTATTGAGAGAGCGTAGCTTATATAATTTATATTAACATGAAATGTTTATGAACTAATGTGTGATAATGCCGCTTAGAAGATGTTCTAATGTATTTTGCCATAACGTGCGTTGAAATGTGCCCACGGGGAGGGGCCGCCAATGTATACGGGGACTAATAATAATGACTAATAATCATGAAATGTTTTATTAAAAATGTGATTTTATACTAATATTAAAAGAATATGTACTAGACTTTTGCTAATAAATCATTAGGCCTTAGTTAGCATGAGTCAAGGCGTAGATGCCTGACTCTCATATTAAATGTATTTTTCCTAGCGTGCAATGTGCTGACTTGCTAAAGGACATGAACTCTTGTTTTTTCCTTCAAACTAGAAGCTGAATGTAACTATAGCAGATCCGTTCTCATGAAGTTCACCATGCTTGTAGAAATGTATTAACTAAACACAACAGTGTAGATTAATGCTAAGCACAAGGTCGCCCAAACCGGTACAGACAATGGAGCCACTGACCGAAGATGGACCAATAAAATGCCTGAGAATTGATGCGGGGTGAAAAATTCAATGACATTATGTAAATTTAATTGGTTAAAGATAGTGGGGTGCAACCCTTGTCCAATCAGATTTTAGGGGAATGTACAATGAAAAAGGGATAAAAACCTATGTCACAGGGAGTTACTTAGATTGGTTAGGGAAATGCTGATGGAACTGTTAACGCGTCCTTTTATGTTAATTTATTACAAATTAGGACTCGTTTTAGGCCAATGAATCTTTTGACCCAATTGAGAGACACCGTAGGACGAGATAGCTAATCAATATGTCGATCAATATGTCAATAATGTCATCAATATTCACCACAACAATATATTTTACTTTAGTCAAAGTCATTAATCAAATTGGCGACGCAACCATGTCCTTTCAGCCATGAATAACCACACCTTTTAAAAGAGTTTAATGAATTTTATTCCCTATTAGTTACAATCTAAGATTAAGTGCGTCAATCTTAAAGCCAAGAAACACAACAGAATAGTTACGACATGGCAACTTTGGTAAGATTTCAATAAGGCAAAAATCATAAACATTAGAATATAACAGGGCGTAAACATAGATCAGAATATAGCAGAGTGTCAAATATGCGTCAGTTCAACATAGCATAATGTCAGTCGTTCGTCTATTTTGCGTCAATTTGATGATCACCTGTCCAAACCGCTAATTAGCATTGGCATGTTGGGCTTCATGCAAAACAATTTAGAACATCAATTTGAAAAACATCTAGCTATGGTCTCTCTCAAAAGTGAGCAGTTGGTACCTAGAAAGGAAAAGCAAACAGACAAATTACAAATTGCATTGTCATAATTACCCTCCAAGGATTAGGTCAGGGCACAGGTTCAGTCTTCGTCTTCAGGACATCAGTCAAATGCCATCAGGCAAAGCTCAACTAAAGGGCATAGGGCACTTACCTCTTAAGGAGGAAAAGTGTAAATGGGCAGTCTATAGGTGAGGATGGTTTTAATAAGTCTCAAAGTCACCAAACAGAGTGACAGAGTTTCTGGATAATATCAATAGCATTCCCTACCTAATTCTAATTACCCTTCTGTGACATGGGTTTTTATCCCTTTTTCGTAGTACATTCCCCCAAAATTCTATTGGACATTTACTATACCCCACTATCTTTAACCTATCAAATTTAGCATTTGGTAATCCCAATTGTCACCCCATATTAATTCATAGTTCTTTGATTGGTCTTTATAATTGACGTCTTCGGAGGTGGCACATCCGGCGTTACTTCACTCTTTGGCAGGTCCTTTGGGTCAGCAGATTCATTGTCCATGGGTCTAAGTGACCTTGTACATTACATTAATCTACATTTGTTTCAATTTATTCATTACTTTTAGATTAAGGCACCGAATATGAGCTTGGGAATGGATTCAGTATGGTTACATTCGTCTTCCAAATTGAAGAAAAAGAACGTTTGCAGGGTCATGGCCCTTTGCGAGTCAGCACACTGGAAAAACAGAAAAGTGCGTTTAATATGAGAGCTGGGCAGCTAATCTGCAGCTCACGCTAACTTAAAGCCTATGAGGATTTTCAGTCCAGATTCAGTAATGCAAAGATTAATATAAGCTTAATTAAATGTAACATAAACATTTTATTCATCATTATCAGTTTGCGTATACATTGGTGGCCACTTCTCCGTGGTCATAGTTTGAGTGCACGTTTAAGCAAAATCGCTATTATTATTGTTTTCTATGCAGCATCATCACACATTGATATAAGCATTTCATTTTAATATAGGTTATGTAAGCTACGCTCTCTCAGTCCCTCCTCTGATGACGCTCGTCGTCACACAAACCTTTCCCTTTAACCTTTCATTTTAATTTTTCACTTTACGCATAATGCGCATTTCAACATCTTGTCCCTTATGTGAACTCTCCCAAATTTCATTGAACATTTTCTCTCTTTCACTTTCTTCATTTCTCCTGGTTCTTTTGGTCCAATTTCTTTTAATTTTATCATTAATTTTGCATGCCCCCCCATAACCCTAATAGACAGGCCAGAACAATTAATAGACTCATTTTGCAAGTACCCCATTCCAAATGTTGGTAAACCAGCTCCCTACTCTGGCAATTCCCTTTTCAAATTCCTCCGAAACTCCAGGTTCTTTCAGATCCTTCAAATCTGCACTATCTCTAGTTAGGTTAGTAAGCATACCTCTAATCTTTTTACTATTGTCCGGAATGAATGAGCAACAATGGCGCTCATTGAGCATCTTGAACACCCCTCCACTCTTCGCTAAAAGAATGTCTAAAGCAAGCCGATTTTGAAGAGTCATAGCTCTTTCTGCAGCAAGTTCAGTATCCATCAGGAGTATAGCCCCTGTAAAATTTGTCAGCATGTTATCCACAATAGTAGACAACTTTTGAATCTTCATACAATTCAAGATAACCCCTACTGAAGGGATTATAGCTCCGAATATATCACCAATGACAGCAGCCACTGATTCTCGTTTTTGTCTAGCATGTTGTAATTCAGACATTTTAGGTATTTGCTTTAAGTCATCAATCTGGTAAATCTTTGGGAAAAATATTCCCAAATAACATGTCCCATACCATCCTTTAGGGAGACGGTAATAAGCATTAAGTCCACAAATATATTAGATCCGGGGGATCGCTGGATCTTGTCCATTCAACATAAATGTCCATTTACTCTGAAACAGAAACACATGTCTACATTCACTTGTTCCCACAAACAAATTATCCTGCTCGGATTTCGGCCTATATATAGAAAGCCTACCTACATGTAATGCATCTATACCTAGATTTGCCTTGCATTTTGATTGAGGTGTATGCATAATTATTTGCATATGTGCGCTTCTCTAACCCTTTTTTTAATCTTTCTTTTAATGCTTTGCATCTATCATCAGTGTGATCTAAAAAGCTTTTCTCTACAGGTGATAGTAAGCAAGTCAGATTATTGCGATGTGCATAAGCAGTTCCAAATGTAAGTGTTGGCTCAAAGAATCCTCTAACTATTTTTATATCATGCTCCTTAGCTAGCTTGTTCAGGAATTCAATCACAGGCACAAAAGAAAACACAACATCCAAATTTGAATAAAAGTATTGCACATGCTCTTGATTATAGAATCTGGTTAGTAGCAAACTACAACTAATCCCGTACGTTAGTGGAAGGCTATGGTAGGTAACCCCTTCTTGCACAGACGAAGGAATTTTAGTACACACATAACAGTCTTTCGCATCCATGGTCTCCACGTACTCATTCAGCAAGCAATAAAAGACATTAGTAGAAAGTTCCCCTTTTGAATTAGTTCCCTCATGCAAGTGTCTTGCATCTTGCTCAAACTTCCCCCACGGTGTTAGTGTTGTAGTTTCAGGTTTTGAAGTACCATTAATAGTCTTTTTCTCCAACCATGGCATTCCCACAATCACTCCCACAATTATTATTGCACACACAATACCTATTATAAGGCTTAACCAACCACACACCTTACTTCCCTTGTTACTACCTCTATTATAAGCCATGTCTGTATAGAATCAGATAGCAGAATAATAATCAACTCGTGGATGATATAAAACTTTTCTCTCTTGCTCTCCGCGTGTATTTACAGCGTTACACTCACTCCAGGACCCCTTTTGTCAAATCAGGTTAGCAGCTTGTCATAATGAGGTTTCTTAAGGTCAAATCAGGTTCTAATGTCGCATCCAGTAATTTATAAGTCTCTTTCTTGATTTTCAGTTTTCAGTTTTAACAAAGTCTTTTCTTTGAGTTAATTAAGGTACCGTAGTATTGACCTGGTACTTCTCGATCAAAACAGAATGCTAGGAATTCTTGTTGCCATTCAGATGTTGTAGCATACGCCCATTCAGGACCTGTATATCTTCTGTTTGCGATTCTCTTTCTTTTCAACCTGCGTTCACCTTGCAGTTCTCCTTCACTTAGATCTTCCACTCGGGATGTATCAGTTTCCTCTATTATTGTTTCATCTGGTATGCTTCTTCTCCTTAAAAGTGGTTTCTCTGGCCAGTTATCACCCTTATGCGTCTTCTTCCGATATGTCTTTTCAGGACGCTGGACAGTATCCTCCTCTTGTAATATGGTGTTTTCACTTGATGGACCTGCGACTGGCTCAGGGGATGCCGGTACACTCTGATCTCTTTCTATTACTTCTCCTTCTTCCTCTTCTTGATCTGTAATGGGTTCAAGTTCTAACCCGTATCCGTCTACTTCTGGGAGAACCTCTCCTTGACTTAGTTCTCCTGCCGTCTCTACTGAGATAGGCATTCTGTCACCTCTCTCGATCTCATTCACTGTTTGAGGGACAAGACTGTTCTCAGTGGGCTCTCCTGCAGTCTCAGTTCCTTCTTGGCTGCTTTCTGGCCCTGAGACTTCTCTTCCTGGAACTGTTGTGCCGGAAACTTAAAGTTCCTCGTCAATTGGGCATGTTACCTTCTTTGTGTGACTGGCATGTATCCAATTTGGAATGCCTGCACATTTCACAGCAGTGGTTGTTGTCAAGATTACTTGATACAGCCCTTTCCAATGTGGCTCCAAACACGACTTTCTCACGTGCTTCTTGACAACCACCCAGTCACCGGCCTGTAGGGTGTGACCTGGATCTCCAATCAGTGGCAATGTGTTAGCCTCTACCTGGTGAGAGAAAGAGCGAATCACGTCAGCCAAACCTTTGCAGTAGTCCAACACCATATCATCTGTGATATTCACTGGAGCATTCGCAGGTATTGCTGATAACCTCATAGCTCTGCTCATGAGGATCTCATGGGGGGACAGTCCTGTTTTCTTATCAGGGGTGTTCCTCATTGACATCAGCACTAAGGGCAATGCATCTGGCCATTTCATATTGGTAGCTGCGCACATCTTTGCCATTCTTGATTTCAGAGTACCATTTATTTGCTCTACTAGTCCTGATGCTTCAGGGCGGTAGCTACAATGCAGCTTTTGTTCGATGTCTAGTGCGGCACACAGAAGTTTAATCACCTCATTGTTGAAGTGTCTGCCCCTATCTGATTCTATAGAGACCAGAAACCCGAACCTTGGAATTTGTTCTCTAAGCAGCAGCTTTGCGGCTGTGAGACTGTAATTTCTACGTGTGGGGTAGGCTTCAATCCAGTGACTGAAAACACACACAATCACCAGCACGTACTTCAATACTCCACAAACAGGCATCTCAATGAAATCCATTTGCATTTTGCTGAAAGGACCACCAGCTGTCCCAATGTGGCTCAAAGTTACCACAGTTTCTTTTCCGGCATTCATCTGTTGACAGATGATGCATCTGTGACAGGTAACCTCTGCAGCATGTCTGAATTTTGGGTTAAACCAATCAATTTTGAATGACCTGATCATTGCATCTCTCCCAAGATGAGCCTGTTCATGATATAATCTTGCGAATTGTGATAGAATGCTGTTTGGCAAGACTAATTTCCCCTCCTCTGAGACCCACAAATCGTCAGCCCTCTGTATACATTGCATTCTTTGCCAGGAGCGTTTTTCCTCCTTACTAGCACGACCCTGTAATGTCTTTAACTCATCTAGGGTATCAACCACCCTTAATGAAAGGCTCAAACATCTGTCATTTTCGGTTTGTGGTAACAATTCCCACTGTTCCTTGAACAATATGCAGTTCAATGCGCAAAACCTTGCGACTTGATTTGCATAACCATTTCCCATAGACACAAAATCTTGTGACTTAACGTGAGCGTTGCATTTCACCACAGCAATTTCAAGAGGTAACTGAATTGCATGTAACAAATCCTTTATTTGTTCACCATTTTTCACAGGAGAACCAGAAGAGGTCATGAAACCTCTCTGCAACCACAGTTGGCCAAAATCATGTACAATTCCGAATCCATATCTGCTGTCAGTATAGATAGTGACTCTCAAATTCACAGCTGCTTGGCATGCCTTAGTAAGGGTAATTAATTCTGCCACTTGTGCGGAAAACACTTTCTCAAGCCAGGAAGCTTCGATGATACCAGCTATGGTGCATACAGCGTAACCAGCTCAAAGTGTTCCAACGGAATCTCTTAAACAAGACCCATCAACAAACATAATGCAGTCATTTTCTTTCAGCTGTGTGTCTTGAATATCTGGTCGTGGCTTGGTACATAATTCCTTTACCTCAAGACAATCATGCTCAAATTCTTCCTCACTGTTAATCTCAGTATTTTCAGCAGGAAGTAAAGTTGCCGGGTTTAACACAGTACATTGTTTCAGGTTAACATTTGGTGACCCCAGTATAATTGTCTCATATTTAGTAAGTCAAGCATTTGTCATGTGCTGTGTTATGGTTCGAGTCAACAAAACTTCAACTGAATGCGGAACCATTACTGTTAGGGGGTATCCCATGACTATGCCTTCACACTGCGTGAGGCTCTGACCAACTGCTGCAACTGCGCGCAAACAACACGGTAAGGCTGCTGCGACGGGGTCCAAGTAGCTGAAAAATACGCTACAGGGCGATTTGCACCTCCATGGACCTGTGTCAAAACAGACAAAGAACAAGCATCACGTTCATGACAAAACAATAGAAAAGGCTTCGTATAATCAGGCATACCTAACGCTGGTGCCCTGCACATGCACTCTCTCAATTCCATGAATGACTCAAGCTCTTCTTTGGACAAGGCTATGGTATATGGCTCATCCTTGATCTCTTTGCCTGTCAGTTTTATCAAAGGTTTTGAGATGATCGAGAAGTTGGGTATCCATTGGCGACAGTAGCCTACCATTCTCAAAAACATTGTGACATCTCTCTTTGTCGTTGGAGGGTCCATTTGCAGAATGGCTGTTATTCTTTCCTTTGATATTCTCCTGGACCCTCTTTCAATCAGATGCCCCAATTATTTCACCTCTTTCTGACAGTACTGGAGCTTCTTGGGTGACACTTTATGTCAGTTTTTCCCCAAATGATTCAGTAAGGCAATTGTGTCATATTTACAGCTATCCCTTGTTTTGGATGCAATCAGCAAGTCATCGATGTACTGCACTAGAGTTGAGTTCAAAGGCAGTACTAAGGATTCCAAATCCTTTTTCAATATCTGATTAAAGATGGACGGTGATTGAGAAAACCCTTGAGGAATTCTGCACCAACTGTACACCTGATCCAGGAATTTGAAACTGAACAAAAATTGGCTGTCCTCGTGAAGAGGTTTCGAAAAGAATGCCTGTGACAAGTCTATAACGGTGAACCATTCAGCATCACACGGAACCTGAAACATGATCACTGCTGGATTGGGCACTATTGGGCAACATTTTACCACAATCTCATTTATTTTCCTCAAATCTTGCACAATTCGAACTTTCCCACAGGGCTTTTTCAGACCCATTATAGGAAAATTACATGGACTGCTCAAGACTTCCTTCAGGACTCCCTGTTTTAGAAAATCTGCAATTATTTGTGACACTTCAATAAGAACATCTTGTACCATATGATATTTTGGCACCTGGGGAAACACTGCATTCACTTGTACTTTAACTGGTTCCACACCTTTCATTAGTCCCACTTCCTTTCCTGTCAGATCCCATACTTTCTCTGTCACAGTACCCTGTAACTCGACAGGAAGGTCAATCATTGTAAGCATCGGAAATAAGGTAATCAAAGGATAATCCTCATTGCCGTCCCTGTCTCTTCCTCTGAGAACTGACCTTCGTCTCCTTCATCATCACTATTTGTCAGTACTTCGATTCCATCATTGGAACAGGTAATTGAACATTTTGGGGGCCATTCCGACTCCGCCGCCCGCCAAAGTAACCCCGTCGGAAGACCGCTCCGCGGTCAAAAGACCGCAAGGGTCATTCCGACTTTCCTGCTGGGCCGGCGGGCGACCGCCAAAAGGGCGCCCGCCGGCCCAGCGGGAAAGACCCTGCAACAAGGAAGCCGGCTCCGAATGGAGCCGGCGGAGTTGCAAGGGTGCGACGGGTGCAGTGGCACCCGTCGCGATTTTCAGTGCCTGCAAAGCAGACAGTGAAAATCATAATGGGGCCCTGTAAGGGGGCCCCTGCACTGCCCATGCCAGTGGCATGGGCAGTGCAGGGGCCCCCAGGGGCCCCACAACACCCGTTCCCGCCATCCTGTTTCTGGTGGTGAAAACCGCCAGAAACAGGGTGGCGGGAAGGGGGTCGGAATCCCCATGGCGGCGCTGCAAGCAGCGCCGCCATGGAGGATTCCCTGGGCCAGGGGAAAACCGGCGGGAAACCGCCGGTTCCCCTTTTCTGACCGCGGCTTTACCGCCGCGGTCAGAATGGCCCTGGAAGCACCGCCAGCCTGTTGGCGGTGCTTCCGTGGTCCCCGGCCCTGGCGGTCGGAATGACCCCCTTTGTCTTGCACAGTAAGTCCCCTCCCAGTAGGGATACTGGACTTGAATCACAGACTACAAATCCATGCAATCCCTGGAAGTTGCCGATCTCAACTTGCACTGGATCTGTAATCTGGTTTGTCAGGTACTGGTTTGCTACTCCGACTACCCTTAGAGTACGCCCCGAAAGTTGTAGTTTCTGAACCTGCGCACTCCTGACTGTAGAGCGTGTAGCTCCAGTGTCGACCAAAAACAAGACTTTATAACCCATTACCTTCCCCTCTACATAGGGACCCCTCTGGTCCACCTCTAGGGATGCTGCAAGCCTTCACTCTTCACTATCTGAGCTACCATCCGACCATTCTTCATTCATGCCATTTTCACCTCGTAATGGGAATTGCTGTAATGTATTATTTTGACTCATTACCTGACCTGTGACTTGTTGAGGAAGCATGACCTGTTGCTGTCCCATCGGAGCCATTGGTAATTGCATTTGCTGTCTAGGTACCATGGGAACCTGCTGTTGTACTTGCTGCATCTGCGCTGGCTGAAAACGCGGCATATGCATCTGCTGCATGGGCTGTACCCCTTGCATCTGTACCAGGTTATTTTGAAAGTTCGGATTTTGATGTCTCGGTTTTGGACCTCTTACATTTTGCAATGTACCAACATTAGTGCTTTGTTGAACGACACCATCCTGCACCACATTCGGGCGCTCCCATTTCCAGTGCCCCACGCCCCCGCACGCGTGACATGGTGACATCTTTTTCACCCCTTGAACGTCATTTTGAACTACAACGGTATTCAAGTCTGGACCGTGATTCACGAACCCTCGGCCTCGACCTCTTGGTAGCGCCTGAAACACACCATTCATTTGCAGTTGCTGTTGTATCATCTGCTGGACTCCATTTCCTTGTATTCCTGCCTGTGCAGCCCTTATCTGCATCACCATCACTTTCTCTTTCAGCTTTTTCTGCTTCAGCTCGATCTCATCACTACAATATTTTGCATACTGCAACACCTCATCAATCGGCTTTGCTTGCCAACAAATCAAATGATTCTTAATCATCTGACTGACCTCTGGTCTCAGCCCTTCGACAAATCTAAACACGAGATGGTTCATGTCTTTATGCTCAATGGTCTCAGTACCACTGTAATGTTTGAATGCTTTTAACAATCTCTCATAGTAAGCATGTATAGATTCCTTAACTTCCTGTGAGGTCCGGTCAATTTTCTGCCAATCAGTCACTTTCGCCGACACCTTTTGTTTCAAAAACTCAATCACCTTATGATAGTACGTCATCACTTCCTCGGAAGGAGCTCCGGTCACCTTATCCCTTGCCGGCTCCTTCGTCGGCCAGTCTACCCTTGTTTTACACTCAAGCCACAAGTCAGGGGGAACAATGATCTCAAACAAGGTATTCAAGTCTTCCCAGAGACACTTCGCAAGTTTCACTAACCTGTCTGTTTGCTGATACCACTCAATCGGTTTCTCCCTCAACCTGGGATAATCATTAGTAAAAGATAGGATGTCTCCTCTGGACCACGGTACATGCACTAAAACACCACCAGCTGTTTCTCTCATGGGTAGTATTTTTACTGATTCTATATCGGGTGAGGTTTTGGTCTGACTTGACCCTGGACTGTCACCTTTCTCCTTATCTCTTTTCTTTGCCCATCTGCCTTCCCATTTTTCTAATGCACCCCAAATTTGCGCACTTTGCAATAATTCTTTTAAGTGCGCCTTCATCCCAGCAGACCTCATGTGCTCAAAATATTTCGAGTCAAAGTCTAATCTGTAGCTTCTTTTCAAATGTTTAGTGTTTTCAATGTCAATATTGTATTTGTCTGCCAGGTTTGCTAATCTCTGATGCACCTTGCCCACTTCTTTGGTAATCTTGGGGCACAGGAATCTCAGTTCTGCTTCCGTGTATGACTCCAATCTGTTTACCCCCATGATCCCTTCCACTAGTTCAGCAGCCTCCACTCCCAGTCTTACAAAGTTTAGGTATTCATCTTGCCCTACCTTTTCTGGTTCCACTGTAGTCACTGTAGTCTTTTGTGAAGTATAAGTTTTCTCTAGCCATTCATTCAGCTGTTGCACTGTAAAACCTTGCAGTGAAATGTTCCCTGCATGTATCATTGGCGAGTGTGAAGTGTTCGTACTTATCGTTTGTAGAGTTAAAACCCCTAACCATACCTGACGCATTGCTTCTAAGGGTGGTTCTACTGGGCTAAGGTCTATTAGGGACCTCGGCTTTTCAACTGCTTGTTCTCCTGGAGCCATTATCTGGGGAGTTCCTATAGACTCTCCTCTTATTACATCTTGGGTCATTACTCCCTGGTCACATACGCCAGATTTGCCTTGTGCATACAATGGTACTGGTGGGCCGACAGTAATTGGTAATGATATCACCGCAGGTGTCTGACCTGGTCCCAAGCTTCGTGGAGCAGTAACTCCATAGGTCTGTTCCAAGGTACCCGGGACTGGTACTATTGGAGGGCCAGCTACTGGGTTGTACCCTGGTATCAGTTGTGGTTGCGGCTGGGACAGTAATTTCAGAGTTGACTCAATCTGCACTAACCTCAATTTTGTATATATCGGGTCTGGCGGAACTATCAGATTTGTAGTAGTCTCAAGTACTGGGACGTCTGGATGGATTCTCTGTATCTGCTGTGGAGGTTGCAACTGTATCTGCATGTCCGGCGCAGTGGGTACACTGACACCATTCTGTATCGAAGTCGTATCACTAGTCTGTACCGTATCAGCAACTCCCTTCTCCTGCGTCTGGTTCCCAGGACCCACAGTAATGTTTGGAACACTGTCGCTCACTGCCTAAGGTGGCGGGCGATCATGTGATAATCGGTCCATGAATTCTTCATCGTCTGAATCGTCTTCCTCTTCCCAAGGTCTTTTATTCTCCTTAGGCTTACTAGAGTCCTTATCTGTTTTACAGGAGGCTTTCTTTCCCTGTGACTCTTCTCCCTGAGCTATTGCTGGGAACAATTTTAATCCGTCAACAATTCCTCGTCTCCACATTTTGTTCTCATTATCCCACCTAGCTTCTGCATAAGATTTTTCTGCCCTTTTCAGCCTTCTCTGGAACCTTTCTTGTCTATGTTTAAGAGCCATCAAATCCCAAATCGCTCGAGCCTCATATTGAGCTGGCCTCGGAGGTGGCTTTTGTGTACTTAACATCCACCTTAAATTTTCTAATACCTTCAGATTGAATGTCCCATGTTCTGGGAAAGCCAAACATCCCTCTTTCTCTGTTAATTTGTGCCACTGTTTCATCCATAAACAAGGCGCGACACCCTTCTCCTCCATAACCATGTAAGCTGGAGTACCCTCAGGCAGTGTAGGCTCCCCATCAGTTGCCATAATATACGCGTCTCCTTTCAGAGCACTCTTAAAAGCCTTGACAAAATTCATCTTTGCGTTTTCTTCTTATTTGTATTTAATCAGAAAGTGACTTTAATTCCCAGGACACTCTTCACCCATCTTTCTCAACCTATTGCCTTTCACGGACGGCAGCCAATCCATGCGCGACCCCTCTCGACAACTGACCTATCTCAGCGCAGCACCACTGATGTCACACTCACACACTGCAGCTGATAAAGTCTTGCGGCTCGTCCGCTCCTCACCGAATCCACACAAACTAATGCAAAGTTATTGCGAGCATCTTTAATGACAACACAAATCTGTCGGTTTACTACAGGAAGGGTAACACATTTGCTTCAGAACTTTACAGAGATTTCACTTGAAGCCTCGGCCGCTACTCTCTCCTTCTCAGCTCCTGCATACGCAAGCAGAATTCGACCCGCAAATTCTACTCTCGACTTGTCAATGGTTCGTCCTAGTGCACTTCAGAACTTGCCAAATCTCCATCGAAGGTTTCACTCATACATTTTGACTCAAACTCGACTTGTCAACCACGCCCGATTGACCAATTAAACCGCACAGATTACAACATAAACCCAAGTGTCTCCTACACTTGTCAATATACTCCGGAGTCTTAGACCACGACGGGTCCGTACATAAACAACCAACCACGTGGATAATTTTGAGCACAAAGCGCCACACTCATGTGAAGTACGCTGACTTCCCTACTCTCATACCACGGAGTACGCCCACTCCTACTAAAACAACATTTACCTAACCTAGATACACACAGATTTCACAATCACCTGCAAAAGGCATAAGCTGAGCAAGTGCAAAACCCTATACCACACACATTATGACACCGAGAACATGCCCAACTCACTTAGGCAGGCTCCGAGATCCCGGGAAAGTCATGGTGAATTTAGAAACCCATCATACCTCCAATTTGCATTATCACAGAAAAACAAATTTAAACAATGATTCTCCGTCCTAGGGCCCCAAAGGGCCAAACCGTTGCTCTGCTACCAGAACTGTTAACGCGTTCTTTTATGTTAATTTATTACACATTAGGACTCGTTTTAGGCCAATGAATCTTTTGACCCAGTTGATCCGTTCTCATGAAGTTCACCACGCTTGTAGAAATGTATTAACTAAACTCAACAGTGTAGATTAATGCTAAGCACAAGGTCGCCCAAACCGGTACAGACAATGGAGCCACTGACCGAAGATGCGCAAAGAATTACAAAAGGATGAAATCATACCGGACATCCTACCTCTAAAGACGTCAATCATATGGACCAATAAAATGCCTGAGAACTGATGCGGCGTGAAAAATTCAATGACATTATGTAAATTTAATTGGTTAAAGATAGTGGGGTGCAACCCTTGTCCAATCAGATTTTAGGGGAATGTACAATGAAAAAGGGATAAAAACCTATGTCACAGGGAGTTACTTAGATTGGTTAGGGAAATGCTGATGGAACTGTTAACGCGTCCTTTTATGTTAATTTATTACACATTAGGACTCGTTTTAGGCCAATGAATCTTTTGACCCAGTTGAGAGACACCGTAGGACGAGATAGCTAATCAACATGTCGATCAATATGTCAATAATGTCATCAATATTCACCACAACAATATATTTTACTTTAGTCAAAGTCATTAATCAAATTGGCGACGCAACCATGACCTTTCAGCCATGAATAACCACACCTTTTAATAGAGTTTTATGAATTTTATTCCCTATTAGTTACAATCTAAGATTGAGTGCGTCAATCTTAAGGCCAAGAAACACAACAGCATAGTTACGACATGGCAACTTTGGTAAGATTTCAATAAGGCAAAAATCATAAACATTAGAATATAACAGGGCGTAAACATAGATCAGAATATAGCAGAGTGTCAAATACGCCTCAGTTCAACATAGCATAATGTCAGTCGCTCGTCTATTTTGCGTCAATTTGATGATCACCTGTCCTAACCGCTAATTAGCATTGGCATGATGGGCTTCATGCAAAACAATTTAGAACATCAATTTGAAAAACATCTAGCTATGGTCTCTTTCAAAAGTGAGCAGTTGGTACCTAGAAAGGAAAAGCAAACAGACAAATTACAAATTGCATTGTCTTAATTACCCTCCAAGGATTAGCTCAGCGCACAGGTTCAGTCTTCGTCTTCAGGACATCAGTCAAACGCCATCAGGCAAAGCTCAACTAAAGGGCATAGGGCACTTCCCTCTTAAGGAGGAAAAGTGTAAATGGGCAGTCTATGGGTGAGGATGGTTTTAATAAGTCTCAAAGTCACCAAACAGAGTGAAAGAGTTTCTGGATAATATCAATAGCATTCCCTACCTAATTCTAATGACCCTTCTGTGACATGGGTTTTTATCCTTTTTCCGTAGTACATTCCCCCAAAATTCTATTGGACATTTACTATACCCCACTATCTTTAACCTATCAAATGTAGCATTTGGTAATCCCAATTGTCACCCCCCATTAATTCATAGTTCTTTGATTGGTCTTCATAATTGACGTCTTCGGAGGTGGCACATCCGGCGTTACTTCACTCTTTGGCAGGTCCTTTGCGTCAGCAGATTCATTGTCCATCGGTCTAAGTGACCTTGTACATTACATTAATCTACATTTGTTTCAATTTATTCATAACTTTTAGACTAAGGCACCGAATATGCGCTTGGGAACGGATTCAGTATGGTTACATTCGTCTTCCAAATTGAAGAACAAGAACATTTGCAGGGTCATGGCCCTTTGCGAGTCAGCACACTGGAAAAACAGAAAAGTGCGTTTAATATGAGAGCTGGGCAGCTAATCTGCAGCTCACGTTAATTTAAGGCCTATGATGCTTTTCAGTACAGATTCAGTAATGCAAAGATTAATATAAGCTTAATTAAATGTAACATAAACATTTTATTCATCATCAGTTTGCGTATACATTGGTGGCCACTTCCCCGTGGTCATAGTTCGAGTGCACGTTTAAGCAAAATCGCTATTATTATTGTTTTCTATGCAGCATCATCACACATTGATATGAGCATTTCCTTTTAATATAGGTTATGTAAGCTACGCTCTCTCAATATGATCAAGAAACTTTGTCACTCTGTTTGGTGACTTGCTGATTTATTTAGAACCATCCTTGTCCTTAGATTGCCCATTTACACTTTACCTCCTTATGAGGGAAGTGCCCTTTTCCTGAGAGCTGAATTCCCGATTGATGGCGAATCAACTGATGTCCTGAAGACGAAGACCGAGCCTGCTTGCTGACTCAAACTTGGAGGGTAACTATGACAATTAAATTGTGATTGTCTGTTTGCTTTTCCTTTCTAGGTACCAACTGCTTTTCTTTTGACAGACACCTTAGATAGATGTTTTCCAAATTGGTGTTCTAAATTATTTTGCATGAAGCCCAACATGCTAATGCTAATTAGAGGTTAGTTGAGAGGGGTTCACCAAACTGACGCAAATAGACAAATGACTGAATCAATGCTTTGTTGACGGTACTCTGTTAAAAATAGCATATGTTCACGCCTTGCTATGTTCTAATGTTTGTGATTTTGCTTTGATGAAATCCTATCAGAGTTGCCACATTGTGACAATGTTATTGTGCCTATTGGTTTTGAGATTAATAAACTTGCTAGTAGTATTGTAAAAAATAGGGAATAAATATCACTAAAATTTTACTAAACTGGTGTGGTTATTCATGACTGAAAGGTCATGGTGGTGTCTTCAGTTTAATTAAATGTCATTGACTAAGGTAAAGTGCATTGTTGTGATAAATATTGACAACATTATTGACGTATTGATTGACATGTTCATTAGTTACCTCGTCCTACGGTGTCTCTCAACAGGGTCAAAAGATTAATTGGCCTACGACGAGTCCCAATGTGTAATAATTTATCATAAAGGGATGCGTTTGCAGTTCTGGTAGCAGAGCGACGGTTTGGCCCTTTGGGGCCCTAGGATGGAGGACCATTGTTTAAATTGTTTTCCTGAGATAATGCAAATTAGAGGTATGATGTGTTTCTAAATTCCTCATGACTTTCCCGAAATCTCGGAGCCTGCCTATGTGAGTTGGGAATGCTCTCGGCGTTTTAGCATGTGTGGTATAGAATTTGCACTTGCTCAGCTTATGCATTTTGCAAGTGTTCTGTGAAGTTTATGTGTTTTAGGCCAGGTAATGTTGTTTTAGTAGGAGTGGGAGTACTCTGCGGTATGAGAGTAGGGAAGTCGGCGTACTTCATGTGAGTGTGGCGCTTTGTGCTAAAAAATTATCCACATGGTTGGTTGGTGATGTACGGACCCGTCGTGGTCTAAGACTCCGGAGTATATTGACAAGTGTAGGAGACATTTGGGTTTATGTTGTAATTTGTACGGTTTAATAGGTCAATCGGGCGTGGTTGGCAAGTCGAGTTTGAGTCAAATTGTGTGAGTGAAACCTTCGATGGAGATTTGGCAAGTTCTAAAGTGCACTAGAACAAACCATTGACAAGCCGAGAGTAGGATTTGCGGGCCGAATTCTGCTTGCGGGTGAGGGAGCTGAGAAGGAGAGAGTAGTGGCCGAGGCTTCAAGTGAAATCTCTGTAAAGTTCTGAAGCGATTGTGTACCCTTCCTGTAGTAAACCGGCAAATTTGGGTTTTTGTTGTTAAAGGTGCTCGCAGTAATTTTGCATTAGTTTGGTATGAATCCAGTGTAAGGAGGACAAGCGCTGGGATAGGTCAGTTGCCGAGAGGGGTCGCGCACGGATTGGCAGCCGTCCGTGAGAGGCAATAGGTTGAGAAAAGGTGGGTGAAAATTGTTCTGGGAATTAAAGTCACTTTCTGATTAGATTCTAAACAAAATAAAAGACACAAAATTTATTTCTTCAAGGCTTTAAAGAGCGCTCTGAAAGGAGACGCATACATTATGGCGAGTGAGGGGGAGCCGACACCGCCTGAGGGTACTCCAGCTTATATAGTAATGGAGGAAAAGAGAGTCGCGCCATGTCTTTGGATGAAACAGTGGCGAAAGTTGACTGAGAAAGAGGGATGTTTAGCATTTCCGGAGCACGGAACGTTCAATACGAGACTTTTTAGAAAATTTTAGGTGGATGTTAAGTGTGCAGAAACCACCCCCAAGGCCAGCTCAGTATGATTCATTAGCAGTCTGGGATTTAATGGCCATACGACATAGACAGCAGAAATTTGAGAGGAGAATGAAAAGGGCAGAAAAGACTTTATCCGAGGCTAGATGGGACAACGAGAGCAAAATGTGGAGAAGGGGAATAGTTGACGGACTCAAATTGTTTCCAGCAATAACACAAAAAGACGAGGCACAGGGAAAGAAAGCCACCTGTAAGACAGAGAAGGGCTCTAGTAAGCCAAAAGAGACTAAGAGGTCTTAGATAGATGAAGATTATTCAGACGATGAAGAATTTCTTAATCAGTTGTTGCATGATCGCCCGCCACCTTATGCAATAAATGACAGTGCCCCGAGCACTAATGCGGGTCCTGGGAACCCGACGCAGGGCAAGGAAGTTACAAATACAGTGCAGACTAGTGATACGGTTTTGATACAGAATGGTGTCAGTGTACCCACTGCGCCAGACATGCAGATACAGTTGCAACCTCTGCCACAGACGTCCCAGTACTAGAGACTACTACGAGTCTGATGGTGCCACCCGATCCGATATATACAAAATCAAGGTTAGTGCAGATTGAGCCAACTCCGCAATTGCTGCCACAGCCGCAGCAACAGCTGATTCTGGGTTATAGTCCAGCGGCAGGACCTCCGTTAGTACCTGCACCAGCCACAGTGGGTGCCCAGCTGAGGAGGGGAAGTTGGTTTTACCGAACAGTCTTTTGTCACAGTTTGCAAGACTTTACCATGGTCAGGCACATCATCTGTCAACAGGTGAATGCGGGAAAAGGGACTGTGGTGACTTTGAGCCACATAGGGAGAGCTGGAGGTCCGTTTAGCAAGATGCAGATGGATTTCATTGAGATGCCTGTGTGTGGAGGCTTGAGGTATGTGTTGGAGATTGTGTGTGTTTTCAATCACTGGATTGAAGCTTACCCTACACGTAGAAATGACGGTCTCACAGTGGCAAAGCTGTTGCTTAGAGAGTTAATACCACAGATCGGATTTCCGGTCTCTTTAGAATCAGATAGGGGCAGACACTTCGACAATGAGGTGATTAAGCTCTTGTGTGCTGCATTGGACATTGAGCAGAAGCTGCATTGTAGCTACCGCCCTGAAGCCTCAGGACTAGTGGAACAGATGAATGGTACCTTGAAGTTGAGAATAGCAAAAATGTGCGCAGCTACCAATATGAAATGGCCAGATGCATTGCCCTTAGTGCTTATGTCAATGAGAAACACACCTGATAAAAAGAAAGGACTATCCCCCCATGAGATATTGATGGGCAGAGCTATGAGGCTGCCCGCAGTACCTGCAAATGCTCTTGTGAATATCACGGATGATATGGTGTTGGACTACTGCAAGGGTCTGGCTGATGTGGTCCACTCTTTTTCCCACCAGGTGGAGGCTAACACATTGCCACCGATCAGTGATCCAGGTCACACCCTGAAAGCCGGTGACTGGGTGGTTGTCAAGCAACACGTGAGGAAGTCGTGTTTGGAGCCACGTTGGAAAGGACCATATTAAGTAATATTGACGACAACCATTGCTGTGAAATGTGCAGGCGTTCCAAACTGGATACATGCCAGTCACACAAAGAAGGTGACATGTCCAACTGATGAGGAACTTGAAGTATCCGAAACAACAACTCCAGAGAAGGAAGTCACAGGGCCGGAGAGTATTCAAAGGGGAACTGAGACTGAAGGAGAGCCCACTGAGGACGGCTTAGTCCCTCAAACAGTAAACGAGTTCAAGAGAGATGACAGTGAGCCTATCTCAGTAGAGTCAGCAGGAGAACCAAGACAAGTAGAGGTTCTCCCAGAAGTAGACATATACGGGTTAGAACTTGAACCCGTTACAGGCCCTGAAGACGAGGGGGAAGGAGCAGAAGGACGTCAAAGTACGTCAAATCCTCCTGAGCTGTTTGCAGGTCCGTCAAGAGAAAACACCATAGCACAAGAGGATTGTACTGTTCAACGTCCTGAAAGGCCAGACAGAAAGAAAACGCATAAAGGTGATAACTGGCCAAGGAAACAAGCTGCAAGAGAGAAAGTGGTCCCTAGCGACACAATAGAGGAAGAAATTGACACAACTAGAAAAGAGGATCTCAGTGAAGGGGAGTTGCAGAGCGAACGCAGACTGAAAAGAAAGAGAGTCGCAAATAAAAGGTACACGGGTCCTGAATGGACATATGCAACAACATCTGAATGGCAACAAGAATTCTTAGCATTCTGTTTTGATCAAGAGGTACCAGGTCAATACTACGGCACCTCAAATCAACCTGAGAAAGAGACTGTGTTAAAAATTTAAAATTTAAAATTAAAAGCTGAAAGGCTCAGAAAAGAGACTGAAAATTACCAGATGTGACACTGATAACCTGAATTGACTCTGAAAAACGATTACGACAAGCTGCTAACCTGATTTGACAAAAGGGGTCCCGGGGTGAGTGAAACCCTGTAAATACACGCAGAGAGAAAGAGAGACTTTGCGTTAGAGAAAAAAAAAAAGAGCTTATATATTGTCCTCAAATCGTTTGTTTGCTTCATATTTTCCTGCTATCTGATTCTTTACAGATCATGGCTTACACTAGAGGTAGTAGCAATAGGGGTAAGGTGTGTGGTTGGTTAAGTGCCATCTTAGGTATTGTATATGCAATAATAATTGTAGGTGTGATTGTGGGAATGCCATGGTTGGATAAGAAAGTGACTAACAATGCTTCAAAACCTGAGACTGCTACACTAACACTGTGGGAAAAGTTTGAGCAGGATGCAAAATACTTGCATGAGGGAACTAATCCAAAAGGGGAACTCTCTACAAATGTCTTTTATCGCTTACTGAATGAGTATGTTGACACAATGGATGCGAAGAATTGTTATGTGTGTACAAAGATTCCTTCGTCAGTACAAGAAGGGGTCACCTATCATAGTTTGCCTCTAACTTATGGGATAAGCTGTAGTTTGTTACTAACAAGATTCCATGACCAGGAACATGTGCAATATTTTTATTCAAACTGAGATGTAGTGTTTTCTTTTTGTGCCTGTGTTTGAGTTTTTAAATAAGTTAGCTAAAGAGCATAGCATAAAATTAGTTAGGGGTTTCTTCGAACCAACATTAACATTTGGGACAGCTTATGCGCACCGCAATAACTTAACCTGTTTATTAACACTTAAAGAAAGGCTAGAAAAAGGGTTAGAAAAACATGCATATGCAAATGATTATGCTTACACTGCAATTAAGACGCAAGGCAAGTTAGCTATAGATGCATTAACATGTAGGTAGGCTTTGTATATATAGGCCAAAATCTGAGCACAACACTTTATTTGTGGGAACGAGTGAATGCAGGCATGTGTTTTTGTTTCAGAGTAAGTGGACATTCATGTTAAATGGACAGCATCCAGCAATCCCTGGGATCTATTATATATGTGGACTTAATGCTTATTACCGTCTCCCTAAGGGATGGTATGGGACATGTTACTTGGGAATAGTTTTCCCGAAGATTTACCAGATTGATGACTTAAAACAAATACCTAAAATGTCTGAATTACAACATACTAGACAAAGGAGAGAGACAGCGGCTTCTGTCGTTGGTGACATATTTGGAGCCATAATTCCTTCAGTAGGGGTTATTTTAAACTCCATAAAGATTCGAAAGTTGTCTACTATTGTGGGTAACATGCTGACAAATTTTACAGGGGCCATACTCCTGATGGATACTGAACTTGCTGCGGAAAGAGCTATGACTCTTCAAAACCGGCTTGCTTTAGACATTCTTTTAGCGAAGAGCGGCGAAGTCTGTAAGATGCTTAATGAGCGCCATTGTTGTGCATTCATCCTGGATAATAGTAGAAAGATTAGAAGTATGCTTACTAACCTAACAAGAGATAGTACAGTTTTGAAGGAGCTGAAGGAACCTGGAGTTTGGGAGAAAGTTGGAAAAGGAATTGCCAGAGTAGGGAATTGGTTTAGTAATATTTGGAACGGGGTACTTGCAAAAATATTCGGGGGTCTACTAATTGTTCTAATTTGTTTATTGGGTTTATGGGGAGCATGTAAAATTAATGAAAGAGTTAAAAGAAATTTGACAAAACGAAGCAAAAGAAATGAAGAAAATGAAAGGGAGAAAATGTTCAATGAAATTTGGGAAAGCTCACACAAAGGGCAAGATGTCAAAATGTGCATTATGCGCAAGGTGAAAAATTAAAGTGAGAGGTTGAAAGGGAAAGGTTCGTGTGATGACTTTTGTCACCAGAGGAGGGACTGAGAGAGCGTAGCTTATATAATTTATATTAACATGAAAGGTTTATGAACTAATGTGTGATAATGCCGCTTAGAAGATGTGCTAATGTATTTTGCCATAACGTGCGTTGAAATGTGCCCACGGGGAGTGGCCGCCAATGTATACGGGACTAATAATAATGACTAATAATCATGAAATGTTTTATTAAAAATGTGATTTTATACTAATATTAAAAGAAGATGTACTAGACTTTTGCTAATAAATCATTAGGCCTTAGTTAGCATGAGTCGAGGCCTAGCTGCCTGATTCTCATATTAAATGTATTTTTCCTAGTTTGCAATGTGCTGACTTGCTAAAGGACATGAACTCTTGTTTTTTCCTTCAAACTAGAAGCTGAATGTAACTATAGTAGATCCGTTCTCATGAAGTTCACCATGCTTGTAGAAATGTATTAACTAAATGCAACAGTGAAGATTCATGCTAAGCACAAGGTCGCCCAAACCGGTACAGACAATGGAGCCACTGACCGAAGATGCGCAAAGAATTACAAAAGGATGAAATCATACCGGACATTCTACCTCTAAAGACGTCAATCATATGGACCAATAAAATGCCTGAGAACTGATGCGGGGTGAAAATTTCAGTGACATAATGTAAATTTAATTGGTTAAAGATAGTGGGGTGCAACCCTTTTCCAATCAGATTTTAGGGGAATGTACAATGAAAAAGGGATAAAAACCTATGTCACAGGGAGTTACTTAGATTGGTTAGGGAAATGCTGATGATATGATCCAGAAACTTTGTCACTCTGTTTGGTGACTTGCTGATTTATTTAGAACCATCCTTGTCCTTAGATTACCCCTTTACACTTTACCTCCTTATGAGGGAAGTGCCCTTTTCCTGAGAGTTGAATTCCCGATTGATGGCGAATCAACTGAGATCCTGAAGACGAAGACCGAACCTGCTTGCTGACTCAAACTTGGAGGGTAACTATGACAATGAAATTGTGATTGTCTGTTTACTTTTCCTTTCTAGGAACCAACTGCTTTTCTTTTGACAGAGACCTTAGCTAGATGTTTTCCAAATTAGTGTTCTAAATTATTTAGCATGAAGCCCAACATGCCAATGCTAATTAGAGGTTAGTTGAGAGGGGTTCACCAAACTGACACAAATAGACAAATGACTGAATCAATGCTTTGTTGACGGTACTCTGTTAAAAATAGCATATGTTCACGCCTTGCTATGTTCTAATGTTTGTGATTTTTGCTTTGATGAAATTCTATCAGAGTTGACACATTGTGACAATGTTATTGTGCCTATTGGTTTTGAGATTAATAAACTTGCTAGTAGTATTGTAAGAAATAGGGAATAAATATCACTAAAATTTTACTAAACTGGTGTGGTTATTCATGACTGAAAGGTCATGGTGGTGTCTTGAGTTTAATTAAATGTCATTGACTAAGGTAAAGTGCATTGTTGTGATAAATATTGATGACATTATTGATGTATTGATTGACATGTTGATTAGTTATCTCGTCCTAAGGTGTCTCTCAACAGGGTCAAAAGATTCATTGACCTAAAACGAGTCCCAATGTGTAATAATTTATCATAAAGGGACGCGTTTGCACTATCAAAGATGTTCCGCTTCCAAGTTCTAAAGATTATGTCAGATCTTTTTTAGGATTAGTTGAATACTGTGCTAAATTTGTTCCATGATTTGCTGACAAAAGTTTTCATTTGAGACAACTTTTGAAAAACAAAGTCAAGTTTGAATGGTCTAAGGAATGCCAGGAAGAATTCAACCGCATCACTTCAAAAAGTGATAAAGTTCAAAGCTTGCAATGTTTTGATCCTAATTTGGATAACTGTATCACAACGGATGCCAATGGTAAAGGGTTGGGTGCGGTGTTAAGCCAGAAGAATAAGGCTGGAAAATAATATATAATATCTTTTGCTTCTACAGCTTTATCACCAACTGAGGAAAAGTATCCCACAATTGAGAGGGAAGCATTGGCATGTGCGTGGGCTCTGGATCATTTCAGAGTTTTTGTGTGGGGAAAACCAGTGACAATTGTCTGTGATCACAAGCCATTGGTGAAATTGTTGACAATGGAAGGAACTGTGAATGCTTCAGCGAGGATTGCCAGATTGTCAATAAGGATGCAGGATTACATATATAAACTGTTATATTTAGCTGGCAAGGACAATCCAGTAGCGGACTTTCAATCTAGAATGCCTACTGAATTGGAAGAGTGTGTGGATGAAATTTGGCATAATTTTCAAGTAGCCTTTGTACATGCAGATGGTAGTCATGCTGTGTGCAGAGAAAAATGGATGTCTCAATACAATAAGGATACAGTACTGATCGATGTTAGAAATTTCTTGCAAGGAAATTGGCCTGATAAAAGCAAATTGCAGGAAGAGGTTAAGCGTTTTTGGGAATTGAGATCGCAGTTGTCTATGGAGAATGGTACAATTATGAGGGGTGAGAGGATTGTTCCTCCCAAGAGCTTGAGGGAAGTAATTGTGGATCTATGCCATGAAGGACATTTTGGCATTTTAAAAACAAAGGGTGTGGTAAGGAGTTTATTTTGGTGGCCAAATGTGGATGTTGAGGTTGAAAGGTTTGTGAGGAATTGTTCCAAGTGTTCAAATGCTGCCAAGACGTTACAAACATTCAGACCGCCAATGATTAAAAATGTTTTGCCAAAACAACCAGGGGAATGTGTGGCAAGTGACTTTGCAGGACCGTTTGGTGATGAATAAAAATACGTAATAGTTTTGATGGATTTGTTTTAAAGATGCCCTGTTCTAGAAATTGTGGAGAAAGTAGACACGAAATATGTTTTGGAATTTTTAGATAAGGTTTTTGTGTATGAAGGTTTACCTAAGGTGGTGCTAAGTGACAATGATGTTCAATTCTTGTCCAAAGCATCGAAAGAATACTTCAAAAGAATTGGTGTGCAACATAAAACTACTTCTCTTTACAATCCTAGTTGTAATGGCATGGTCGAAAGATTCAACAGGGTGATTAAAGGAGTTGTTCAATCAGCCTTTGCTAGTGGTATGGATTGGGAAGTACAGTTACACAAGGCAGTATGGGCATACAGATTGATGAAGAATGAGGTAACAGAATTGTCGCCTTTTGTGATAATGAGAGGGCGAGAACCCAGGACCAAAGTACAGTCTAAATTGGTTGCATCAATGTAATGTTGTGCAATGGTCATTAGAATCAGTTCAGAATAGGATGAAGGAAAAACATGCTGATATGAAAAAACGTTATGATGAGCAGCATGGGACTAAACCAGCTGACATTGTGGTTGGTGATTGGGTTTGTGTTAAGAAACCGGGTAAGGTTATAAAAGGACATAGTCAATTTTATGAACCAGAGGAAGCAGTAGAGGTATTGAACAATGCAGTCAAGTTGAGCAATTGAAAAGTATGGAATCTTAAACGTGTGGCCAAGGTGTGCAGGGAAGCTAGGAGGCATAAACCTTCTACGCCAGATTTTAGATGGTTGGAAGGGGAAGAAGGTGATACATTAAGTAATGAAGGGCTATCTAAGGAGAATGGTGGAAATGTAATGAAGATAGTGCTGAAGAGAACGAGGAGATTGGTGGAAATGAGAATAGTGCTGAAGTGAACGAGGATGTTGAGTGTCATGAAAGGATTGAGGAGGTTGATTGTGGTGTTGGTGAAGTTATAAAAGGAGGAACCGTGAGGAAACCACCCGGTTGGCTTAAGGATTTTGTGTGTGGGGAGAAGGTTTTCTTGAGTTAGTTAAGTAAGTAAAATCAGTTATTGCAAGATGTTTTCTTTTTGTATGGTGGATTGGTTGGGATGTGATAATGAGAGCCTTATGTATATAAAAAAAAATATTATAAGTACAGCTGTTAGTACTACTGTTAAATTTCAATGTTTTGGGTTATTTTTTATTTCAATCATTTTTTTTTTTTTAATATTATAAGTACAGCTGTTGGTACTATTGTTAAATTTCAATGTTTGGTTTATATTTTATTTCAATCATTTATCTTTTATTATTATTTTTGTATCTTTGTATTTTGAAAGAAAAGGGATGAGTTGTGTTTATAATTGAACGCATTCCACTGTTGCTATGTGCGGTGTGGAACGCGGTTGGGGAATGAACGGGGAAGCAGTTGGTCATGTCGCGTTTCCCGCAGGCTCCAGGCAATAAAGTGATTTACTACAAATTGTTGTAAGATTTATTCACAACAAGTATTCAAAGAATCAGAGGATAGAGAGGTAAGAAGCAATGAAATGAGCTCTCCTCAACAAAACCGTCCTCAGGCCTTTGTTTTCCTTTTTGCCTTAAATTAAGTTTTCACTAATGCTTTTATACAGCAATTAACTGATCAATTTTATTAGTGAATCCTTTGGAAACACTGTCTGTTGATTTTTACGTTAAATATCCAGGCCTATATTTCTACTCTGTTTGCACTGGATTTGAGTCAATTTTTTTGATGCAAATCCAGTGCAAACGTAATTCCATATTTATATTTTGGCACTAGACATGTCTAGTGCCAAAATATTGGAGTTAACGACATTTTTTGCCTGCGGGAATCTGCCTTGCGTCAATGAGATGCAAGGTCGGTGTTACCGGGCAACAAATGCATCTAAGGCCCTAGTGCCTTATTTATCCTCCCATGCAAAAATCACGCACGGGAGGAGGAGGTCCTTAAAAAATGGCGCTAAGCCTGTTGAGCACCATTATTTAATGCCTGGGTATGGGCAGGCGTAAGGGGACCTGTAGGCAGATTTCGATGGTCAGAGACCATGGAAAATTGCCTACAGGTGCACTTCCCTGTCCCCAGGGACACCCCCACCCACCCACAGGGACACCCCCACCCACCCATACCCACACCAGGAGGTCACCCACGGATGGGGGACCCATCCGCAGGTAAGTCCGGGTGAGTATTTTTTTTTTGTTGTCCAACGCCGCTCGGGGACCTGACTTGGAGCCCCCTGCATGGCACTGGCCCCAGTGGACATGCCATTGGGACATCTGTCCCCTGGGCATGGCCATTGGGGTCGTGGGCATGGTTCCTGTCTTTATGAAGACAGGAGCCATGTCCATGGGGCTTGTGCACCAGAAAATGGCGCTTACACTGCTTAGAGGCAATTTTTTTGCCTCTAAACAGTGTAGCACCATAATTTGGTGCACAAGCCCCATTTCCCCCTAAGCCTCCAAGGCTCTGTTTGCGTCCTTTCAAAGGACGCTAACAGGGCCTTAGCGCCAGCTAGCGCCATTCCTTAAATATGGCCCTACAACTGGAGATAGGATAGATTTTGAAGGTGATGAACCTGGGGAAAGTATGTGTGCAGTAACCATGGTGGTTTGAGTGGAAGTTGTTTTATTTTCTATTAGAACTACACCACCTGCTGCAGAACACCAGGAAGTTCAGTGCCCCTACAACTGGAGATAGGATAGATTTTGAGGGTGATGAACCTGGGGAAAGTATGTGTGCAGTAACCATGGCGGTTTGAGTGGAAGTTGTTTTATTTTCTATTAGAACTACACCGCCTGCTGCAGAACACCAGGTATGAAATGATTGAACTTCTTGCAACCCATGTGAAACACTCACCCTATGCTGCTCTGTGCACACAATAAAACCTAACATTTCCTGTATACTGCTGTTTGCCACTGATCCCTCCTGCTCCTCATTTTTAGGGTCGAGCCTGCGTTGCATGCGCTCGCGAATGCGTATCGCAGCGAGACTCTTTTGTATTTAAAAAAGGGCTCGGAGCCCTGTCAACTTCACGTCAGTGTTTTTTATTGGTTCGTGGGCTTGCCTAATAAAATCTGCTTGCTTTCATTAGTCGAAGGCAGGCATAACTCATTCCTTTTCCGGTGGCTAGCCCTCCTCGAGCGCAGCGACCAAGTACAGAAAACATGCGAGGCTCGCTGTTTTCCATCGGGCTAGTGGACTTCTTTTTCTCTAATTTACGAGCGCGATCTCGCTTGGCAGAAGTCGAGCGCTTTACATAGTTAATTTCACTTTTTCGGGTTATGTACATAAATGCACTTTTGCCCGATAGGTGAAAAGTCGGGTTAGGAGTTTACAACGCAATCAGCTCTAACATGAGCAAACGCGAGACCCATTGCATTGTAAATGCTTGTTTAAAGATGTGCACAACACCATCATGCACACAGCCACAAACCTGACCACGCCTAGCCTGCCAGACTGGCACATTCTGGCACTGCCAGGTTGCTCTGGAGGCTTGTCTGAGCCTGGAGTAAGCTCACTACCTAAAAAAATAGGTGATCCTTTTTGCTATATAACAAGGGTGATTTTGATCTTTGGTCATGGTTTCTTCTTCTGCCCGGGCTGTAGAAATCAAATACTGCTGGTAGTCATTCAGTTCCTGTCCGCCAGATTCTCCAAATACCAGTGTCTTATATAGAACTTCTTGGTAACTAGGTAACTCTTCTTCTGGGAGTCACAACATAGTTCCTCATTTCTTGTCACGGCACATTACAACTACGTTTGCCAGACTGGTTTCCTGCTTGCGTCTTACTTGTTTTAATAGAGACATCTTCCAAATATCGTCAGTTGACATTTTTAGGTCTTGTTGATAGAGTTTTCCTACTATGTACACCTAAATCATTTAACGATTACATTTTTTTTGTGCCATACAAAAAATAAATTAAACAAAAAATGGCATCATGTTTTCTAAAACTTACACAAAATAATGTACTTTACCAATACCTAATGAAATTCATATTTTAGTTTAAAACTTTACTCTAATACTTGCAAGCATTCTATTCTCACACCATTTCGAAGCAATTTGTAATCGATGTAGCCACTGACTGAACTTACCAAAGTGCTCAGACTTTAATTTTAATTAATAGGGCTTTTTAAAGAATATTTAGAAATCTGCTTCTTTAGAAAGAGCTGTAACGCATGAATAAATAATAGCTATTACCGGACCTGAATTCCATCACCATTAAACAAATGATTTGCTAATGGATTAGGACATAACATTATCATTTTGTGTTTTCCATTCACACGTTTGCTTCCGCCAAAGAAAGCCCGCGCCGCCCTTTTCACCACAAACTCGTTTTGAAGTGTAAATTCAGACAAGTCTGACTTCAGTCGCTTACACGTAAGAAGAAATGTGGTATTGGCTGCAAAGGTATCAATATTTCATCAGTTCTTTGTTCGGCTCTGTTTTTAGCTCCACTTAATGGTGCACTTTACCAGGCAGCTTTTTCATACATCATTAAACAGCAGCTCTCGCACTTGTGGCCTGCCTCTGATTTACGGTAGATAGTAATGTTTAAGATCACTTTAAGCACCGCACATGCTCTCAGCTATTTACGAAACACTGTTGTGATAAACAGTCAATAGTATTCGTAAATGAGTCCGCCTGGCAGAGCTCCTTCAGAATCAAATACCACCCTCGGCCCAGCGATGTCAGTGCCAATGCTGAGCAAAACGAAGAGGAGTACGATTTCTACCAGCCTTTCGTTTAAATATCACGCTAACTAAACAAAATTTTGATTGGAATAAATTATTCATTTGTGCATTTTAAAGCAAAGCTTGCACGAATTTTTGCGGTCCCACAAAAAAGCGGGCAGAAGCACGCGCGCACCCACTTTACTGGCAGAGACTGCGCGCGCCTCCCCACATTGCCCTTTATGAGCTGTCTGCAAAACGCATGGCCTCCATTTCTCAAAACCAGGGAGAAGATATATGCAAAGCACTTCATCATAACTGTGATGAATCTCTCTGGCTGCGTCATTAGGAGATATATGATGTACATCTTCCCACAAATTGCCTAATTGCCCTTCTAGAAAATAGTTTATTGCCGATTGTGGAATAGAAAGAGGTGGTGAAGGATGATAGTCTGACCGGCTAGTCATGTGGTGTTTTTTCAACTTATGCCAATTTAAGCATAATTTATCAAATAATAAGGAGAACGAATTGGCGATAATTTTGTAGGTGCTAGTAAAATATTTTTGGAGCAGGCCAGGTCGATTATTTGTAGGAGTTGTTTTAATAGTGAGATTGGTGGGACCTCCTCTTAGGAGAGGATGAGGAAGGTTTACAATAGGAGTATATGTTAATAAATTCAGTGCAAATCAAATTGATTTGTATATTATAGAAATAAGGATACTGCGAGGCTTTACTCAACACGTGGGGGCTGAGCTGGAACCCAGTTGCTCAATTTGCATTCTCCTTAGCACTCACCTCAGGTGCTAACATGACCTAACTCCAACCAAACTGAAGCCCAGAATCATTCAAACATTCTCATTCTGCCTTATCTTTCACTCAGGCACCCGCTTCCTGGAACTCAGCTAATCAGGCATCCATGTACACACCGTAACTTACCGGGCTTGTTTTTAATATGGCCTTTAGGACCTCCTGGACGCTTGCATGGTAAATGTACCCCTGCAACGTTCTACACACACCCAGCGATCGGGTGTCCCAGTCACATGCCCACGCGCATTCTCATAGGGATGGCATCACTGCACTCTCCCTCAGGACAGTCTATGTGACCTCAAATCATGTCAAGTGATTACACATGCCAACAACTCTCACCATATCTGACATTTCCCCATTGTTCAGTATTATAAGAAAGAATTGAGCAAACACGTTTCTTCGCAGTTGAAATACAACGACGAAACTAATGTTGAGCCGCTGTATCTCATTACAAACGCACCATAAACGTGACACAATCAGTTTGCTTAATTTTGTCTTTGGTAAAACGTGTTTACCTGTGTAAAATTATTTGTAAAGATAGACGATTGCCATGTATTTGTAGCAAACATTCTGTTTTTGTCGAGTTGCAAAAATGTAATACGGACTTGAACCAAATCTGTTTCGTTCTTAGCAAATCAGCGAGGAGTAAAAAAGTGCAAGCACGTGTTTTCTCCTTGTGAACACACGCAAAGATTATTTAAACTGATTTAATTACTAATACCAATCCCTAATTTGAAGCTCTACCCTCTAATAGCAGGAAGCATGTCTTAAAATATGGGAACGCACATTCCTTCGAGCACAATAACCCCTCCCCTTTCCTTAGATAAGGTGACCCTCTTAGTGAAATTAGGGGATCTTAGATAGGACATTTTTGTGAGCAACCTAATCTCATGAGCACCATTCTATTACCTGGTTGTCATGGTAACGGCAAGCACTGCACCTAATGAATGAAATTCCTTTGGAACATTTATCATACCTGACAGTTGTCCTATTGTTAACGTTGCAAACTAGGAGCCAAAAAATGGGAATCCAAAACATGATAAAAAAGCGCACTTTTAATCAGTTAACTTTTTAAATTACAGTAGTCGCTGCCAAAGTTCAAATTTAATACTTTAAAATCGTATAGTGTTTATCGCCAATACCCCATTTATTGCCTCGTTTGTATGCCGTCTGTGTTACACTTTAAGTGAGTCTGTAGAACAAAACAAGTTGTTTCTTAAAGATTATTTACCTCATATTATACTCTTGGTAATTTGCACGTTATTAAGAGTACTACTATTTTTTTTAAATAAGAAAAACATTTAAGTTCTATGATTAAAAAAAAACATTGTTTGTGTCTTCAGCGTACAATATGTGCATGTGATAGCAGCCAGTGATAAGGAACCAGTCTCCAAGCCTGTTCCACAGACTAAACCCAAATGCATTCAATAGACAAATAGATAATGGCATTAATGAATAAACCACTACATTAGCGTGCGGGAATTACGGAAATCCAATTAGTAACCAGAAGTCATATCACAGAAACTTTTCAGATGTGTAAAAAATAGAGCAAGTCAATTGAGGTGAGTTTGTTAGGTGAAGGAGCAAACTTTGTTTCGCACCAGGGTAAAAAATGTTCGGTTAACATGGTAGTTTCAAACGTAAATAATAGAACTATCTTTGAAGCAAAATTAATGTGTTACCTTTTTATTACACGTGAAGTAAATCGAGTGCCAAACAAATACAAACGCTAGTGAGCCGGGTGAAATGCCCCAGGCATTTTATGTCACTTTCTTTCTATGGTTTGCATCAGCAGTATAAATCTACAGAAAAAAATAAGACTTATATTAACCTTTTCTACATTGATTGAGTAATTGAGTCCTCTTGATGCTCCCCTGGAACTTGGAGTGGCCAGCTGGATTTGGGTGTTCCGCTTTTTCGATTGTGCAAAATCATTTTTTTAAGGGATTACACACACAAACATTTCTTTTTAATATGTGATACCTATTCAAAAAAACGGTTTATAACCAGTACATTTACAATGCGTGTCTTCCATGACTTGAACATGTGCCCATGAATTCCTCGAGTGGATGCATTTGACCACTAAGCCCCCAGATTCATCTACTCATGTCCATACAAAATTTAATTTAAACATTCTTTTCAAATCATGGCCTACGCATGGAGGCATGCGCACGAGTTTATACAACATGGCTCAAGATGAAATCTCATTTGATTCAATCATTTTGGAGCATGCGTTTTTTTATGTAAAATGTTAAAATTATTTGCCCTTCATTTGGCTCCATTTCATATACATTTTTGAAAGAAATAAACAACTCATCCTTTATATTTCACTTGGTACTACAATATTATAGTTCCTCCATGAGCAACTGTAATTATTTAAATACATAGCACGTTTCATCCTGACTGTAAGAAACTGGATTATATTTAAGGTGGGCCAATGCCCGCCTCAAGAAATAATCACAACTCTTTTCACAGTGAACCCTTAAAATCACAGAATAAACCTGTCCCCAAGCTCCTGGTTGCTATAGCACAGAGCATACAGACATAACTTAGGGCAATATGTAATGTATATTTGCATGACCAAATCAATAAGCAATAAAAATCTCAAACTGGACGTGAAAAATAGAGAAAAATGTTCTTTAAAAAATGACAACAAATGAAGAAAGAAAAACAATCCAATAAGAAACTGGAGATATGAACTTATACATGTTGAAGTAAGAATACCACCACAAACTACAGCATGTTCTGGCGGGATGTTACAACCTGCCTCTGTGAGGTCCTTTCCTGTGACGTTCTGCTTCACCCCAAAGTGATCCTCCTTCATAGCATTTAGGGCATTGGCAGAAATCAATATAAATGACAATCGTTGTTCCTGGGACTCACACTAACAAAAATAGAGATTGCCAAAATGTGGAGAGCAAACACGCCTCCATGACTTGGGGTTTAGAAGAAGGGGTCGGACCACTGTATAGGCCTTGAAGTAGCTGTATACCAGGCTAGAAGTTGGCCCCAGAAATACCCCAAAATCTGGCAGTGCTGGGCCGACCATAGGGGCATAGTTTTGGCACCGGTTCGTACCCCACTTCCCTACTCGACACTGAGATACAGAGCTACAGATCTGGACTGGAAACATGCATCCTAGGACCAGTTTCAGGATATCACCCTTCATCAACCAGGCTAGCTTGATTCCAGTGGCACGGGGAGCTAAAGAATCTGGGGTGACCACAATAAAAAGGCACATTTCCACAGCTGTCCTAGTAAAACATATATGTGCGTCTCTATTTTCTCATCAAATAAAATAGAACAGTTTAACAAATACCGTGTGTGTGTTTATAACTGCAACTTGATGGATACATTTAGTAACATTTTTACTTAATTATTAATGTTTGCCATTAAAGAGGGACAACATATCCACTTCAATTATGGTTATGTCCTCTTCTTTTATTAAATGTAACTGTTTGAGAGTTCTTGAGCAAAAGCATAATAACATTATGTGATTCCTTGACATTAATAATGACATACACATGGACATAGCAGCTTAAGGGTGTCAGTAGAAGCCACTGTCATAACTACTGCATGGAATTTCTTCAGTGTTAATCAGAATGGTCTCCTTATATGAGAATGATCCCTTAAATTCAGATAGGACGCTGAATGGAAATCTAAAGTATAGACTCAAAGAAGGGCTAGTTGTGATGGCCTTACAAGTAGCATTCAGTCCTTAATAAAGTAAACATACTTCCACTGAGGTTGTATTAAATTATCAGTTCTATGACTGGGTACCTGACATAAGCCAATTTTGCTGTCTTCTAGAATTTGATTAATTTATTGGATAGCAGTACATCTCCTTGGACCAACCACCACAAATGACTTGCTCTTACACATGGACCTAAGGGTCTGGGAATTCCAAATGTTTGATATTGTGTACAACTTTGCCAGGAGTCTTACCAGCGGCAATTTCATTTCAGTGCATGAATCATCAGCCAATGTTCCAGTTCATCACACCACTATAATTCTAAAAGTTTTTCCAATAAAGGTCTCTGGCAAATTGTAAATTGTAGGGGTTATTCTCATCCACTGCATCTCAATTCAAAGCAATATCAGGACTTTTGCCTAATTTGCACTAACACAAGTACAATCCCACATATGTGAGGTTAAATAAAAAGGTACTCCTATTCTGTTCTATTCTATTCTCTATGAAAAGGGACTCTTGTACTATAGAAAAAAGTAGAGAAGCCAAACTCCTGAAAGCTCACAAAAGCTGAGGAAGTTGGTGGCTTTTCTATCAATGGCAAAAAAATCCATACAGTAATGGTATGGAAGAAAAGTACTAATGGACTCAGTGGCATGTTTAAATTTAGGTACTACAAAAAATGGAGTTGAATAAAGGTTTACCATGGGATTACACTATTGAAACTTTTTGTCACTGATACAAAGTGTTGTAACTGGAAAACTAACTGCATTACAAACTTTTAAGTCACCCTCATCTGATCCAGAAGCTAGTGCAACCCCTAAAAAAAGTGCAAACCAGTTTTAAAAACTGTGGACCAGATGTTCTCCCACCCTGCCAAACCGTTCTTTCTCTGCTCTATTTAGAACTGTATAGGTCACTGGAATATTATAGGCAGAGCCTCCATTGGCTCTGCTGCTGGTCACTCTTGACCCACCAGTTAATTTGTCACAGGACTGATTGGTCACAGTAACGGTGGTCCCACCCTATCAAGGGTGAGGTGATTGACTCTCATTTTTTTTGCTCATGTCAGCCATGCGAGTCTTAGAGGAAACAGCAGAGGCAATGGTAAATGGCCTACACACACAGGGAAAAAGCTCCCTGCGCGTCAGGGCAATTTACTTGTTACTATTTGCTTTGCAGGTCTCTTTTCTCTGAACAAATAAAGTATGCAAAAAGTGTGGTTTAACCATGGTGCATGCTCAGAAAGCTTCACGGCTGTAAAGGAGCCATTTTGGCAGCAGCTCACATCACAGTAATGAGATCTGTACAATGCAGGCTCAAAACACAGCGGTGGCCCTCTACCAGGGTAGTGGAGGTCGTGACCTCCACTTACATGGTGGGATGGTGAACTGCCTATGAAGGCACAAATAAGGCCATTTTCCTTTTCATGATGAAACATGTAATAGAGTGATAATATAAATCAAGTCTGAACCATGACCAATGTGCATCATTGGAGAGTATTTAAAAGTTAGTGTACATCATTTCTATATTATTTCATATTTTCATGTTGCTTAAATAAACTAAGGGCTAGATGTATCAATCATTTTTGGGATCGTAAACGTTGGGCTGTTTACCATCGCAAAAATGCATTTTGGTATGCAACAAGTCCAATTTGCGATTCAGTAACTTGTTACCAAATCGCAAATTGGATTTGCGACTACATACTGATTCGATATTAGGAAGGGGAGTGTCAAGGGCGTCCCTTCCTAATACCGAATCACAGAGGTATGAATGATTGTTTTGTGACCGTGAATGCGGTCGCAAAACAATCGCAGTTACCACCAATTTCAAATTGGTGGTAACCCATTCACAAAGAGGAAGGGGTCCCCAAGGGACCCTTTCCCCTTTGTGAATGCATGCAAAAACGTTTTTTAAGAGCAGGCAGTGGTCCTTAGGACCACTGCCTGCTCTTAAAAAATGAAAAGAAAACTTTTCATTTTTTATTTTTAAACACATCCGGTTTTCCTTTATGAAAACGGGCTGCATTTAAAAAAAAAGGTTGCTTTATTAAAAGCAATCACAGACATGGTAGTCTGCTGAGCACAGCAGGCTACCATCCCTGTGATTGTAGCCATTCGCAATGGGTAGCAAATTGTGACCTGCCTCATGAATATTAATGAGGTAGGTCCATTTGCAAGCCCTTGCAAATCGCAGTATGAAACTCCTGGAGTTTCATACATTCCGATAGCGATTACTTAATTGCCATTCGCTAAAAATCGCAATTAGGTAATCGCTATTGTGAAGAATGATACATTTGGCCCTTTATACCGCCAAGCAGAAGTGTGTAATGTTCATGTGAAAAACTTTAATTCTGTCTGAAACACTGATTTTAGGCTTCAGTAAAAATGTTTCTGGTCGCCAAATGCCAACTTGTTATTTTTATCAAGCATTCATATATGCTGTTGTGCACATATAAAGGTTCTACATTTCATGTCCTTTAACAGCTATCACATACCTGAGATGTTCATCACATGACAAGAAGTTTTCCCACCATTATGCCAGGGATAGCCAGAATTATGAAAAGAAAGGCTGCAGTAGGTTAAGGACGTTCCAGTGTTATGCCACAAATAGCCATGAATTTACCACACATGCTCAATATATGCAATATATGGGACAATATTATGCAGGAACGTACAACATGAACTCATGAATGCCCACAATATGTTGTGGATCATCCATAATTATGTCAGTCGTAGGCAGCATTTTATCAAGAATGCTTGAAATGTCAGTGACACATCACCACTGTGTCAAGACTAGCCATCAGGCACGAAGAGTATCTATCATTTTGTTACTGATGGGTCAACATTGTGCAGCGG